>NC_090185.1:31567669-32167669 GCF_024679245.1 Pseudorasbora parva | reverse complement strand
CTGGCTCCAGACCAATTAGTGTCACATCTTTACATTGTAAAAAAACACCTTTACAATCATCTAAATTGGGAGATAGTGACAAGACAGGGAAAGGATCGTCGCAGTTTGGAACAATTAGTCCCTCATGATAGTTCTCCAGCATCTTGAGTTCCTCTGCTGTAAGAGCAGCTCTCCATTGCTCAAGAAGTTTAGCGACTGTACGTTTTGAGTGAAGGCCCAAATGTCCAGCAACTGTATCAACATTTTTGAAGTCCTTTCCCGCTGACTGTAAAAGATGCCCAAGAGTTGTCATTCTAGATGAGAGAAGAATCCCATTGAGTGCGTGGAATGGGCCCTTAAGAGACAAGTCCATGCGTGACCCACAGACTAAAGGTTCTTGTAACAACCAGTGTAAGGAACTTATGCTATAGGGTCTTTGCACAGTAAACAAAGTCCAGACCTTAAAAACATTACGATAAAAAACTGGAAGCTTGGATAAATCCATCTTTTTAGGATTCAACCAAAATAGAGATTTGTCCATGTCTAAGCCTCCAAAAGACTGCAAAACCATAAAAGCTATTGATCTCCAGTTCGAGTCAACGGGTCCAGTCAAAAGTCTCTGTACAAAATGAAGCCGAAAAGCTGCAGTTCTGCTCTGCAAATGCAAAAGACCATGACCACCCTCTTCTTTGGGCAGATACAAAACAGCTTTTGGAACCCAATGTAATTTATCCCAAAAAAAATCAATCAGAATTGACTGAACTTTGAATAGGAAAATTGGTGGAGGATCAACACACATTAACCGATGCCAGAGCGAGGATGCTAACAAGTTATTAATAATCAATATACGGCCCCTATATGACATCTTTGGAAGTAAAAATTTCCATTTATCAAGACGACCCTTTATTTTTTCAACAGCCCCTTCAAAGTTTTTTTGTACAACTCCTTCATTACCTAAAAACACTCCAAGATACTTGAACCCCTCTCTAGTCCAAGATAAATTGTCTGGAAGGTTTATTTCTCCATTTAACCATCTCCCCACCAAAAAAGCTTCACTTTTGGACCAATTTACTTTAGTAGAAGAGAACAATCTGAAATCTTTTAACAATTTTAACAACAAATCAACATCATTTTGACAACTGATTAAAATAACAACATCATCAGCATATGCTGATAAATTGAACACATTTGGACAATTTGGAATACGCAAACCATACAAATCCATTCGTAATTTATTTAAAAAAGGCTCAATTGCTAAATCATAAAGCATGCCTGAAAGAGCACACCCTTGCCTAACACCCCTAAAAACCTTAAAAGGAGCACACAAGTCGCCATTGACCTTCAAAATACTCTCAGCATTACTGTACAGAACCTTAATCATTGAGATAAAAGTAGAACTAAACCCAAACGCACCTAAAACATCCCATAAATATTTATGCTCGACACGATCAAAAGCTTTTTCTAGGTCAAGTGACAAGAAACCAACATCCAAATTAAGAGTTTTACACAGATCCAAACCATCCCTAATAAAAGATATATTATCAAATATTTGTCTGCCAGGTACACAATAGGTCTGGTCAGGATGAATCACCTGCTCCAAGACTTCTCTTAATCTATTGGCCAGAGCTTTGGAAAGCAATTTATAGTCATTGCACAACAAACTGACTGGTCTCCAGTTTTTAATGTCGTTCAGGTCTCCCTTTTTCGGCAACAAGGTGAGAATCGCTCTACGGCAACTTGTGGGTAGCCGCCCATTGGCCAGGCTTTCCTTCAGCACCTCTAACAGATCCGGGCCCACCTCTGGCCAGAAAGACTTATAAAAGTCAACTGACAACCCGTCAACTCCAGGTGCTTTGCCACATTCCATGCCTTGAAGAGCATTTTCTAACTCCTCCAGAGTTAAAACTTTGCTGAGCTCAGCATTAGCCTCTTCAGATAACTGAGGCAGATTCTCAAGGAAGACATTACCAGCAGTTTGTTCATGCAAAAGTTCACTTTTATACAAATCTTCATAAAAGCGAACTGCTCTTTTTCGAATGTCAGAGGGGTCTGACAACAAAGACCCACCCTCAGATCTTAAGGCATGTATAAATCTTCTTTGCCCATTTTTTTTCTCCAAATGAAAGAAAAATTTGGACGGTGCATCCATCAATTCTATGCTCTGAAAGCGTGATCTGACCAGAGCTCCTTGTGTAACTGTATCTAATAATTTAGATAAAACATTTTTCTTTTTATTAACGGAGTCCACATGAGCCAAATTACCTGTACTTTCAGCAAGCGCCTGAAACTCTCCTAATTCTTTCTCAATTGTTTTCATTGAACGGGTTATGTCCCTTGTAACATTGAGAGTATATTGTTGACATAACTGCTTGATTTGTAATTTTGCAATATCCCACCACTGCTGTAAACACTGAAAAGAAGTTTTTGTAGCTCTAACATTATTCCAAAACTCCTTAAAAATATCTTTAAAATGTTTGTCACATACCAGGTTACTATTAAAGTGCCAATAAGCACTTTTTGGCTTAATGGAACTACAAGATACCACACACTGTAACAGGCTATGATCAGACAGACCCACTGGTCAAATTGAAGAACTTCTAAAAAGATTAAACTGATGTTTAAAACAATAAAATCTATCCAACCTTGCCAGTGAGAACACATTATCACAAGCATGGGCCCAAGTATATTGCCTTTGAATACCGTGAAAATTTCTCCAAACATCAACAATCTCATGAGTTTTTAATAATTGAATAAGTCGCTTCCGTGAGGCCATGTGTGGTTCAACATGATTCCTATCAAGGATGCTCTCAGTGCAATTGAAATCCCCCCCCAGAATTAAAAAATTTTCAGGATTACAATTACATAATACTTTACCCAGAGCATCCAGAAAAATCATTCTTTCCAGAGCATTAACTGGGACATACACACAAATAAAAATAAAAGAACGATTCTCAAACTGGGCAACAACCTTCAAAAGCCTGCCTTTTATAATCTCCTCTACCTGATACGAAAGAGGAATAAAATTCTTTGAGAAAAGAATGGCAACCCCACCACTGACTGAAGTCAAATGGCTTAAAACTGATAACCCATCAAATTCTTTAGCCCAGTCAGCACTGTTTAATATATCACTATGCGTTTCTTGAGCAAGCAATACATCAATTTTCTTTTGTTTAATTATCTCATATAATTTAAATCTCTTCCCAATGTCTCTAGCTCCATTCACATTCAGAGAAGCCACAGAAATGTCCCCCATAGATAAGAAAGGATAGAAACAAAATAAACACAACCAAAAAAAACAAAAAAGGAGAAAATATTTATGTGCTCTCAGTACTAGCATTGAGTCTTGGTTGGGCATTAAGTTTAGCCAGAATTTTCTTTAGCCGATACACTTCCTGGTTAGTAAAACCTCTATCACTCCGAAAAGCCTTTGCTTTTTCAATAAATTGCAGAACATCAGGAAAGTATTCTTCGACTCGTACTTTTCTGGAATTTTTGGTCACCTTGAGAAAGGACTTTATATCCTCTACAGTATACGTCCGACTAGAGAATCCACTTGTAGGTAAGCTGCATGAAATACTACATTCAGATAGCTCACTTTCGCTCTCTGTATCTGATTGACTCACGTCACTCATAGACCTGCTTGTTTTTTTAGTATGTTTACCGGTATTCTGTTGCTTTAAATGTCTCTTCTGAGGCATCTTAAAAGCAACATCGTCTAAATCCATGTTAGGAAACTGATCCTGCTCTATATTGAGAGAGGTTTGCTCTGCAGCTGTAACAGGGTCATCGGTATCTCGCGACTCATCTTCTAAAGCCTGTGCTGGCTGTTCATCTAACGGGGGAGACCCCTCTTTTTCCGCAGCATTCTTCCTCTCTTCATCAAGCGTATCAATCGGCCTTACGTCAGTAATTATGTCAACTACTGTCTCCGACACCGCTTTCTGAGGCAGACTTGTGCTAGGCGCATCAACAGTTGCAGTCGCAACAATAACATTCTGCGTCTTATCAACACGCGCAACATTTCGTTCTCCATCAGCCGGCAATCGGTTTTCATCCGGCTGATTTAGTTTGCCTGGACAAGCACGGATCAAATGACCAATTTCCCCACACGCAAAACATTTCATACTGTTTGTCGTGACAAAAATAACATAGTTAAATTCATCTTGACGAAAATTTAAAGCCAAATCCAAATCGTCCACATTACCCTGCAAAATCATATAGACATAACGCCTAAACGAGACAACATGCTTCAATAGCGGGGACTTGCACCCGATTGGAATCATTTTTATCGGAGAAACAAGTTTGCCATAGCGAGAGAGCATTCCAGTCAAAACCTCATTCGAAATAAAAGGTGGCACATTGGACAAAGTCACTCTCTTTGAGGGAGTAGAAAGGGGAAGCACTTGGGTGAAAATACCATTGACCACTATTCCACTTTCAGCTATCTGGTTTGCTAAGTCAACTGTCTTTACAAACACAACAATTGCGTTGTTCATGCGGGACGCAGACACAATGTTTTCAGCACCGATCACTTCACATATTGCCAGACTGCATTCTTCCACACTCACAGCGGAGTCTATTTTGACACCATGACGCCGTGTCAAGAAATCAAAACTCCCGCTACCTGGAGCAGCCATGCTCCCGATACAAACCGGGAGCAGATGCTCAGGTAGGCTACGTTACAAAAACTACCTTACCCTTTCAAACTGAAATGTTGACAAAGTTCAAGGAAAGGAAAAGGAAAGGTTAGAAAATATAGAACACTCGTACCTGACACACACCAAACGCTCACACAACGCCCCGCCCACTCACTCAGCACATGCGCACAGAGAGAGAGAGAGAGAGAGAGACAGACAGACAGACAAACAGAAGGATAGACAGACAGACAGACAGACAGATAGATAGATAGATAGATAGATAGATAGATAGATAGATAGATAGATAGATAGATAGATAGATAAACAGACAGACAGACATAAAGATAGATAGACAGACAGACAAACAGAAAGATAGATAGATAGATACACAGACAGACAGACAGACAGAGAGACAGACAGACAGAAAGATAGATAGACAGACAGACAGACAGAAAAATAGACAGACAGACATACAGACAGATAGCTAGACAGACAGACAGACAGACAGACAGACAGACAGACAGAAAGACAGACAGACAGACAGATAGATAGATAGATAGATAGATAGATAGATAGATAGATAGATAGATAGATAGATAGATAGATAGATAGACAGACAGACAGACAGACAGACAGAAAGATAGACAGACAGACAGACAGACAGACAGACAGACAGACAGACAGACAGACAGATAGATAGATAGATAGATAGATAGATAGATAGATAGATAGATAGATAGATAGATAGACAGACAGACAGACAGACAGAAAGATAGACAGACAGACAGACAGACAGACAGATAGACAGACAGACAGACAGACAGACAGACAGACAGACAGACAGACAGGCAGATAGAGAGATAGATAGATAGATAGATAGACAGACAGACAGACAGACAGACAGACAGACAGACAGACAGATAGATAGATAGATAGATAGATAGATAGATAGACAGACAGAAAAATAGATAGATAGACAGATAGACAGACAGATAGACAGACAGAAAAATAGATAGATAGACAGATAGACAGACAGACAGACAGATAGATAGACAGACAGACAGACAGACAGACAGATAGAAAGATAGATAGACAGACAGACAGACAGACAGACAGACAGACAGACAGACAGACAGACAGACAGAAAGATAGATAGATAGATAGATAGATAGATAGATAGATAGATAGACAGACAGACAGACAGACAGACAGACAGACAGACAGACAGACAGATAGATAGATAGATAGATAGATAGATAGATAGATAGATAGACAGACAGACAGACAGACAGACAGACAGACAGACAGACAGACAGAAAGATAGATAGATAGATAGATAGACAGACAGACAGACAGACAGACAGACAGACAGACAGACAGACAGACAGATAGACAGACAGACAGATGTCGTTCAATCTATTGTTCTACTGTTTTGCTGTTCTACCGTTTTATCATTCTATCGTTCTACTGTTCTATCATTCTATCTATCATTCTTTTGTTCTGTCGTTCTATTGCTCTATCATTCTACTTATCTGCCTTTCTTTCATGTTATCTTTTGTTTTACCGCTCGATTGTTCCTATCGTTCTACTGTTCTGTCGTTCTATCTGTCGTTCTACTTTTTTGCTGTTCTATCACTCTGCTGTTTTGTCATTCTAGTTTTATCATTCTGTCGTTCTACTGTTCTATCATTCAATCTATCATTCTACTGCTCTATTGTTCTGTTGTTCTATCTATTGTTCTACTTTTTTGCTGTTCTATCATTTTATCATTCTATCTTTCTACTGTTCTATCATTCTATCTATCATTCAATTGTTCTGTCATTCTATCGTTCTTCTGTTCTAGCGTTCTACTTATTTGCCTTTCTTTCATTCTATATTTTGTTCTACCGTTCGATCATTCATTCTACTGTTCTGTCGTTTTACTGTTCTATTATTCTATCGATCATTCTACTGTTCTGTCGTTCTGTCGTTCTATAGTTTTATTATTCTATCCTTCTACTGTTCTATCATTCTATCTATCATTCTACTGTTCTGTCGTTCTATTGCTCTGTCGTTCTAGTGTTCTTCTTATCTGCCTTTCTTTTGTTCTATCTTTTGTTCTACTGCTCGATCATTCCTATCTTTCTACTGTTCTATCGTTCCACTGTTCTGTCGTTCTATCTGTCATTCTACTTTTTTGCTGTTCTACCACTCTACTGTTATGTGGTTCTATAGTTTTATCATTCTGTCGTTCTACTATTCTATCTATCATTCTATTACTCTGTTGTTCTATTGATCTATCATTCTACTGTTGTAGTGTTCTACTTATCTGCATTTCTTTTGTTCTATCTATTGTTCTACCACTCGATGGTTCCTATCATTCTATGTTCTGTTGTTCTACTGTTCTGTTGTTCTATCTGTCGTTCAAATTTTTTGCTGTTCTGTCACTACTGTTCTGTCGTTCTATAGTTTTATCATTCTTTTGTTCTACTGTTCTATCTACTGTTCTACTGCTCGATCATTCCATGGTTCTATCGTTCTACTGTTTCGTCGTTCTATCATTCTATCTTTCATTCTATCTTGTTCTACTGTTCTGTCATTGTATTGTTTTATATTTTGATCTATCTATCTATCAATCTACTGTTCTATCGTTCTACTGTGCTGTCATTCTATCAGTTGATCTATCTATTGTTCTACTGTTCTATCACTGAAACATTCTATCTATCATTATATTGTTCCATTTTTTCTTCTATCTTTCTATCTATCATTCTATCTATCGTTCTACTGTTTACTTATTGTTATACTAACGGGCAAGTGAAAGCTAAAATATTTTCCAATTGTGACCCCGGTAGTTTTCGGGGTTGGATTTCCATGATGTTCTTTGGATAGGATTCCACTCGTTTGAAGATGCCAATGGCATGTGATGACATTCTTAACTTTATTTACTGCTACTCGATTGCAAAAATGTCAGCTGTTACCCTAAATGACGGCAGGCCCCTCCGTCCTCTGTCAAGCCCTCTTCTCTTACAGCCACCCATTAGATCACATACTGCACGTACATCGGGCCCTAAACATGACACTTCGCTCATCATGTTTTGATTCTTTATCACGCCCGTCCATCACCACTTCCACTATAAAGACAACCATATGGAAATGGAAAACTTACATAAACATGTAAATGTCATGGGAAAAGACATGTAAATTATACTAAATGTGCATTTTACTGCTCGGAAGTATTTATTTTCATTGGCTAGATGCTATCAGTGCTTGTTTAGAGTATTGTGCATGGGTTTCTGCATTGATAGTGTAAAGAATTCATGCCTGTATAAACTGTGACCTGTTTTAGTTCTGGACTCAGCTGCCTGTACTCTTACAGTATTGTGCATTCTGCATAGCTGCAGTGTTATCTGGCCAGTAGAACAACATGTCTTATTATTTACAACACCCATTTGAGTTTGCAAACAGCAGTAGAGCATTTCCATATTGGTTACAATTCAATTGTTAATGCAAACTGTCTTATGTAACCTCACTCCAGTACTGACTTTATAGAGGCTTTGATTTAGTCCCTTTAGTACATTTTCAGCTTTCTGAGTTCATCAAGGAACAGCATAATCCTATTTTAGAAAGCTCAAATGTACCTTTCCACAGGGCATTTAAACCCTAAACATACCATATGATGCATATATTTCTATTTTCACTTGGTCATTCTACTGGGATATTAGAGAAACAAAGAGTTATGATTTCCTCGATTTAAAAGTTTAACCATCATACACTGATGAAGCATGTGTTTGTTATTGCACTGCTGGCTCTGTGGATCTTGGTGAAGTGCTAGACTGCCAATTGGAGTGGGCCACAGGGAGTTGGGCCACTATGGTTACCATGATATATTGCCACCTCCTGTGCATCATTATGCAATAAGCAGTGATGAGTACATGTCCTAACAGAATCCTTCAGTCAACACCTACACACTTACTTCTGCTGATTTATTTTCACATAAAAATTGTATAGGTCTATTGCAGGGGTGACCCAAGCCATGTTTAGAGACCAAAATATCATACACAGTTAAAAACTTAGGGGGGTGAAGAACCTTTAACATCCAATGAAGACTTTCCATTGCACAAAAGGTTCTTCATAGTGGAAAATTGGTTTGATATAGCCTGACTTGGGCTGTGATTATGGGGCTTGTTTCAACCAAACCAGGAAAGACCTCAATTGAATAGACCCACAACCAATCAGAGCAATGGAGCGACGCATAATGTTAGTTGTCAAATGCAAGGGGGTATAAGCACTCGGAAAGCGTTCCACCTGCTGTTAGCATCCCATTGACTCCCATTCATTTTTGCGTCACTTTGACAGTGAATAACTTTACATCTGAGGTGTTTAAAGACTCCATTTGTCCATTGTTTATTTCTAAAGAAACACGACACAGCATAAAAGGCTCCATTACCTTGTATCTTACACTATCGCCCTGTAGAAGCTGTTTTTGTAAAAATAGGCTAACTATTGCGTCATAACCAACGCGACTCTGTCGCACAGTTGAGAAATTACCGTATAGACCTGAGGAGACGCTCGCAGGCAATCTTTTACTGTCTATGAGACAGTCGGGGGGATGTGGAGACATAAAGTCTGATACAGTCAAAGGAGAAGAATGGGGAGAAGCCGATAGTGAGCCAAAAGCAACGGGAGAAAATATTTAAACAACGTGATTCAGATTTCACTTTCCACAACTACTAGAAGACCTGCAACTTTCAGACGGGAGGCTCACGTCACATCTACGCCGTCAAGCTCAGTCTGAGCCTGCGCAGTTCGCTCAGCCATCAGGAAGTGAGTGCCTCTAATTGACTTAATTTTCCGCCGTTGAAGTCTATGGGAACGCTCTGTCCATTTCTTTTACTGTCTATGGTCAAACGTCAACAGAACTCAACTGCACTGTGTTGCCAAGTCTGCGGTTTTCCCGATTGTTGTTTTCCATGTCCACGGGTTGAAGCGATTTCAATTATGTGATATATAGACCCAGGAATGCAAATTTTAGCAGGCAAAATTGCCAAAATAACACACATGTTACCCCCCAAACACCATTTTATTGCTGGGGAGCTCAAATGTTGTGGGCGGGGCTGAGTTCGACTGGCATTCAGACTAGGTTTTATAGTTTTAGTGGTTTAAACTTTATAGTGGTCTCTTTGATTATTAAAATGCTCTTAAGAAAAATAAGAACTGTTGGTAACACTTTAGTTTGGGTAACACATTTTCACTATTAACTACCTAGCCTAGAAATCTAGACGCACCCTTGCGGCAGCAAATCTAATCTGCCGCGAGTGTCGTCTAGCAACTCTCAATACCCTTCTGAGCTGTAAACACCAAACTCTGGTCAGGCCAATCACATTGTGTATAGAGTCGGTGGGCGGGGCCATAATGACGACGGCGGAGTTGCGTTTGCGTGCTTCTAGTAAACACAGAAACTGGCAAACGGTGGTCTTTCGAATCAGCTTTGACCGCGACTCTGGAAGACTTGGAGTTAAGCTTTTCTCTGAGAAAAGAACAAAGAACGGCACTGAAGTCATTCTTAAAAAGGGAAGATGTTTTCGGAGTTTTGCCAACCGGATACGGCGAAAGTTTAATCTGTCAACGAGCTCTGTTTCACCTTCGTTGCTCTGGTTGGTTGTAGCGCTATCCTATCGCGTGCAGAGGGAGTTTGAAAGACAACCGTTTATCCTGCCCCTCGGATTGAGCTGTCAATGGTGAGTTTACAGACCAAACATCTTGATATGGGTCTGGCTTGTCAGGCTATCTTTTGCCTCAATAAACTCCTAATTTACTGCTTAGTAGTTTTTCTAGCGTTTAAGTTTAGGTATTGGGCAGGATTAATGGATGTAGAATAAAGTCATAAAGAATAAGGCAATAATATGTGCTTTATAAGTAGAAACTAATAAACAGCTAATATTCTAGTAATATGCATGCTCATAGACAACTAGCTAATAGCAAGAATTTAACCCTAAAATAAAGTGTTTCTGAACTGTTCAACCAAATTGGACTTTTTTAAATGTCCAAAAACCTCACTGAATTGTTTAAAAGCACATAAAGCATCTTTGTAATGTATAGTTGTTTGCACTTGCTGATCCTTAACCATTATTAAAAAAAACATGTAAAGTCGCTGTGATTCGATTTGCTAGCATCAACAACAGATTTTGCGAACTTTATCAACAAATGAAAGGGTCAAGATTACGATGTCTGGTTGTTACAGTGGAAAACTAAACCAAAACTATTATGGACAGAAAGCACCTTTTTCCAGTGAGATAAATGCTAATGCTAACAGCATGCTAACACCAAGTTACTTTGCAATGCAGGTCTAATACTTCTTACAACCATTGTATTCAAACCTAAGTAGGAATATATGAGTTGACAGCCTTTTAGTAACATAATATAAGTTATTCTCGTGGGATATTGTTCACATTGTTCGGATCTGTTCGTTTCTCTGTGTGAGACATCGACCTGTGGGAATGCTAAAACCAGTTTTGTTATTGAACAAGCTATTAGTTTAGTGGGGATTTTGAGATGTAATTTGGGCAGGCTGTAATAATACTGTTCGCTAATTACAGCGACTCCATGGTGCATTCTTAAAGTGACAGGCTTTGATAAAAAGCCCCACTGTGATACAGCAGGACTGAGGACAAGTTCTCTCTCAGGACAGAACCTTCGACCCCCTACTGTAACGGCTCATTTGTTTTAACCATTATACTGCCACAATCATTTTGTTACATTTAGGTTTGTGTGGATTTTGACTGTTGCTAGTGCAATGTCTCTTTGTCTTTTCTTTAAGATGTAGGAGTGCAATCAAATGCTTTTTACTGTAATATTGACATAAAGGAAGCCTTGTAATGAGTTACATAGTTAATAGTTTAAAAAGCAACATCCATGAATGACAGACATGGTTGTTGTGTGGAAAAATGTTGTATCATAAAATCTTTTCTTTCTTTTTTTCTTTCTTTTTTTAGGTTTCGAATGACATAAGGGTCATGAATGTTGGCTGAACTGTTCCTTTAAGAGGGATCAAGTTTTGCTCTCTATAAGATCACTGGAGAGACATAATACCGTGATTGTCTATGTGCTAGAGGAGGAGAGGAAATCCTTAAGTGGATTTATCAGCCAAACATAGCACTCTCTTAGACGACGCCTCAGTCTGTGAACTTTGAACTTTTTGTTCTTCTAGAAGACGCAGCAGGAATAAAAACCAGGTGCTTTCCCATGCCATGTCATATTATTAGAGTGACATGTGAGAAAATCAAAACAATAATTGTTGAGGTTTGGGAAACAATCATTAATTGCCATGTGCTAAATTGCTTAAATATGATTTGAATTAGACATGAATTGATATTGTGCGTTCCCACCAAACTTGGACAGTAAGTATAAACATGTTTTGTTCTCATAATATACTGTGATGAGAATGTTTTGTCAAATATTCCCTTGACAAAAGGCTATTTTTATTTTTTATTTTTATTTTACTTAATACTAACATACTACTTACTATTTTTACAAAATGCACTATTTATACTGCACACTGCCTTGAAAACTAATTACATTTGCCAAAATGTGCACAACTGGACTGAAGTACAGTCCCTGACAAAAGTCTTGTCGCTTGTGTACAAATTGACCTAAAGTGCCGCTGAAATATATTTCTAATCAAGATTTTTTTTACAAGAAATGGCTCATTTTAATCCCACCAGCTTTTGTGATAATGTTTCAGTGAAAAACTAAACTTTCAAAAAGTATTCTAATATTCACAGCTTGGTAAAGCCCATTGAGTCAATTTTTTGCAAAGACATAAGTGTTGTCACCTTGTCATATGAGCTTCACCTGTGACTAATAATGGATCAATTAGGTCTCAAGTGTGTATAAAAAGAACCCCAGTACACTAGACCTTCACATCAACTGCAACTAGACCTTTGCAAACATGCCTAAGATTCACCCTGAGACTAAAGTTTTGATTATCATGAGGCTGAAGACCACATCGACTGCTGATGTGGCAGACACCTTCAATGTATCTCAGCGTTAAGTATAGAGGATAAAAAAAGATTTGAAGAGACTGGAGATGTTTTTGACAAGCCCAGGTCAGGCAGACCCCACAAGACAACTGCTCAAGAGGACCGTTTGTTGGCTTGAAAATCCAAGGCCAGCCCATTTTCCACTGCAGCAGAGCTCCACGAGACCTGGTCACCTGAAGTCCCTGTGTCAACCAGAACAGTTTGTCGGATTCTGTCTTGAAATGGCCTCCATGGTCGAATCAGTGCCCAGAAGCCAGCACTAAACAAAAGACAATTGAAAAACCGTGTGGCATTTGCCAAGGCCCACAGCCTGCTAAAAGGATGGATGCTGGAAAAGTGGCAGAAGGTGGATTTTTCAGATGAATCTTCTGTTGAATTACACCACAGTCGCCGCAAATATTGCAGAAGACCTACTGGAGCCAGAATGGATCCGTGATTCACCCAGAAAACGTTTGGTGGTGGAAAAATCATGGTCTGGGGTTACATCCAGTATGGGGGTGTGCGAGAGATCTGCAGGGTGGAAGGCAACATCAATAGTCTAAAATACCAAGAAATCTTAGCTACCTCTTATATTCCCAACCATAAAAGAGGCCAAATTCTGCAGCAGGACGGTGCTCCATCGCATACTTCCATCTCCACATCAAAGTTCCTCAAGGCGAAGAAGATCAAGATGCTCCAGGATTGACCAGCCCAGTCACCAGACATGAACATCATTGAGCATATGTGGGGTAGGATGAAAGAGGACGCATGGAAGACGAAACTAAAGAATATTGATGAACTCTGGGAGGCATGCAAGACTGCTTTCTTAGCTATTCCTGATGACTTCATCAATAAATTGTATGAATCCTTGCCAAACCGCATGGATGCAGTCCTTCAAGCTCATGGAAGTCATACAAGATATTAAATTTGAATCTCACAGCACCACAACTTAATTTGCTGATATATTTTTGTATTTGCAGTAAATTTGTTCCATTTCTGTATAGGCGACAAAACTTTTGTCTTGCCAAAATTTGACCTTTCTGTCTTGATTAAATGATAAATATTTTTTCTGTGAAAATTATTTATTTCAGTGCATTAAACATCATTTGGGAGGGTTTTAGCTTTTCATATGAGCTATTTCTAACACCAATTAATTAATTAAAAGTCAGGTTAATATCAGGCATTTCTAGAAAATAGATAAGCGACAAGACTTTTGTCAGGGACTGTAGATATCACATACATGCAAGGGTAAATGTGTAAAATACGGCTAGGAATCATATGCAATCTCCCTATTTAATTCTTGGAGTCACGATTTTGTTGATTTTAAATCAAATTTCGATTTTATATAGTAAAGCTACACAATAAAGTACAATTTCTGGAGGATTTTGTTTTGCATATTACACGATGATAGCGCTCAATGTGACCATACACCGTAAAAAATTATTTAGAATTTTTTTTACCTGGTTGCCTTAAAATTTTGAGTTCATTGAAATTAAAATTTTGAGTTACTACAATGAAATTTTTTTTGAGATTCGACAACCTTTATTAAAATATTATTAAAAGATTTTGTAAGCATATTGGGTAATTGTGTGTGTTTTATTTCTGATGACGCAGTGGAACATGCCAAATAGTGCTATTTTCATGATTTATCAAATTTTTATGTGGTTCAGAGACAATAATATTTTGAGTTTCTATTTATTAAACAAATTCCCTCCATTGTATCAACTCAAATTTTTAATTTCAATAAACTCAAACTTTTAAGACAATTAAGGTTACTTACTTTTTTAAGTTAAACCAAAAAAAAAATGTTTTTTACAGTGTAGGAATGTGCAATATTGACAATTAAAACAAATTGTAATTGTTGGGGGGAATTTTGCCGATGTTTAGACAATATTTTGATAAGTGTGATTTTTGTGCTGCCTTTTTAATTTTACTTAAAATAAATAAAATTAAAGACGCAAATTATCTGAGAGTTTAACCTTGCAAACTAACAGCTAAAACCCAGTGCCAGCATAATAAGTAATTAAAGAAGAACTGCTAAAATATCTATCTATCTATCTATCTATCTATCTATCTATCTATCTATCTATCTATCTATCTATCTATCTATCTATCTATCTATCTATCTATCTATCTATCTATCTATCTATCTATCTATCTATCTATCTATCTATCTATCTATCTATCCAGTGCCTTGCGAAAGTATCCGTCCCCCTTGAACTTTGCGACCTTTTGCCACATTTCAGGCTAATTTTTTGTGAAGAATCAACAACAAGTGGGACGAAATTTATTAGATATTTCAAACTTTTTTAACAAATCAAAAACTGAAAAATTGGGCGTGCAAAATTATTCGGCCCCTGTAAGTTAATACTTTGTAGCGCCACCTTTTGCTGCGATTACAGCTGTAAGTCGCTTGGGGTATGTCACTATCAGTTTTGCACATCGAGAGACTGAAATGTTTGCCCATTCCTCCTTGCAGAACAGCTCAAGCTCAGTGAGGTTGGATGGAGAGCGTTTGTGAACAGCAGTTTTCAGTTCTTTCCACAGATTCTCAATTGGATTCAGGTCTGGACTTTGACTTGGCCATTCTAACACCTGGATATGTTTATTTTTGAACCTTTCCATTGTAGATTTTGCTTTATGTTTTGGATCATTGTCTCGTTGGAAGACAAATCTCCGTCCCAGTCTCAGGTCTTTTGCAGACTCCATCAGGTTTTCTTCCAGAATGGTCCTGTATTTGGCTCCATCCATTTCCCATAAATTTTAACCATCTTCCCTGTCCCTGCTGAAGAAAAGCAGGCCCAAACCATGATGCTGCCGCCACCAGGTTTGACAGTGGGGATGGTGTGTTCAGGGTGATGAGCTGTGTTGCTTTTACGCCAAACATAACGTTTTGCATTGTTGCCAAAAAGTTTAATTTTGGTTTTATCTGACCAGAGCACCTTCTTCCACGTTTGGTGTTTCTCTCAGGTGGCTTGTGGCAAACTTTAAATGGATATCTTTAAGAAATGGCTTTCTTCTTGCCACTCTTCCAGAAAGGCCAGATTTGTGCAGTACTGTATATGACTGATTGTTGTCCTATGGACAGAGTCTCCCACCTCAGCTGTAGATCTCTGCAGTTCATCCAGAGTGATCATGGGCCTCTTGGCTGCATCTCTGATCAGTCTTCTCCTTGTATGAGCTGAAAGTTTAGAGGGAGGACCAGGTCTTGGTAGATTTGCAGTGGTCTGATACTCCTTCCATTTCAATATTATCACTTGCACAGTGCTCCTTGGGATGTTTAAAGCTTGGGAAATCTTTTTGTATCCAAATCCGGCTTTAAACTTCTCCACAACAGTATCTCGGACCTGCCTGGTGTGTTCCTTGTTCTTCATGATGCTCTCTGTGCTTTAAACGGACCTCTGAGACTATCACAGTGCAGGTGCATTTATACGGAGACTTGATTACACACAGGTGGATTCTATTTATCATCATTAGTCATTTAGGTCAACATTGGATCATTCAGAGATCCTCACTGAACTTCTGGAGAGAGTTTGCTGCACTGAAAGTAAAGGGGCCGAATAATTTTGCGCGCCCAAGTTTTCAGTTTTTGATATGTTAAAAAAGTTTGAAATATCCAATACATTTCGTTCTACTTCATGATTGTGTCCCACTTGTTGTTGTCGCAAAGTTCAAGGGGGCCAAATACTTTCGCAAGGCACTGTATATATATATATATATATATATATATATATATATATATATATATATATATATATATATATATATATATATATATATATATATATATATATATATATATATATATATATATTTTTTTTTTTTTTTTTTTTTTTTTTTTTATAATAATAATTTATTGCTGATATCAACTTGTCATAACAAAAATATTAACACATTAAATTAAAAAAGTATTTTATTTACTGATGGTGCTGGATGACTAATCGACTAGTTTTTGAAATGTTTAACATTGCACAATACCTACAGTTTCAGAAGATAAAGTAATATAATGTAATAACGTAATATAGTGTAAACCCAGCATTTAACTGTAGCATTAAGTAGCAAGATTCCATTCGCTATTCCTAATTTACTCCGTTAATATAGTCCCATGAGTGAGTGAGCAAAAACAAGCCAGCGAACCGCTGAGGGAGCCGCAGATGTTATGATGCCATCTGAGTGGACATTGGTTGTACACTTATTGCATTATTGTGTCAAATAAGTGCACTTCAGACAGCACTTCAAATGACTGTCCCCTCAAATAGTGCACTATATAAGAGTGTAGGGGTGATTTCAGACGTGAAACGTTAATTAGACTAGTGTTTTTACTGCAACAAGCGCATTTCACGCCTGTGCCACTTGCTCACACTTTTCAGTAACGCGCTAATAATAATGCTAATCATGTATTGTTTTCAAAGCCAGTCTCTTATTGTGAAATTTTACTTCTGCTTTAATCCTCTTTAGTCTGAATGGTATCCAAGGCACATACTTGGAACTAGAAAGACAGTCTCGGATATATAGGATTAAAAAGAGCACTTTCAAACAGACTAGGGCCAGAAAAAGAATAAGCAAATAACAAACAACAAACAAGTCCATTCGCCTCGTCATAATGCATGTGACATTAGCAAGTATGCTAAGTCCATCGTAATGCTAAATCCTTAAATTAGGTCTTCTTCATATTCTCCCATCTCTGCTGTTCTTTTAACTGACCTTGGATTCAGGGAATATCCTTAAGGATTTAGTTTGCTGCCATCTCTGTCCTTTTTCCTTGCACTTATTTGTTAATTGAGGATTGCCTTGGGTAACTGGAGACATTTCAAACATGCACATGTTGGATGAGTCATTATCAGCAAACTTTTTGACTCGATTAGAGCATCTATTAGCCTTTATGTTTGAAATTTTTTTTCTTTCTCTTTCAACTCTGTTTATTTAGTTTACTAACCATGCCAAATAGAGAAGCCTATAAGAGAATCCTGCAATTTCTTTCTGAAATGTCATGGTCATTTCCAAACAACATGTAATTTTAAGCATTTTGTAGTCAAAATATATATATTTTTTAAACAAAACGGCTGACTGTCTTGTTTTGCTAAAGTAAATTTCACAGCTAGCATATTATGTAGCTTAAATGAGCACACATTCAATTATGCATTATATAATTGAAATTTATATCAATTAAAATTATATTATAATTTTTTTAAGTTTTAAGAGAGTAATAAGTTGGCCAAAAGCTAATAAGGTGGTATGTAATGGTTGACTCCCTTGTGCTGAAGCATATTTCATAGCTAGCATGTTGTTTAGTTTAACTCTTTCCCCGCCAAACACAGAATTTTTCGTTATTTGTAAGAAAACGCTTCCCAGCCAAAAACAGACATTTCTGTGTTATACGCTAGGTGGCGCTATTACGCATCTGCTGAATGAGTACAGATTCTCCTGATCAAAACACATGTGAGTAAAGCACTATTCGCACAGGATTAGTATTATCTAGCGACCTCTGTGATTTAGAAATTACTCCCCCACATCTGAGTTTTGCGTGGCGCATTCGCACGGGATAAGCAAAGCCTGTGATTTTACTCGAATTTACTGACTTCTCCCGGATATGATGTCAAGACTTCGTTATAGATGTAGCTGTATAAAATCATAAACAGGCATCGATATCATTTTGATTATTTTATAGTAATAAATAAACATAATTTCGTTCAGTTAGATAACAGACGCCATGAACTCAAAGGTTCCTTCTTAAGTTACGCAGCACGTTTGAGCTTCAGCGAGAACCAATGAGGTTCATTCTTGTGTTACGCAGCACGCTTCAGCGGGAACCAATGAGGTTCATTCTGGTGTTACGCAGCACGTTTGAGCTTCAGCAAGAACCAACGAGGTTCATTCTGGTGTTACGCAGCACGTTTGAGCTTCAGCGGGAACCAATGAGGTTTATTCTGGTGTTACGCAGCATGTTTGAGCTTCAGCAAGAACCAATGAGGTTCATTCTGGTGTTACGCAGCACGTTTGAGCTTCAGCAAGAACCAATGAGGTTCATTCTCGTGTTACGCAGCACGTTTGAGCTTCAGCAAGAACCAATGAGGTTCATTCTTGTGTTACGCAGCACGTTTGAGCTTCAGCAGGAACCAATGAGGTTCATTCTGTTGTTACGCAGCACGTTTGAGCTTCAGCAGGAACCAATGAGGTTCATTCTCGCGTCACGCAGCACGTTTGAGCTTCAGCAAGAACCAATGAGGTTCATTCTTGTGTTACGCAGCACGTTTGAGCTTCAGCAAGAACCAATGAGGTTCATTCTCGTGTTACGCAGCACGTTTGAGCTTCAGCAAGAACCAATGAGGTTCATTCTCGCGTCACGCAACACGTTTGAGCTTCAGCAAGAACCAATGAGGTTCATTCCCGTGTTACGCAGCACGTTTGAGCTTCAGAGGGAACCAATGAGGTTCATTCTCATGTCACGCAGCACGTTTGAACTTCAGGAAGAACCAATGAGGTTCATTCTCATGTCACGCAGCACGTTTGAACTTCAGGAAGAACCAATGAGGTTCATTCTTGTGTTACGTAGCACATTTGAGCTTCAGCAAGAACCAATGAGGTTCATTCTTGTGTTACGCAGCACGTTTGAGCTTCAGCAAGAACCAATGAGGTTCATTCTTGTGTTACGCAGCACGTTTGAGCTTCAGCAAGAACCAATGAGGTTCATTCTGGTATTACGCAGCACGTTTGAGCTTCAGTCGGTTTGTTCTCGCGCGTCAAGCAGGTTCGGTTCAGCTTCTATTTATGTTTGCTTTTCAATTTTTATATCTGAATAAAAGTCTGTTCATCATAAAAAGCACTCAAGACAGAAATTTTGGACTGAACCGCTCAATTCATATGGATTTGTTTTATGATCTCTTTATTAACTTTTTTTAATTATATTTTTATGCTTGCAGCATTTTCGACCTTTGTAATAAAAAACAGATAGGTTAGTACGTTTTTATTCCTACTTTTCCCAAACGTGTCAAACAGTAGTAGCATTTAGTGTCTTTCAAATATGTTCTTGAGTTTCTGATAAGCAGGACACTTGGATGTTTTGGGAACATGGCTTGGATTAACATTGGTCAAGTACTTTTGAAGAGAAATGAACCAGAGCATAGAGGAGACAGTCTGACAATGTTTGCATGCGAGCAGCAAAGAGGATTACATCCAAAGCCCGAGTGCCTTTTTTAGGCCAGACATAGGACGCAAGGTCAAGGACTCCCTGATTGTTTGGATGCGGGACTGAGAACATTGAGTGTTGCTCTCCATTGTAAAAGAAACTCCAAGAAAATAGAAACTCGAGCCGCTGCAGGTGTGCAACACTACTTTGGTACCTCTATGGTTTGGTATTTGCCCTAAACAGTGTTCTGTTGTATCATGACAAAAGCTACAGGGTTAGTTCACCCCAAAATAAACCTTCTGTCATCATTCACTCACCCTCATGTCTTTCAAGTCTATATGACTTGAATTATTATAGAACACAAAAGGAGATGTTTAACTGATGTTGCGATCCATGGTTTGTTGTTTTGTGAGTGGCTGTCTAGGAACGTCATCTGATTGGTTCCTGCAGTTTGATTGATGCTAGGTCCTGATTGGTGCACTTCCTCTAGAGACATCTTGTTTTCTGGGAAGGGAGAGTTTTTAATTTAAATGTTGTATTGCTTTGTTTGTTGGCGTATTTGACCCCTTTGTTTTCTGACACTGATTTTGGACTGCCCTTTCAATTTTGCCTTCCTAGCTTTGTAAATATTGCATATTTGGGAAAGTGATACCACTTGTGTTTATTGTAAACTGTTTGATCTCTGTTGTTGGTTATGGAGTAGGGTTTGCATATTGTCTGGTTAGGGTTTAGGATAGAGGTGTTAAAAGAAGAAATTAAGAAAATGGCAAAAAGCACTTGTGTTTTTTGCCTAAAGTTTGCCTGCATGTAACTCAAGAAGTATTACAGCTATCCTTTTAGATTGTGGTTCTGAACAAGCTTTCCTTTTGGTATTTTAATTTTAAAGGCCCCATATGGTTCAATCCCAGATATATGGAGATGTCAATGTCTTAATGTGGCTCCATGAGTAAATAGTAGACATTTCCATTGGCCAAAAACCAACTGTGGGTCAATCAGCTGATTTTTGAGCTGCTCTGAACAACTAATAATATAGAAACTAGAAAAGTGTCTTGTGTTTTTCTCTTAACACAATTGCAACATATCTGTCTGAATGCCATAAATGTTATTTTTCTAAAGTTGTCAACCCTGTAACTCTAAACATATTCAAGATATCTTAATATCCTTCTAGACTCTCCTTCTTAATAAACTTTTCTTTTGGAAAATGTATTTTTAAGGTCCTATGTGGTTCAGTCGCATAGATATGAGGATGTCAATGCGGTACGTCTAATAACGATACTGCATATTTGAACTCTTGGTAGCTTTAAATATATTGATTCTTATAAATACATGTTTGAGAGCAATGTTCCTCAATCAATTTTTGGTACTCACAGTTATGTTTTGTGTCATTCTTTTGATTAATTTCTAATTTAAGCATTATTTGATCTTCTTTCCTCTTTAAATTAAATAAGTATCAGATGTGTGCAAAGTGAACCACATATGCTTTTTGATGACTGAAAATCTGTAAAATTTAACCATATGAACATGGAGCTGCTTTGAGGTCCCCATATCTATGGGACTGTACTATATAATACCTTGATTTCAAAATGGAAGCTTATTTAAAAAAAAGAATATAGAAGGATATTAAGATATCTTGAATACCTGAGTTACAGGCAAGTTTAACTGGAAAAGGAATATTTAGGGCATTCAGGCAGGAATGTATAATGCAGTTGTGTTGATAGTAAAACACAAGATATATTTCTAGATTCAACATTATTTGTTGTTAAGATACTCCTCTTTAAAATAAAAAAGTATCAGCTGCATGCAAACTGACCCACATTTGGGTTTTGACCACTGACGTGTATAATTTACTCATGGAGCCACATTAACATCTCCATATCTCTGGGATTGAACCCTATAGAGCCTTTAAAATCAACATACCAAAAGGAAAGTTTGTTCAGAACCAGAATCGAAAAGGATATTAAGAGATCTGTAATATTTCTCGAGTTACAGGCATGCAAACTTCAGGGAAAAAACCACAGTAAGTGCTATTTCTAATTTTTGATCGGCCATCGTTGCCATAATGCAACAAAGATTGCTAAAGTCAACAGATTTAACTCATAGACCTGGCAATCTATGTGTAAAATTAAAACTACAACGCTGCAATCTTTTTAAAGTCATTTTTACACCCTTTGAATTGACTCCAAATCAAATGAAAATTATAATTTTGACCCTCCTCTACAAAATAGTGCATTACTCATCTTTGACATTTAATATGTTGGCTTTCATCACTATGCTGGTCTTTGTACAGAAAATAAATATAAATTAAATCTAAAATTTGCGCTTGGGAAGTTTCCGAAATTGGACTGATTTGACACGGAATGACCCTGTAGTCATTTTAGGTTAGTGTAGGACATTCAACGTACCAAAAGAAGTGTCATAAGCCTGCATTATGGACACTCACTAAAGTCAAGCCTATCTGTGATAAATAAAGGATTTGTCTGATGCTGTCGGGTCAGGGATGAAGTCAAATAGTGTTCCTTGTTGAATTAATGGCTAAAGACCTGTTCACAACAAGGACAACAACTACAACGATAAAAAACATTCTAGGTATAAAATAATAGGTAAGTCCACACCGCAATGTTAATGGAAAAAAAAAAAAACGACATGGTTGGAATCACTTTCACGATTTTTCCAGCTGATGAACGATAAAAACATTGACAGCCAATCAGAATCCATCCTGCTTTAAAGAGCTCGAGCATTTAAAGTGGCACACCACAAAACTGCAGTGTGCTCATTATAAACAGAACAATATCATCCACTGTTGTGGCTGCTTCTTTATTTTTATCATTCTTGGTGTGAACTGGCCTTAATAGTTATCAAAAAACAGAACTAACTGAGTGTGCTTTAAACAAGGCTCTGTTTTACTGGATTTCTGCTCCAACTTCCTCATTTTAAGAGTCATTTCAGTTCAGGTTTACTTCCTCTCTTGTTTCCTATCTTTGCCAATGACATCCATAAATTGCTCAATAAAACATTAATCTGTTAGTCAAACCATAATAACACTATATCCTGTTTTTCTGCTGACTGTTTGTTCACTCAAATGTATGCTTACTGCGATTTGCCTAATGTATGAGATGTTCCTGTGGTGCTAGCCACGCTGAGGTCATGGCTTTAATGAACATTTTGTCTGCAAAAAGCATAGTGAAATTTCCTAAATTGTTTGAGTAAATCTTGTAACGTAGCTGGATGCATTACGTTTATTTGTAATCAAAATTGTCACAATTTAAAAAAAAGGCTACCCTAATTTTAGCCTCTGATTTGTTTGAAGGGGCGTGTCTGCCGTGAGACTTCAGTGTAAACGCCCACTGCTGTGATTGGCTGCTGTGAGACTTCAGTGTAAACGCCTTGGGATTGGCTAATATCTTTGCATATAAAATAGCTAATTTGACTGATTTACCAAAGAATCCATTGTGAAATGTACCGAATACAAATAAATAATGCTCAAATGAGACATTCACATAGTATTAGGATCCTTTAGAAAGTAACGTTATTTGTAGCCCATCCTGTATCGCTCTTCTCTCCTCGTCATCTCACTAACACGCTAGTGGGCGGGGCTAAAGTTGCAATGATGAAGCAGGCGTCAATATTTGTATCTTCTCAGGTGGTCTTGGCACATGTGGCACATTTCACAATTTGTATAGCTGTAGCATTGAATCCTTCATTCAGCCATTTTGTATAATTCGCTGCATTGAATTGTTCATAAAAACCTTTATTAATTTTTTTGTAAAAGCAATCTTATGCAAATATCTGCCATGAATAATTTGCTGTATTGAATCGTTCATATAAACGTTTGAAACTTAAAATGATACATTTTTTTTTTTTTTTTTTGTCGTAAAAATCATGCTGGCATAAATCATAGCATTGAATCCTGTGTCAATAATATTTTTTTTTTCTAAAAACAAAACAAATAAATTGTTATTGATATATAGAACTGTTGTAAGAAAAAACATTCTTGCCTAAATTGTCTGTGAAAGCATGTTTTGTCACGTCATCTTTGCGGAAGTTTTCATAAGAATGGTTTTGTGTACGAACAATGCAGTAATTCACAGTGCTACAGTTTTGCAAATATTGCCAAATTAGATGTCACCATTTAAGAACAAATACTTTCAACATGAATTGTGTCAAATGTCAGGTCAGCTGTATGTTAGTGGTTAGTGTTCAGGCTTGTTATGGTTGTATACATGACCTAATTTTTTCTGTTTAGGTTACTAAATATGGGTGAACCTTTAGGAGCCATATCATAGTTAAATGATAGAACATCGTGTCACTCTTCCCAGTATCAAGCCTAGAACACTACAACATTATTACAGGTCTGATGTTTTACTATTGCAGCAAATTGTGTAAGGAAACAGTGGGCGTTACTGTTTTTCACATGCTATCACATACCACTTTCATCTTTCTACAAAGCAACTGGAGAGGAAATTACATTTTTTTGGAATAGGAAATGTTTTTTTGTTGTCATTGTTTTTCTTTCCCTGTCTTTTCTTTGGCTGCAAACATGAGGAACTGTGCTGCAAATTCTGCTGAAAAGCTGCTGAAACCTTATGAGGTTCTTCGTAGAGTGAACGTGTGAAAGCCCTCGTCGGTAAAATTTTGCGAAACTGCTAAAGGGCTATCATGTAAACACGTTTGATGACAAGCGTTCGACTTCCTCTTTTCAACTTCCCCAGTAGACAGTGGAAAACTACTGAGCAGTTTAGCCAAACAGACAAGCATTCACATGTTTCAGACGCTGCCGCTCTGTAGAGATCCTCTTTCCACACAATACTAGTCTTACTGTACACAAATTCTGCAGATATTTCACTGTAAAAATGTTCATTAATGAGAATGTAAAAATGCTACAGGTTATTAGGTATGCTAATTAGTTGACTTTAAGTTACCTTCCCATATATGGTACGAATTTATATTAGATTTAAAGGGACAATACACTTATTTTTACTGTGTACAAAAAGAAAGAAAGAAAAGAGAAATACAAAAAAACACCCTAAAATAATTAACAGGGTTAAAATCTATACTAATCAAGACAAAGTGTGTGCTTTTAAAGCAAACTATTTTATGTATAAATAGTTGCATGGAATTTTCCATAGAAGCAGTCTTATTTCAAATTAAATGTAAAATATATCTTATACAAACTGCTGTTCTGAATCGTGTGTTAAACCACTCTGTTATAAATTATTTCACTGAATGCAATTCATAAAATCCTTTGTAATTTAATATGATATATGTTTCACGCTTGCATAAATTATTGCATTGAAGCTTTTGTGATACTACATTATGTCAATAGTCACATTACAAAACATAAATTGTCTGAATTGTCTGTAAAGCAATACTGTCCCATTAACTTTGTGACAGTTTACATTAAAAAAATGCGATATAAAAGAATGTTTATTTACAGAAAACTGCTGTTAAAATAAAAATTTTGGTCAGTTTTTAGATGGCCTTCTTTTTTACTACCTGCATTATTATAAAGGTTAGTTAGTTACTACAAAGCAGATTATAGTAGGTCAAGTAGATTTTTTTTATGAAATAATGAAAGCGTGAGCTGTATTTAATAATAAACTGTATATAATAATAAACAAAATGTAAATCTAAATTAAAAAAAATATATAATTTTTGAGAGCCTGACTACAAAACAAGTCTTACTTTTAACCTGTTAACTGTCACCCTCCTTTTTGAAAATGTACATGAAATTCACTATTCAAACTTAAATGGTTGAAATTCAAGAATGCTTTGGAATATAGACATACATTTATAACACTTAGTATATAAACATAAGTTTATGACACTCGCAAATTCCGCGGTACAAGCTCATCTGGCTTTTAAAGGGAAAGGGAGATCTGATTGGTTTATTGCACGGTATGCCCAAAATACACCCATGACTCATTAAGAGACGAGGTACAACCCTTTTGGACCATCCACCAGGTGCGCTGACCGTTTTTTCTGTCGTTAAACTTGCAAAAATCGATTTGGACATGCCCTAAATGCACTTGCGCTTCAGACCATGCGTCCGCATGTGCAGTCCATACTTTTACATTTACACTCTGTAAAAAATTATTTAGAAAAAAAGTTACCTGGTTGCCTTAAAATTTTGGGTTTATTGAAATTAAAATTTTGAGTTAATACAATGAACATTTTTGAGATTTGACAACCTTTATTAAAATATTATTAACAGATTTTGTAAGCATATTGGGTAATTGTGTGTGTTTTATTTCTGATGATGCAGTGAAACATGCCAAATTGTGCTATTTTCATGATTTATAAAAATTTTTATGTGGTTCAGATACAATAATATTTTGAGTTTCTATTTATTAAACTAATTTCCTTCATTGTATCAACTCAAAGTTTTAATTTCAATAAACTCACAATTTTAAGGCAACCAGGTTACTTACTTTTTTAAGTTAAACCAACAAAAACCAACCAAAATTTTTTACAGTGCAGATGTTTTAAGCTAAATTTGAGGGCCAAATTTATCAGGCCGTTAAAAGATTAACACATCGTCCGATAGCGAACTTTGCTGGTTTGAAATTAAAATAGTTCATGTTGTTTTGGTAAATCAATTTTGGAGATTTTTTAAGCTCTCTAGAACATATGTGCTGTACTTGTATTGATTGCTTAGACAATTGTGTCAGTTGTGGTAATGCATAAAAAAAGAAGCAAAAAAATGGTGTGCACATCCAAAATATGAACAAAGAAAAATAATATCTGCACACTAAAATTACAGTATTTCTGTAATTTCAGTGCAGACATTACTTTCCTTTGGTCACTTTTGGTAATGCCACAAAGCAGCTGAGTAAACTTGATACTGCATTAGAATGATGCAAAAACATTCCCACAGCATGTTTGCATCACAATGCGCTTGAAGTGACTGACAGACGATGCATGATTTTGATCACCTGAGGCAATCGGCTGCGCAAGACACAATGTGACGCAAAATGAGAAAAGAAAAAAAGTGATCTTGTGATCAAATGAGGGAAGTGAAGCGCAAGCGAGGGGTGGTGGAAAATTACAGAAACTTTAGTCAGAGGCTGGAAGCTGTTTTGATATGCAGCAAATGTAATGCCGCATATCAGGGTGGGTAGCATCTTAATTCAGTCAAGCTGATGTAAACATGGGCCAAAACACAGGCCATAATCACAGAAACCACAGCAGGACTCACTGACGGAACACCAAGTCAGCCATTGAGTTGTTTACAGTCAATTTGGGGTTGTATTAGTGTTTTTCCCCTGCAGAAGCAGATGTACACAAACAATATTATTACCACTTGGCCTCGCTGTGCATTTTAGCTTAATTGTGTGATTTATCATGTCAAAGTTTTAGTTTTATAGTCTGTCAAACTGTACTTTGATTCCATTCTCAGTCATCTCAGATAATGAGAAATTAATGCTTTTCAAATTTTCAGACCCGGCACAATGTGACACCAGGCAAGTGTTTTTTGCTAGTTTTAGCCCGACGCAGTTATCATTCTCACATCCGGCGTCACATTGTTTTAAATAGCAAATGTACTCACGCCCATCTGTTCACCCATGGGCGTGCTGGTCCGAAAACCAGGTGTGTTCAGGAGCATTGTTGGCGCTGCTTTTTTGAGGAGCTGAAAACGACTGCGCCATTGACCAACAAAAACCTGCTCTAAAGTCAAAAGCGCAGTATTTTGTGTTATTTAAGGGTGTGGTAGTAAAATGCGCCTATTGGGTGGACAAGGTGTGTACACTCTGCTCATTTCACACACAGGGATGCACAGCACACTCAAAAAAAAAAAAAAAAGATTCAGGCCCTTCATAGATAAGACACATTTAAATTATGTTACTTTACTTAATTAAATTAAGTTGTGTCGAAATTAGATATGTTTGTGTTCAATCAGCCTAATATATTTAAAACTGAAGTTTACTTAATTAATTTGCGTTAAAACTACAATAAATATTTGTTCTGTCATAAATAACTGGGCAGTGGATCTGTAGTTCCCAGCATGCTTTGCAAGAGACTGCGCTAGGAGAGAAAATGTATAGATTAAAGTGTTAATGGAAAGATGTTATTAGTTTGTTTTAGTGTTTAATGTCCAGTTATGTTGGACACTGAGAAGTTTCTGTAATTTTGTGGTTACCATTATGCAAAAGAGTGGTGACTGTGTTTAGGCTGTGCATGGGCACTTATATACAAATTCCTTAAATGGAACTATTACTACTATATGCTCTCAATTAAATACTTTTAGTTTGCCCAATGAGTTATTTTTGCATTTTTTTTTATAAATATGCTTGTTGTTATTTAAAAGTTTTAAAGGCCAATTAAATTGATAACAGTGTTTACCACTTACCTTACATAATAAACTTTTATAAATTTAACAAAACATCATTTAGTAAATGGCACATATAAATAGTATGTAACAGTGACAAATTCAAATGGTTTGTATTTACTCAAAGAAATTGTGCCAGCTTTACTTTTTTTGTTTTGTTCATATAACTACATTTTTATTTGTAAAAATTGCTCAATATAGTTGTGTGCGACCACTTACCACATATTTTTTTAAAGTAAATTCAACAAGTCATTTTTTTGAGTGCAGCATACAAACATTTTAAATATTAAAATTATAGGATTCCTCTCTGGAGAAGCATTCAGTTTTTCCACTTGTAATTTCCTCCATGTAAACAGCGATTCCGCCATTGTTGCGAGCACTACTGGCTTTTAAAGGGAATGGGAGATCAGACTCTGATTGGTTTATTGCACGTTACGCCCAAAACACTCCCATGACTCAATAAGAGACCTTCTGGACCATGCCCCTGCGGCGTGCCGACCGTTTTCCAGTCATTAAACTAGCAAAATTGGATTCGATATTTAAGTAATTTCAACTTAAATTTTATTAAACTGACTTAAATTTAAACTTGTATAACTTGTATAAACTTGTAAAACTTATAAAAAAAAGTGTACAATTGGTTAACTTATTTTGATGAGTTAAAGCAATGCAACAACATGTAATAACTTATTGATCATATGATTTTTTTTTAAAGTGCAGTATGTTTTTAGGGCTATCAAAGTTACAGTAAATCTTCTTTAAAATGATTGTTATATATGTATATATGTACAGTACAGGCCAAAAGTTTGGACACATTACTATTTGTAATGTTTTTGAAAGAAGTTTGTTCTGCTAAAATAATTATTTTTCAATTTATTATACTTTAAATGATCATTTATTTCTGTGATCAAAGCTGAATTGTCTGTATCATTCCCCCAGTCTTCAGTGATCATGATCCTTCAGAAATCATTCAGATATGAGGATTCATTTTCAAAGTTGGAAACAGTTCTGCTGCCTATATATTTTCATAACCTGTGATACTTTTTTATTATACTTTGATGAATAAAAAGTAAAAAAAAAAAAAAAAAAAAAGTTTCAAAAATAGAAATCTTTTGTCACAATACACTACTGGTCAGTAATTTGGGGTCAGTCATTTTTTTTCTTTCTTTTTTTGAAATAAATCAATAATTTTATTCAGCAAGGATGTGTTGATGAATTAATAAAAATGTATGGTAAAGGAGATTTATATTATTTAAAAATATGTTTTATTTTGAATAAATGCAGTTCTTTTGAACCTTTTATTCATCAAATATATTAGGCAGCAGAACTGTTTCCAGCACTCATAATAAATCCTCATATCTGAATGATTTCTGAAGGATCATGATCACTGAAGACTGGAGGAATAATGATGAAAATTCAGCTTTGATCACAGAAATAAATGATCATTTAAAGTATAATAAATTGAAAAACAATTATTTTAATTTATAATAATATATCACAATATTAAAACTGTATTTCTGTATTTTGATCAAATAAATGCAGGCTTGATTAGCAGAAGAAACTTCTTTCAAAAACATTACAAATAGTAATGTCCAAAACTTTTGGCTTGTATATAAATAAATAAATAAATAAATAAATAAATAAATAAATAAATAAATAAAATGTTTTCTGACTTCCACAAAGTCAGAACCATTGCATGTGGGGACTGGGACAAAACTTTTTAAGACTAACAATATTGGACCCAGTCACTTTTATCATCTCTGATTCATCACATATGTCTGTTCACCTTCCCCTAACCGATAAAAACTTCATTATTAACACACGCTAGACACTTTTTCCCCCCACTTTTCGAATATTTTCTTCAGTTTTATTGAAAATAAATGCCTTAACAAATTGATGTGTTCATGGGAAAAGGGAGAAGAGGGCATTCGGCAAAAGGCGGATTCGAACCTCGGGTCGATTTGCGTCAAAGCTTTGTCATGCGCCTTACTCCTACACTATTGCCGCTTTAAATCATTCAGGTTCTTCCATAATTTGCTAACAAGACGGGCTAATTTGCACTTAGTGTAAATGGCATCTAATGTAGTCAAATTTTTCTGTTGGAGGACCAACCCAATTTTTTTTTTAGTTTAATTGAACATTTTTTACAAAACTTTTATATTAATGTAAAATGAAAGTACAATCAACTTGCATGTAAAAGCCCTCGCAACTTAAATTACATTGAACTGACTTTAAAAAAAAAAAAGAAGAAAAGTAAAAGAAAAGTTTACAATTGCTGAGTTAAAACAATGTAAAACATGTTGCCATAACGTATTAATCATATAATCTTTTACAGTGTAATTGTGGGTTAAAAACGATGCACTTAATAAAAAAATCAATATTTTAATCGCTTTATTTGACTTCAGAACTGCATTTAGCCTTTTATTAGACTTTTTGAATCCTTCTTTATATTTAAAAATGGTATTTTGCAAGACAATCATCCTATATTGTATAATTTTTTTTATTTTTTTATTTTTTTAAACCTCTAGTTTAGCTTCCAAAAGTAACAGTCATTGCATCAAATATAAATGTATAAGCTGGCTCTTCCTGCAGCTGTATGTCTGAATCTGACCGCAGCTTTAATGAGACTCTTTGTTGGCTTTCAGTTACCAATGGCCTACTTATTCAGACAGCTGAAATTAAAGTAGAGATGTTCTTGTCTGAGGTTCAGGTAAAGGCTGTCCAGCTCAAAATGCCTGAGGTTCTGTAATGGTTCCCCTTACCTATCAATGTCACCCATGTTAGACAGATGCAGCCCACATGGCAAAAGTAAGCACAATTTTGCACTTGCTCTTGAACTGCTCTAGCAGGAATCACTCTGCAAGCATAAATCACAACCAAAACTTATTTTTTTTTTTTTTAATATTTAATATTTATAGACAGGCTGCTGTCTTTAAGTGAAAGTTTTGACCCAGTAGTACTGCTTGCGGACAGTGGCGGCGCTGTTGAGCGAGCAGACGAGGAGCTGCGGCGGTGATGCGGGTTGGAGGCGCGATTTTCTGAACACAGGAAGCGGGCGCTTTAAGAAGACGCTCTGGTGCCGCGAACGGGAGGCAGGCCGGTGTTTTTCCACAGCTGATGTCTAATGGTCACCCATGTTGAGAGACAAAGGTCAGAGAAAAAAAGCTCATAAACTAAATTTAACGCTGCCGCTGTTATTCAGCAGCCAGTCGCCGCACAATACAGAAGGGACACGAGCGTTTCAAAGGAATTAAAGGAAATACACAGTAAAGGTAACGTTATATTTTCTCCTGTTTGCTGTTTGTGGCAGTCTAATATACATTCATGCGAGATCACATAGGGTTTTATTTTCATTTTTGCTTATTTTAGATATTTTAAGAATCTTTTTTTCAGACATCTGAAAATGAAATCTTTTGTTTTAGTTGTCATACATGCTGAAAGGAGTTTGACTAAGCATCCAGGAAGTAGTTTTACAAGATGTTATTATCGTGTTAAAGTTTATATTTTAAACGTTATGCAGAATACAGCCGTCAGTATTATTATTGTATTAGTAGCCTATTATTGTATAATGATATGCTTAGGTTATATAATATATATATTTTTAAATTATTTTCCGTTATTTTATGCTTTATGATGATTCAACAGCCATGTGAGCTGTGTGATCTACTGCTGATTGCGTTTGTGTGGATGCTGTCACTGTCATTGAGTTTCTTTCACTCCCACTCCAGACAGATATAACGGTGCTGACTGCATGCAGTTAAGAATAGACCGCTTATGTCTCTCGGTGAAAAAAAAAAACGGTTCCCTGGGTGGTTTAAAAACACGGGTTTTACCTGAGATGTGTTCACATTAACAGCGAGCGGTGTACCAACTGTTTTCACGATAAATGCACATTTTTGCGCAGACGAAGATGTGATTCTCGTCGAGGACCGTGCGGCAACAACCTGTTGGATGGGTTAAAAGTTTGTTATATCCATCTTACTGATGCGTCTCTTCGAAGTTATCGGATGTTGATTTGTATGACGTCGGTCTCGTATGAGTCTTTAACGACGGTTCGCACAAGGACGCGTTAGAAAGCGAAACGAAATGGAACTGAAAATAGCATCAAGCGAATTTAAAAACATGCTAAGAATGCGTTTGTGTGTAACGTTATATATATGCATGTTCCTCCCGCTAGACAGACTTGAGGCGCGTCTCTGAAAGTTCTAAAAACGCCGTTAAACGTAGTCAAGCTAATAAAACCCTGTCTCGAGAGACCCGCATTCACTGAGAGAACAGGGTTGCTTTTAACTTCACACGCCGAGAGATGCTATGAAACGGCCGCGTACAGTAGCTTTTCGACGGAACCAGCATCCTAATAGAGATGCAACAGGGAACTCTAGCAGACAGGTTCACCTCGTCTAGTAGGCTACTTGGGGTTATGCGGAAGTCAGGCAGCTCACTGGAGCTCTGCTGTCTGCTCAAACAAACACAAAACAGGATACACAGTTTAGGTTTCCGTGCACATGCCAGCGTGCATAGCTATAACACACCGATAAGGGTAACAACATTTGGAAAGATGCCATTTTATTAGCGGAGACGAAAACAGTTTAGTTATTGAATATGTTGTTTGTATCTTCGGGGTGTCGTAAAAGAGGACTGCAAATATGAGACTATCGGCTACGTTTTAATTGATGTCAATAAAAAAAAAAAAAGTCAGACTTGTTAACAAAGGCAATACTGTTTCACAACTGCCAGCCAACTGCTCTGCCCGGAATTTATTTAGGCTACCATTTAGACTTTGAGCTCTTTCAGCATGTTTTTTTTTTTGTTGATCTCATTTATATATATATATATATATATATATATATATATATATATATATATATATATATATATATATATATATATATATACTTTTTGAATCAAATTTCACATCAAAAAATGCAACAAAAAAAATCACATCAAGGCAGATATTATGAATGCACAGGTCATTGACCCCGTTTAACCCTTTAAAGCATCAATTTCACCACTTTTATTTTTTTGTCGTTGACACGCACCAGTCACTGTACCCTTCATTTTCCACCCATAAATGTGCCGCATTGTGGAAAGATACACATTTATAATGTAGTCCAGCTTCATTCTCTGGGTAGGCTACTCAGTGGGATTTTTCAGTGTCTGGCTTGCCGCTTGTTGTTTTGGTCAGGCGACAAATATTCGACTTGAGCAAGCATGGAGTTGTAAATGCACAAGGGTAAAAGTTCTTAGTGGAAACTGGAGACGAATGACAGGAATCTGATCTAGTCTGGCTACAGTATACTGACAAGTTTAACCAATTGACTTGATTTATGGCATAAACCTCCAGTGGATAAATTATGGTTTTCATGTTTTGAATAAAGGTCCAATCAGAAGTCATTCTGACGCCATTAATGGTTATGATAATAAATAATACTTTAAGCCCTTCTTTGTATAGTGAAAATGTCAATACATGTCATTACTTACTTAGACATGACAGTGTTAACAGTAAAGTTGCCAACAGTGAATAATCTTTAATTATTACACAAAATTCTTCCCTTATACTAGTGTTAAGCTCTGTATTATTATCATATATAAACAGCACAATGACCCTGAATCCACTGGGCTTGATTTTATCTTGAGTTGACAAGATAACATGACAGTCCTACACAAACTCAAATATACATGTACACAGGCATAAATGCATTTAAATGTAATTATATTTACAGCATTGCTAATACAATATTAGTAAAAATAGATACAGTCTCATCTTAATACAATGTAAATATTATCCATTTATAATATTTTAATATTTTATAGCTTTAGTTCAGTGAGACCATAAAAAAACTAAAATTTCACTTAGAAAACATATCTGTCTTTCTTACACAAATTCGACCTTTGTATATGAAAGTATATTGCAGTCATTTTATTTTAGGAAGGCCCCTTGCAAGGAATCAACATTTTGCAAACTTCTGCTTTTGAGGACCATAGTGAGCCTAGTGAATGCAAAAAACATCTAGTGAATCAGTTTGGTTGACTAAGACTAGGCAGTGCATGAGAGCACAATGCATCACGTCATAGATCATATAAGTTCAAGTGGTTCAAACTCTACTGTCAACAACTGACTTTAATGTTCATGACTTCAGCTTCATGCATCATTGCTACATTGCGAGGTTTACATAAACGGCTAAGAGTGTGCTTCTAATGCTCTGGACTCAGTTTATGTGGTAGAACGAGTGCGGAAAGGAAGGAATTTAATGTGAGAGCACTCAGGAAATGTACATGGTTCTAAATGGGGAGGTTACGTAATGTGCCAAGTGCCTCGTGCCGACTCTAGACCTGATGTCTCCCTCGATAGTTGGGACTATAGAGCTTTCCTGGCGTTCCTTTATCTCAGCTGAGATGGCCCAGCAAATCCTTGATGCCACAGGCTACGTGACCTATAGATGTGGAAGAACAAATCACTTCCAATTTGGAGCTTCTTGAAGGTTATATAGATTGATGGGATTCAGGAGTGAAGCAACTACTTCTTCCACCAAAGAAAACCTGAGATTCTCGACCAGCTCTGTGGGATTTGAGTCTATTGTTTCTACTTGGGAATTAAACAGACCAAACAGTCAGTGCCCCAAAGTGGGCTGACATGTGTCACAATTTTCACAGCATTCCAACATTGTGCGTTAAAAGGGATCAAATTGCCAGCAGTTCCATTGTTCAGTTTTTTTTTTTAAACAAATTGCCCGATTCAAAATTCATAGAAATGGTCCTGCAAGCACAAATCACCATTGTCCCTTTATCAGGGCTGCTCTGCCAAATGAGAAAGGCTGAGGGGAACCAGCCGTACAATAGCCTTTTGTTACTTGCCACATTTAGCCCTATACAAATGCATTGGGCCTTGAGTTTGCTTCGCTGCTGACTGGAATCTAAGTCAGATTTGTCACTCAGTCAGAAATTGGGCTCTGCATTCAAATCAGTTTACAAAAAGAGCATAATGAAACTTTGAGTCCTTTGACTACATGTCAAAGTATGTTTAGGTAAGCTACTTGTCGAAAGGAAAAGCTATTAATGGCATGAGGCATGACAACAGCCGGGAAACCATCAGCTGTTCAAGTGAAACGCGACAGAGGTGTGGATTGCCGTCCACATGCTCTTGTTTGGCGCGTCTGCAGCTCGGGTTTCCACAAGTGGACGCTGCACATGCAAAGATAAATAGTTTCAGGTACAACTCTGACGCTTCTGGAGAGTGGAAATTTACCATCGAGCTGACTGTCACTCGGGTTATCCGCTACTCTGAAGCTGCAACCAATCTACTGATTGCTTTTAATTGTCTTAGTCTGTGGGCGGGACGTGGTGTCACCTCGGCTTACACTGAGCCCTGGTGAGATTGGGGCTGTGTGGTCAGAGGTATGGTGTCTGCTGAGAGAACAACATAGACCAATTGGATTCAGCCATGAAGGAAATGTAAGTGAAAGGCAGTGCATGAATTGAGGGAATGTTTGGGTTTGTGGATGATGACAAAGTGGTCAAATTTGAAGAATAAAGGTAATGATGTGACTTTGTTTGTGTTTGTGTTTTCAGAAATATTAGACATTTTAGATCAGACAGGTTTTTACAACTAAATTTGTTTATTGTCAGTTAAATTATTGCCGTTCACTCATGGGCAAAATAGTGGGAAATGGCAAATAGGCATTGGAATCAGTTCAACAAGGTTGAGTTTGTGTTTTTCAAACCAGTAGTTTGCTTGCTTTGACTCTCGGCCAGTAAAGATTGTCAACACAGTGTTTTGAGTGGAAATGGAAAGTGTCTGGAGGATTTCACTCTAGTTATGTAACAGAATGCGTTTGAGTTGTAGTGAGCTTCTAAGCCTTTGAAATGCACAGATTTAACCTATCAAGAGGATGATGGTAATTTCTTGAGCTTTTTTAACTTTCAACTATTGTGTAATGTTCTCATGTCGCCAAGTGAGTAATTGTGTGATAAAATTGAATATATAATAGCAGCATCAGTTAAATGGCAACGGTTTAGTGTAGTAAAAAAAACACATTCTTTTAAAGCATTAGACGTTAATAAACCTCAGAAGATCATTAAAATGTCATTGAACTGGTAGTCCTGGCATGCTGCCATACTTCAGGCTAGTTAGCATGTTTATTCAGTCGTATGTTTAGTAAAGCGTCGGAAAAGAGAATGTACGTGTATTTATTGATTGTCAAACACACCATGGATTTTTCCCCCTCTTCTTCCGTCTCCTTGAAAGCAGGGGAAAAAAGCAGGTTTGTGTTGAAGAAACCGGCCTCACAGTGAGGCTATAGTTTGTTCAAGCGTTGCCAGGCTGTAAGGGAGTCTGGAACGGGTAGGGATGTTGGAGCTGACTTTGGTATCTTACTCTCTGGGATTCATCTTAGGGGCTCCATGGCAAGTTTGGCTCATGCTTTGAAACGGAAGACGCCAAGCCTGACATAATTACTCATTCCTTGAATAGAATCCTTACAGCATAAACACTGAGTTGGTTAAAGGGATATGGGCAGGATAAACGCGCATACCAGTTCTGCAGAAAAACCACAGTGAATGACTTGAGTCGTTTTTTATTAAGATGGCTTTTATTTATGTGCGTAATTGCATTTGGGTTTCATTGTGTGCCATAATGCGATGTATTATGGGTAATATGTGGTATTGTATCTATCAGATTGGATTGTAAAAATTGTTCAATAAAGGGCAAAAAATATTTTTCTTACACTTTTATTTTGTCTTGTTTTCCAGTAATATCAAGTACAAAAGGACTAAATATTTTGTATAAATAGGTTTTCAGGGCATTGTCCTGCTGAAAAAAACCCAGCTAAAACCAACCAACCAGTTTAGGCGGGTCCCCCATGGTGGTTTTAGGGGGGTTTTGGACATTGTTTTAGATGACCAGGATGGTCAAGCTGGGAGACCAGCTTAACCAGCTGAACACCAGCTTGGCCAGTCTGGAAGACCAGCTTAAACCAGCTACTTCCACCTTAAACCAACTAAGACTAGCCAACCACTCTCTGAATCCAAGCCTGGAATCATTCATAAATCAGTCTAAACTAGTTTGTGTTAAGTGCTGATTCTACAAGTCAGCTATGTGGTTATCTCTTAGCATCATTTTATGTTGACTACAAACACACTTGACATATAACAAAGAAATCAACAAATCTTATCAGTTTTACGACTAGTTTTATTGTAATTTTGGTCATAGTTAGGCACCTAGTATCATGATGCAATCTATCTGTTGCTTGCAGTTATGTTGTACATGAAGATTTCCTGTGTTCAAACCACACAAAGCATTATTTTAATCACGTTAACCATCACGTTATCCTCTTTTGTGAACCTTTTTACACATGGCAAAGCTGCTGTTCTAACTTAACCATTAATGTTTGGCCTAATTATGAATGTTTTAGAAATCAGGTTCAGGCATCAAAAAGATTGTCTTCATCAACTAAGGCCTGTGGGGTTTAGTCATGAGTTTTGACCCTTTGTTTTCTTCTCCATTAGCATGGCTCAGAAAGAGAAACTCCAGTGTCTTAAGGACTTCCACAAAGACATTCTGAAACCGTCCCCGGGAAAGAGCCCGGGCACAAGGCCGGAGGATGAAGCCGAGGGAAAACACCCCCAAAGGGAAAAGTGGGCTAGCAAGCTTGACTTTCTTCTGTCAGTCGCCGGGGGCTTCGTTGGTTTAGGCAACGTCTGGCGATTCCCGTACCTCTGCTACAAGAATGGCGGAGGTGAGGATGTTTGTTGATACTTTTGGACTTTGACCACTGATGTGACGGTAATAAAAATGTCATTTCTTCATGACATTTTTTTTTTAATCCGCTGTAGATGAATAGATGTTTTATTTTTGGGTGAATTTATCCAATCTGTACAATCTGTCAATCTGACACCATCGTGTTGTTTCAAACCAAAATCATACTCTTTCTTCTTTGAAAAACTTGGAAGCTATACCGAATCTTAAGCTCTCAAGAGTCACGTTATACAGTAAATCATGGGTTTCATGTGTCTCCTGCCCAATCAAAATGCATTTGCAATCCAATATGTGTGCAAATGAGATTTGAAAGTGAACAACAGCTTACATTTTGGTCTGTTATCAAACAAAGTATTATGAAGTTTTTTGGAGTTATTAGTACACTCTCAAACTTAATTCGACTTACAGTATCTTCAGAAATATAACCATTATATTTTGCCTTAAATTTCAGTCCCCAGCAGATAATTGTCATAACACTTACTTTCTTCATAAAAACAGCAGGGGAAAAAAAGATTGTTAGCAAGTGTGAAAGCCTTAGACTGTACTGGGTGAACTTCATGAGGAATAAGAGTTAAACTCTAAACCAGTGGTTAGTAGGATATAATAATTGACAGAATTAAGTGAATCTTCTCTTGGCTCCATTTAGGTGCGTTTCTCATCCCATACTTCATTTTCCTGTTCGGCGGAGGACTGCCTGTGTTCTTCCTGGAGGTGGCGCTCGGCCAGTTCACCTCTGAGGGAGGAATCACCTGTTGGGAGAAACTTTGCCCCATATTTACAGGTGAGTTTCTTGATAAAGTTTTTTCTTTACCAGATAATACATAAAACTAGTAGTACAATTAAAAATATACCTTGGAACAGAACAAAACTGTTAACAGTTTATTTCTCAACTAAAAGTGAGCAATGAATACTTCATAAACAAAAATAATAACTTGTGGTGAGGGACAAAGAGATCTGTCAATGGAGAATGACATATAGATGGTGTAGTTACAGCATCTACCAGCAGGGGCAAATGGAGCCATGCCAACCACCCTGACCCCTTGGTAAGGACACAGAGTGGGGTGTGTGTCACAGATACCACCAGCTGTATCTGAGACATACAGGTTTCGTGTGGGGTGACTGATAGGAAATACATTTCTCTAATGCCAGAGCAGAAAAAGAATATGTTTACAAAAATAGAAGTTAGGGTTAAACCTATCTTTCTCACCACTCAGAGCCACTGACAAGGACTATCCAGTAATAGTAAATCTAGATAAATCCCTACAATTTCGCAACTTTTTAAATTTCTGTGTCTATGGCCATTTTTATATTTAAACAAGGAAATGCTGGGCTTCCAGGTGGGACACCTCATTATCCAGGCATATCACATACTTTGTCCATAGCTAATAGCATTCTTGTAGCATTCATTACAGTCTCAAAGACTCCCATTGAAGCATGGGTGCATCCACTAATTCCTATGGAGATATTAATGTAGACCAAAGCAGATTTAAGTTAACTGAAATATCCTTCTATGAAATTTGACACCATGCAATATACTGACATGCACAAAGAAAGTTGTCTACATATGTCATTGCCGCATGTTAAAGCACTCACTGTTGGTGTATTTTAATGTCAGCTGTCTGTTAATTGCAGCCTGTCTTCTTACTACTCTAGGGACTCTAGGAGAGTAATTTTTAGCCTAGCCTGTAGTAGAGACGCATCAGCAGCTGTCAATGAATTTATTGGCTAGGAAGGCCAGCTGCTCATGAACAGTAGAATAATTACACATCTCTTCAGCTTGTGTGGTGTAGTGGCTAAAGCTGAAGTCTTAACGATCAGAAGGTTGCTGGTTCGAGCCCCACAAAAAGCAAGTAATATTGTACCTTTAAAAAAGTTACCAAAACCCAGAGAGATTTAGAGGAACTGTCCAGCTACGTTTCCACTTATATAACAAAGAACATAATGAGTCTCACAAAAATGTCTTCTGACCTCAGATGCATTACTTATTTAAACAGAGTTTACCAGTGAGCAATCATTACATGCAAACTGCTGAATTACACACATCCCTCTGCCAGTGAATGAGGTGGCAGCTTTGGTCTGTTTTGCTTTCCAGTCAACCTGGCCAACATTGATTTACACAGTTCAGACTCTGAACCAATGTCTTACATCACTTTCCTCCAACTCTGAACAAGATTATTCCATGTTTATACAGCAAGGACAAGAAGGTCTCGTAGAAGTTTGTCACTTATTTAGCGGTTCTCACGCTCCACTGGAGCACAACTTTTTTCATTGCTTTCATTAACGTTATAATAACAAATTACTACATGCTAAGTCTAGTGTGCCAACATCTTAATGTCAGCATTCCTATCTTTGTATAGGTATCGGCTATGCATCCATCGTGATCGTTTCTCTGCTGAACATCTACTACATTGTGATACTGGCCTGGGGCTTGTACTACCTGTTCCAGTGCTTTCAGCCAGAGCTCCCCTGGGCAAGCTGCAACAACAAATGGAACACAGAAAATTGTGTGGAGGATACTCTCCGCAAGAACAAGACACTCTGGGCGGCTGCGAATGCCACTAACTTCACTTCTCCTGTCACTGAGTTCTGGGAGTAAGTATTGAGTACAGATTTGTTATACATTTTTGAAAGCCATCAAAATACAGAGAAGTTGTTGTGGAGATTGCCTCATATAGCCGTACAGTTGTCTTTAGTCGCTCCCAAAAGCCATGTTTACACTACACGAACTTTTACTGGGAACTAGGGACTTTGGGTGGTATTCTGTGTGTTTTGACCACAGGGACCAGGATGAATGAAGTTCTGGGTAAAAATTCCCCCCCTCAAAATGTCCCTGCTCATGAGGTAGTACTTTAGTTCAGGATATTTTGGGTGTGGGACTTGAGAAATGAACATGCTTATTGGTTGAGTTGATGCAGAGTTTTATTTCAACCACCATTTTCAAAAATCAGTTCCTGATTAGTTATTCCCGGTAATTTCGGTGGAAACGGGGCTAGACTTTCCCCTCTTAGTGGCATTCTCAGTGTAAATGTCTATCTCATGGAATTTGCAACATGGTTAATGCTGTAGATTAGTAGCCTAGAAATCTAGATGCACTCTAGCGGCAGCAAATCTAATCTGTCGCGAGTGTGGTCTAACAACTCTCAATACACTTCTGAGCTGTAAAAGCCAAACTCTGGTCGGGCCAGTCACATCGTATCTAGAGTCGGTGAGCGGGACTTAACATAATGACGGCTGAGTTGCGCTTGCGTGCCACTAACAAACACAGAAACTGGCAAACGGCGGTCTTTCAAATCGGCTTTGACCGTGACTCTGGAAGACTTAGAGTTAAGCTTTTCTCTGATAAAAGAACAAAGAACGGCACTGAAGTCATTCTTAAGAAGGGAAGATTCTGAGTTTTACCGACCGGATACGCCGAAAGTTTAATCTGTCAACTAGCTCTGCTTCACCTTCGTTGCTCTGGTTGGTTGTAGCGCTATCCAATTGCATGCACGCTGTAATTTATCCCGCCCCTCGGATTGAGCCCTGTCAATGGTGAGTTTCCAGACCAAACATCTTGATGTGGGTCTGGCTTGACAGGCTAGTAGGTTAAGGGTATTCAACCAAGATACTTGAGCTCCACTTTCCTGCAGATTTTAGATCCAATCCTGCTCCAACACTACTGGCTGTAATTTTATGCCAAAGTAATCCCAGACTTTGGTAGGTTGTTCAGGTGTATTTAACTGCACAGTTGGTCTTGAGGAGCATGGTGGAATATCCCTGAGGTAGACAGCAATGTTATTTCTTTCAACTGACTGAAGGGTCTAAACCAGTAATAGGCAATTTCGGCCCTGGAGGGCCACTGTCTTGCAAAGTTTAGCTCTATCCCTAATTAAACACCTGCCTGCATTTCCAAGAAATTCTGAAGACATGGGCCCTTTATACCTGTTGCGTTTTGGTCGATCGGATCACAAATGGACAACGCTAAATACAGATCTAAACAGGGTCTACAATGTTCTGAGCTTGTCCACTTTCAGCCACAAAAGACTGCCTAATCTTCACATACTGACCTAACGCGAAAACATTATGGGAAGTGCACTAGCAAGACGGGATTAAAACATTGTTGGCTAAAGACCCGAGGTTTAGTTTGAAAACGAAAAATGTACCAAGCACAATGTTCTCTCATCATTTCTGATTTCTAACAATCAGCGATCTGCATGGTCTTGCAAATGTCAGAGCAAAAACTAAAGCTGCTGTTCTCAGTGTGTTTTTCCGTCATCTCCGGACAGATTCATAATGTAAATTGCGCTACCTTATTTTGTCCATTAGATCTGAAGATCTAAAAAAAATGCATACATTTACCTACCCCATCCTTGAAGAATTTAGGACAGAATGGTTGAAAGGGGACAAATGAGACGTGTAAACGGAAATGTGCCTCCCTCGTCTACTTGTGATCCGATCAACTAAAATGCATCTTATCTTAAGGACTTATCAGGTTTAAACAGGGCATGATGGAGCAGGTTAAAGCTAATCTCTGCAGAAATATGGCTCTCTAGGTGCTCCCTAAATGTGGACACATCTTGATTTAGCAGAAGCTAGTGGTACCATTACTCGTTGGTAGTGTTTCTCAGCATCAAGGTGTCAAGGATTAATTGAGCATTGCGGGCAAGTGTTAGGCAGGTTTGGAATTGAAGGCTTCTCCAAGGTTGCCCTCCAGGAGCTGGTTTTCCTAAACTTCTGCTCCATGATGACTTCTTGTTCTGACTGGAAGTTCTAAAACACTTCTTCTTCTGTAGAGAACTCCTCTGACCTTTGCCTATTGTATTTATTCTCTAATTATTTAAATGCTAGCTCCTTAAACATCCTCAACAAGGGCTTCAGAGGGTCTCATTGGCCAACATTCTTTCCACCACAGGCGAAATGTCCTCAGCATCTCCGATGGTATCGAGCATGTGGGTCATGTTAAATGGGACCTGGCTCTGTGTCTGCTCGCTGTGTGGGTCATCTGTTTCTTCTGTATCTGGAAAGGTGTTAAGTCCACTGGGAAGGTGAGCTTGGTTACATTACATGATTTTTTTCAACTTTAGCCAGTTAATATAAGCACTACTAATATTAGTTTTACAGTGTCATTGGAGTTATAAGTAGCTTGGGAGATTTTAATGCTACCTAAGTCAGTGTTGTGAACATAAACATAGCAGCAATTCCCTGGTGATTAGCAGCAATGGTAAGCTTTAGCTTACCTCATACCTAATAGAGACTGTAAAGTCAATCAGCAAACACCTTCTCTTGACTTGGAACACACATTCTCCAAGCAGTTGAGAATCTTATCATGACTTCTGCCAAGACACTGTCACATTAGATTGCTCTATCGCAATGCTAGCATTACCTACTTTCAGCCAGATTTATTTACACATTAAAAGCTGGTTTATGCTAGCCCAACAAATGGAAAAATTTCAAGTTGGATGATGGATTTTTTATTACGTTGGGAAACATTGATCCTGTAAAACCCAATAACCATTGGAATTTGGGGCATTGTGAACTAGCGTTTATTTACTCCTTTTCTTCTACACTTGAAGCCATTCTGATTTTTGTAAATTAGCTTAATTAGAGGTGGCAAGTGAAATATTACTTTGTTATTCATATAAAATTATGCACTTTTGTGAATGAGGTATTTGGCCTGAGAGCTATGCAATTTTAAAAATACTTATAAATATTGTTTTTATGTGCTCTTTGGCATTGTGTTCAACGTAACATTTTTAAATTTACATTTACATCATTTAGCAGATGCTTTTATCCAAACCAAGCAGCTAAAATTATGTGCTGTTTTTCTCTCATCTAGTGCTCACTCTCTGACCAGACAGCATATAACCATTCTGACCACTAAATTCAATATTTATCTGTTAGTGAAGTTAAGCTGTAAATTGCATGTTAGCCTTGGATGTTGTTCTGACAATGTCATCTGCTGTATTTTTTAAATGGTAAAATCACAAACAAAGCTTGTGGGTTTTTCATACAACTCTAGCATTAAATTTAATCTCAGTTTTCTTGGCTTTTCTGCTTAGGTTGTGTACGTCACAGCAACATTCCCATTTGTCATGTTAATTGTCCTGCTTGTACGGGGTGTCACTCTTCCCGGGGCAGCCGAAGGCATCAAATTTTATTTGTACCCAAATGTGACTCGCCTTGGAGACCCAGAGGTAAGATCTCATAGCTATTTACATGTCTTCTCAAAAAGATTTATAATATTACACACACCCACCGATATTTGATTCAACACCATCTCAAGTGCCTCTAACAAATCTATTTGGTCTTCTTGGCTATCAACCTTGCTGAAAAGAACATCATATGCTGTGGTCCTCATTAGGCTTCTTAACCAGCTTAAAAAAGACTACCTTGGCCAATTGTCTTCAACAGAAAGACCAACTGTTGGTTTATCAACTAGTCCACCAGCTACCAAATTAACATTAACCAATATAAATCAGCCCTCTAAGATGAAATATTCAGCTGGAAAAGTGCTGTTTACACTTGTCAACATAATGTACACTAGTGACCCTCTGCAACTTAACACCAGAATAAACTTTGGATGTACAGTTTACAGAGAGAAACCTAAGATGTGCAAAAGAGTCGACATAAATAAAGCTCATGATGGCCTCAGTCAGAAAGCTACAAATCTAAACATGACATGCAGTTGTTGAAACAATTTATATTAGTTCTTGATGGTGTATACATTTGTGGAGGACCTGCGAGAGGCCAAGCGTATGCAAATATTTGAGTTTGGTCAATTCATGTTGTCAGTCAACGAATGGTTTGGCGTCTTCTGTCTAGGTGTGGATCGATGCCGGGACACAGATTTTCTTCTCTTACGCTATCTGTCTTGGAGCCATGACGTCACTGGGAAGCTACAACAAGTACAAATACAACTGCTACAGGTGGGTTTCGACGCCCCGGGGTGGGAGGGAGGCTTAGTCCAGTGAACGGGCAAAGTGGGAACAAAGTTAATTAACAAACTCCATGACATATGTGTGACATAGGGACTGTTTGCTGCTGGGAGGCCTGAACAGCGCTACCAGTTTTGTGTCTGGCTTCGCAATATTTTCCGTCCTGGGCTTCATGGCACAAGAGCAAGGGGTGGACATAGCCGATGTGGCAGAGTCAGGTACGAGGGTCTAGTAGCAGTGATGGTGGGCACTGCTGCTGCAAATAACAACATGAAAAAGTTTGGTCAACCCTGTAGTGAAAAACATCGGCAAAAAACGACGACAATAAACGATTCGGAGCCAACAAAACTAGTTCCAGGACCTAGGACTAAAAAAAAGTAGAACATTCGGAACCTTCGCCATCATTCAGCAGACAAAAAAGCTATATGAATTAATAATGTAGGCGGTCTCTCGTGGGAACTGGAATTCGCTTGGAATCGACTGTAGATCTTTCTTGGAGCCACTGGAACATTAAGCCTTAGTCCACTAATGGTGAAGAATCAACAGCATTGATTTAGCTTTGATCGCTGGTCAGTTGGTTTCCACAGGTGACCCTAATCGAGAAGCATCTTGTGCCAAGTTCAGGATAAAGGGAAACTTGGAGAGTTTGGGTTTAAATCCTAAAGAACTCTTTATGCAATTTAATTAAGTTCGCCAAGTCAGTTCCTGTTGGTTCCTTTTTCTACCCTGGACACACTATACTACATGGCCAAAAGTATGTTTACACCTTCATCTAATTTATGGGTTTGGCTATTTCAGCTACACCCTATACTTACTATCAGGTGCCTAAAATGAAGCATACAACCATGCAATCTCCTTGAAAAAACAATGGTTTACTAAGTCTGGTGTGGAAGGACAGACCTGAACCTTATCGAGCACCGTTTGGATGTACTGGAACCACGACCGTGAGCCAGACCTCTTCACCCATCATCAGTGCCTGACCTCACTGATGAATGGGTGCAAACATCTTCTGGAATGCCTTCCCAGAGGAGGGGGAGCTTAATGTTAATGCTCATGGTTTTGAAAGTAAATGATCAACGTGTGCACATGGGTGAGATGTTCTGGTTTCTACATACTTTTGGCTATCTAGTGCATATTTCATGCTGTATTAGGATGCAGTAAGTATCATGGTGAGAGGGATCAGTTGATGTATAGATTGCTTTCAAGCTCAAGGTTTTCCAAATGTCTAGTCTTCTGCACTGTTCCTGCTTTGGTCCTCCTCTGTGGAGACATTGGTCTAAGTATGTCTGGCTCGAGCGAGATGCAACATACATCTTTATCACTTTGTTTATAAGACACACAAACCTAAACTTTACTTGAACTTCCGTGCATATCAGCACAATTACGGTTAAACGAAGCCACAGGATCCTTATCAGGGAGTCTTTCAGGATGATTTGGTTGGATACATTTCTAAACATTACAAATGCCAAGAAGCTAAAAGGAGCTTTTTGCAAAAGAGAAGTCCATTTTGGGGAGGTCAGTCTCGGATGCATCAACCTGACTCTGCAGAAAGTGCATTTTATTGTACTTTTACATTGATGCTATGTTTCTATTGTTTTAATTTGTTCAGTGGTTTTTATATGCATTGTGCTTTTTCTTATATTTACTTCTGTTTAACGGATTGAAACCCACATTTGATGTTGCAGTAATGGTAGCAAGTGGAGGTGTTTGTATTGGGGATGTGCCCTAAGTTGAACTCTGAATTTTCAAAGGATATAACGGATCCTATGGAGCCCCTAAAGCAGGGGTCCCCAATCTCGGTCCTGGAGGGCCACTGTCCTGCAGAGTTTAGCTCCAACCTCAATCAAACACACCGTAACCAGCTAATCAAGTCATTGAGTTTCAGGTGTGTTTGATTGGGGTTGGAGCTAAACTGTGCAGGACAGTGGCCCTCCAGGACCGAGATTGGGGACCCGTGCCCTAAAGGTACATGGTGAAGGATTTCATTTTCCTTGCCTTTCCTGATTTGAAATTTGGCTTCAGGCACATCCCTAGTTTGTTTTTTGACAAGTCGAGTTTTTGACTCGAATCTCTGAAGTTGTTCTATGTATTGGAGGAGATATTATGCCGCTGATTAAACCTTTTCTAGATTTGGAAACAGCCAAACATCAAGATGCTAATTTTCCAAGAAGAAGTCATTGAACATTGAACCACTGGCAGTAATTTTGCCTGGCTTGATTGCTTTGTCCTGTAGATACTCGCTCCTTTTTTCTTTCATGTCTCTTTTGGTCTGTGCCAACGACGAAACGCACCGCAAAGGCATAGATCAAAATGTGAAAATATCTAGCATTGCTAATTGTGCTCTCTCCACTTCCCCACCTCCCTCTGTTCTCTTCCCAATAGGTCCTGGCTTGGCCTTCATTGCTTACCCTAAAGCTGTGTCTATGATGCCACTGCCTACGTTTTGGGCCGTTCTTTTCTTCGTCATGCTTCTGCTGTTGGGTCTTGACAGTCAGGTAAGCATCAAATAAATAAAATGGTATGCTAAACAGTTTGAGTAACACTAGTTTGGTGTTAATGAGTAACACAGGGTGTTAATGAAAGCCAGATGCTGATGTTCAACCCAGTCTGGAAACCTTTTAGAAAACATTATAAGAATATAATGGCTGACTGCTAAAGCTTATTTCATAGATTACATTTAATGTAGGCTAAATACAATAACTTGTTTTTTTTTTCCAATACTTTTTCTATTGTTTTTTTTTCCAATACTTTTTCTATTATTTGAAGATACATACAAAGTTTTAATGGAAAAAATTATTTACAACTAAACTATTTCTAAATATTTTTCAAAACTTAGGAAGCTCTCTCTAAGTTCTGTATCCTAGAAAACATGGGCTGTGGTGGACACTTTTAATAAACCATAAATTCGTCCCACAAATTTTTCTTCGGTCAAGTGTGTAGATGGGCCAATATGAATGTTTCGTTTTAAATTTAAAGGTTTATGTGTGTTTTTCAAGCCATCTCTGGGTTTTATTTTAATAGCAACTGTGTATATGAATAATGCAGAGCTTATTGACATAGCCTCTATTACAGTAGAAATTATTAAATATAGTTCATGCCTTATTCTGGGATTTAAAAAGCCCCATGTTAAGTGTTCAAGTAGCTTTAAAACACACATTATTACTTTTTTTGTTGTTTTTAAATCCATGATGATTTAATGCACAAGTGTTTGTAGTAGGCCAGCAGAATAAACTGGTATTACACTTGACTTTTCTGTCCCCCTTACTTCTGAAATAAGGGCTATGCCCCTGCCCTAGAAAACATGGTAACAAACAGGAAAAGAAAAACAAAACTTTGTTGGCAGCTTATTGGTCATACAGCATTTGGAGTCCTGTACTATCGTATTTCTCGGCCCCAGTGAAATTAAACACTCTGCTAAATCAGTATCCAACCACATCCAGGGAGTCCTCTAAACAAGGGTGTTGTGCTTGGACAGTTAAATTAAGTATGCTTATCGAAAATAATATTCACGCAGCTGTGCTGGATATGTTCAGTACAGTACTACTTAAAGTAATAGATACCTTCCACTACAGTATGTCACAACCTCATTGACCATTAAACTGAAGCTGAACCATGCATTGAAACAGGGAGATGGTGTGGGATATTACATTATTCTAAAATTGCCAATAGCCTAGCAAAAGCATGATGATGATGGTATTCTAAATGTGCATCTATTAAAAGTGCACTACCATCAAGAACTAAAAGCCACAAAACTTACTAGGTTTATGATTACAAAACATGGTAACTTTTCCATGGCTTCATTCTCAGAAAACCTGTTTGTGCTAACAGTGTTTCTTTCCTTTTCTCAGTTTGTCGAAGTGGAAGGGCAGATCACATCCCTAGTGGATCTGTATCCATCCTTCCTACGGAAGGGTTATCGGCGTGAAATCTTCATAGCTATAGTCTGTTTTTTGAGCTACCTTTTGGGACTTACCATGGTCACCGAGGTAAGTACAACAGTTGAACACAATTTTTTTACTCCTCATTATATATTTCCCTTCCAAATCCATAGTAATCTAGTCTTTACCACTTTGCCAACATATTGGACCAGCTGGTTCTCCTGGCTAAATAAAGAGGGTATCAAATGCAGCTTAGTTGAATGGTCAGGCACCATATGTTTTCCTGTTAGGATTTTAGTGACATTGTCATTTGATAGTATGTGGCCCTCAACCAAACCCACAGTTCCTGTAATCAATATGAACGCCACACTTATGCCAGATCTACTGCCCAAGCTCTTTCCCATAAGGAACACTTGGCAGGTTTACTGTGATTTTGCAAACTAAGGAATGATCCTTAAACAACATTACTGTCCAAAACCCTAACCCTAGATGTAACTTATCCCTAAAATCAGAGGCAAATGATAGATGAATAACATTTATATAGAAGCTCCGTACCCTGGTTGTAAGCCTAAACTTGATATAACATGTAAACTTGTTTCTTAAATCTGATTGGTTGATCGGAATGTTGTGCCAGGATCAGCAAATATGTTGATCCAGTGACATGTTGTACTTGAAATCATGTTCACCTCCCAGCGGTGCCTTATCACTCCCACTTCCATGTCTTTTTATGGACATCCTGACCTGCTTTGAGCAGTGACAATTCCATAGAGGAGCCTTGCTGCTATACTTGGAGATCCGGCCTGGTCTGACAAAGCACATCTAAGATTCCTCTGGCCCCCTTCAAATCACGGCCTCTGATTGCTAATCCCCCACAGCAGTGGATTGGGAATGCTATTCTGTGGCTTGAACCAGTGTCCCATTTTTTTCCATGACATAATGTCTTATGTCACCCTAAATGCATTGTGCAACAAATGTCTTTGTTACCAAAAGAAAATTAGTCAAGTGTTTAGCCAAGCCCTGGTCCTAACAGTCCTCTATTGTGTCAGCTTTGCAATTACAGCATGTATTAGAGCCTACTCACTTTTCCAATCGTTTTTTTGTCTCTTTTTCAGGGTGGCATGTATGTGTTTCAACTCTTTGACTACTATGCAGCCAGTGGCGTGTGCCTTTTATGGGTTGCATTCTTTGAATGTATTGCTGTAGCCTGGGTTTATGGTGAGTACAACGCATGAACACCGATTATAAAAGTCATAATGGTGTACTGTAGCAGGCACTTTCCATGATTAGGGTACAAATTAAGCCGCGTTTCCACCGCAGGAACTTTTCCCAGGAACTAGGGCCTCTGGGATGGTACTCTGTGGAACTGGGGTTTAAATGAAGGTCCGGGTAAATATTCCCCCCTCAAAACGGCCCTGCTCGCGAGTTAGTACTTTTTCAAAGTTCAGGAACTTTCGGTGGGCGCTGAACATGCTGATTGGTTGAGTTCATGTAGCATTTTTGATTGGTCGACTCGACGCAGCATTTTATTTCAACCACTATTTTTAAAAGTCTGTTGGGTGCGTGCAGTAAAAGTTGATTGCTATTCGAATCAACAATGGAGTTTAAAAAAATAAGACCGATGGGACGAAATCCAGTGGATGCACGCAGTCCTACGTCACCGGACTAATCTTTATGGTACTTTAGACTGAGATGGAAACGGGGCAAAGAGTTCCTGGGAAAAGAGTTCCTGGGACAAATTGTTCCTGGTAATTTTGGTGGAGGCTTCAGTGTGCCATTACTTTAAAACAATAAATCCTGTTACTATTATTTTCAACAGTAAAAACATAAGGTTTGGTTATATCCCACATTTTGTGTTCAATCCTGTAACTGGATGAGCCCCCCCCCCAATAACAAAAAAATATATTCTTAAAATTGTGACACCTAAATCTCATGCCACTTTCTCAGTTTTTACACAAATTGAGTGTTGACTTCATTAAATAAACTCAGCCATTCAACCCTGTTACTGAAGTTATTCTTAGAAAAAAAAGATAAATCAAATATGTTTATTTGTGATTATTACAAAATATAAGTTTATGAATAACTACAAATCGACATTTGACCTTAACTAGCTTGCTTCTGCTGAGTAAGAGAGTCATTTTTAGTTAAATCTGCGACCCTGTTATTGCACAATATTTCCCCTCCCCATTAAAAATAATCTTTAAAATTGTTATTTCAAGTCAGTAAACCTCATTTGGAACCTTTCTACAACATGATCTTATGTCGTTTTCTCCATTTTTAAACAAATTAAATGTTGACGTCATTCTTTAAACCATTCAACCATGTTACTGAAGTTAGTGTAAGAAAAAAAAGATAGAACAAAACATGCTCCTTTTTTTATTGGAAATTAGTTTATCAGTAACAACAAATCAACATTTGACCCCCTAACTAGCTCGCAACTGTTGAGTAACAGTAATTCAAGTAAAATCTGCAAAATTAAGCTAAATTGAGCTGTTACAGAAATGACTTTCGACCCTGATAGAAATGTAGTGGAGTGAAAAGTACGATATTTGTATTTCAAATGTAGTGAAGTTAAAGTCATACGTTCCTAGAAACAATATGACTCAAGTAAAGTACAGATACTCAAAAAGTGTTCTTCAGTACAGTACTCAAGTAAATGTGCTTAGTTAGTGTCCACCTCTGAGCAAAACATGCGCCTTTTTTATTGGAAATTAGTTTATCAATAACGACAAATTGACATTTGACCCCCTAACTACCTTTGCAACTGTTGAGTAACAGTAATTTAAGCAAAATCTGCAACCCTGTTACTGCATGATTACCACACTTAAAATTGCTATACCAAAGCAGTAAAATCTTATGCGGTTTTCTTCTGTGACAATTATTTAAGCCATTCAACACTGTTACTGAAGTTAGTGATAGGATAAAATAGGATGAAAATATTTTTGGGGGAAATTAGTAACTACAAATCAACATTTGATCCCCCTAACTAGCTTCAAACTGCTGAGTTACAGCGCTATTACAAATAACAATCTTTACAATTGTTACACAAATTAAATGTTGAGTTCAGGATAGAGTTGAACAGGTTAATGAGTGAAGTTAAGAAAAAATATATTTTTATTTATGGGAAATGTGTTTATGAAACATTTGACCCTTAACTAGCTAGCTGGGTTGTTAATTTAGGCTAAATTTTCAACTCTTGTTACCTTTAGAAGTTTTTGCTTTGGAACTTGCAAGTTACCTTTAGTTTATGGTTATAAAACTCCACTCACTGACTGATTGTTGAAAAACTGCTCAAATTAGACTTAAGCACAATTTCTTAAGCTTGGAACATACTCTGCAAGAACAAAGAAATGTGTTTTTCTCGAGTTACAAAGTTCGTTCTGGCCAGTACATTCCATACTTCACGAGAAAAGCGGGTGCCGATCATCTGCGTTTCTCCGCATTAACCACGCCCACTTTAAATGTCTGATCAATCACACGATAGTTCTCGGACACTCACAAGAAAAAAGAACAAGCTGCGAGAACTCCCGAACCAGGGTTGCGAGAACAAAATGACGCCATTTTGTTCTCGCAGCCCTGGGAGCGAGAACTTTTTTCTCTGGTCTTGTGGCGTATGTTGAAGCCTTTACTAAATTATTGGGAAGTGGCAGATAGGTATGCTGGTAAATGAGTTCTGTTTTCTTGGGAGATTAATCAAAGGCCTTATTGTTGAGAAATGACTATGACTTATGAAACATTTCAGAGTGTGAATCAGTTAGAGCATATGTTTTCGTGCCAAATAAGAGTTTCTGCTGTACATTTTAGCCTAGCTCTGAGAAAGTGTACATAAAGTCTTTCGTTCCCTATTGCCATGACCTTGATTTCAAAGTCTAAAAGTGTCATGAATATGTCAGTAAATGCGAGCTTCCCTTGATAACCGAGCTGCTGCTGAGGTGGATTAAAGCCTGCATGCAGGTAGATTCAGGTTAACACACTGATATTAATTACTATGCAGATTTTCCTGATAACATACTGCCCTGTTTGCACAATACAGTAAAGAGCTAGAGCACAACATCCCAGCCAAGCCCAAACAAGATAACAAACTGATGAACTATTCATTTAATTCCCATCTTAAACAATGCAGTAACTTTGTTCCAGTATATGTGCACTGTGGGATCATGCTAATGTTAATGCTTTTGAATTTCATACCTTAACACACTCCTTCTCTTCAAAGGCGCTGATAATTTCTATGATGCGATTGAAGAGATGATTGGTTACAGACCAAATCCCTGGATGAAGTGGAGTTGGACTATAATCACACCTTTTCTGTGTGTGGTAAGTTCTTTATAGAGAAAGAGGCTAACTTCAGGCCAACTTGGTAGATTATAGCATATAGATGTATCATGTTAATAAAAAACATGAAATGCACATCCACAGATCACTGATCAGAGGCCCACCACACAATATGTTTCCTAAAACGAGACACTGAAAGAGTATTTTACACAGTTCAATTGGAGATTGTGTGCTTTTCTACCCTCCCCCTTATGGCTACACATGCAAATACTGCTTTTCCGCTTTGGATTTGCTGCAAAAATCCGGCTCCCATCTCACTGTAGCAGAGCTCCAGATGGGGTGACCATCTGCCTGGCCAACAGAATGAATGGAAGGAGCTGAGGACGAGTGCAGGATTAGTTTCCATGAGATCATGAATGTCGTTTTTCTGTGAACATTATAGGTCTATATAGGGAAAAAAGAAATCCCTTCCTTATGTACAGCCATAAAGCTTTTAAAGATTCTTTCTTTAAAATTAGATGGCTCGCTTGCAGTGTATTAACCCGTTTAGTCATTTTGGAAACTTGGTAGACTCTTGCATGTTTGGAACAAAATAGTATTAATATAATAACAGTAACATCAATGGGACGTTTCTATAATTTTACATCTTTAAGGGTGAATCGCACAAAGAAAATCGTAGGTCATAATTCAACTGTGTGTGTGTGTGTGTGTGTGTGTGTGTTTGTGTGTGTGTGTGTGTGTGTGCGTGTGTGTGTGTGTGTGTGTGTGTGTATATATTAGGGCCTATTATTAATAGTTAAATTCTATTCTTAAATAGAAAATAAATAAATATTATGTGTTGCTATCAAGCAGTTAATACTACAGGTACGTATTATTAATTGGTTTATAAATACTAAATAATGATAAAAATGTATTTAATAAATAATACATTATTATTGTTAATAAAAATTATAATAAAAATAATAATAAACTTTAATAAAATGTATTATTATTATTATTATTAAATAAATAAATGGCAAAATAGCCATACATTGTGTGTAGTATTGATTAAATAATACAAATCTAAAGTATAATGATAAAGAATGGTATTTATGTAATTAAATAAATAAATTATTATTATTATTATTATTATTATTATTATTATTATTATTATTATTATTATTATTATTAATACATAGTAAATAAATAACTATAGTAATATTATCGTTTATTATCATGTATAAATAAATAAATAAATAAATAGATAAATAAATAAATTAATAAATAAATTAAGTATTATTGATTAAATGATAAACAACTCTTCTATTTATTAAACAATTCTATGTATTATTTTACATTTATTATTATTACTATTATTAAATAGCAAATAAAATGTTTATACAATTTTATGTATTATTAAATAAATAGCAAAAGTATGTATTTATTATATTGTAATCATATTGTTATAATGTAAAATTATATTGTTCATATTATATATTTATTTAATAATTAATTTAATATAATTAGTTAATAAGTTACTCCGTACGTACATTTTCTATTTATTTAATACATAATATCAAATAAAATAATGTTTATAATATTTTGATTAATAATAATAATAGTAATAATAATAATAATAGTAATAATAAAATGATTTGATTATAAACTAAGTTCAAATAATTAAAATTAACAATGCTATTTAAATAAATAATAATATTATTATAAATAATTATTAATTATTATTATTATTAATTGATTAATCTTAGTTCATAATAATAATAATGTTATTAGTTATGAACATTTTTGTTGGCAATTTTCACGAGATTCACCCCTCAGGAGCTTTACATGAATGTAATAGGAGATGGAGATGGTACTGGGTATCGAGTGTGATGTGGTGACCCCCACTTTGTCTTCTGCCGCAGGCATGCTTTATCTTCTCATTGGTCAAGTATACGCCCTTGAGATACAACAAAATCTACGAGTACCCGGATTGGTCTATCGGAGTCGGCTGGACCCTCGCCCTGGCGTCCATGATCTGCATACCTATGGTGGTTGTGATCAAAATCATTCAATCAGATGGACCCCTCATCGAGGTGAGTCGGTCGCACCAATGACAAGCCTCAGATTAATCGTCAACGCACCGGCCAATAACGTCACTTTATGCGTCCCTTCCAGAGGATCAAAGCCGTGGCGGCGCCCGTAAGGGGAGGGGCGAGTTCCTGCCCCCAAGAATACCTGCCCAAGAGCAACGAGCTGGCGCAGCCCCTGGACCCCAACTGGAACGGAGGCTTGATGAAGCCCACCCACACCATCGTAGAAACTATGATGTGAACACTCTCTGTGAGAGGAATCAAATGACCTGCTTTTCCATTTTATATATATATATATATAAATATATATGTATATATATGATTTCTATATACATATATTAAAATATACTCTGTAACTTTTGACATAGTCGTAGGACCAGGTTTACATTGCTACGCATCTGCACTAGGAGTCCTTGTTTTGTTTTTTTGTTTTGTTTTGTTTTTCTACAGAGAAAGTTACATTTTTCTGTCTGTATTTTTAATATTTTTATCATAATACAATTATATTACTATTATTGTCGCTGTTATTAGACAGAGAACAGATCGCAACCAGCAGTATCATGAACATAGAACCACGCCCGTTCTATTTTTGTAACTTTATCTTGTACATAATAAAAATCGAGCTGAGCTGTGCTTATTTTTAGACGAGAATCATGGGGAAAAACAACTACAAAGGGCTCCGTGAACATGATTCGTGAAAAGTAACGTCGGTCGGTGTACAAAGATCTAAAAAAAGCAACCCTCGTCCCCGCCTATCGTGAATGCTCGTCTTTTTAGACATAATGGTCCCGGATAGTAGTAGCTTTAAGTGTGTCCCAACAAACTGTTAAGATTGGAGATTGTGCTGTCTGTGAGAATCGAGCCACTAGCCCTGCTTGTTTTCAATGCACTATACAACTAGGACACTACATTCTCCACAATGGTGCACCCTTTAAAAGGAGTGTTTGCGCAAAAAAAAAAAAAAAAATGAAATGAAAGTCATTGTTGACCCTTGTTTTTCAGCTGTTGTCCATATAATGGAAGTCAATGGAGTCCAAAAAATTGACTTTCATCGTATGGATAAAAAAAGACACTTCTCGAAATATCTTGCATGTTCCGTAGAAGAAGGTCTAACTGTTTTGTAAGTGTTGTTTCTGATGTCACGTGTTGTACTTCGGAAATGCACGTCACACTAATTCTTTAAAAGTATCTCTTCCTTCTTCGAAAGGCCCGGTATACTTTATTATTGCGTTCCGCTCCGTCTCGCTCACAGTTGGTCGCTCAAAAAGAGTGGACTTTGTTTTCAAGCGCTCAAGTCAAGCACAACACGGACGTTCGCAAACCCTCCTATGGCCGAAGTATACTTTAGTATGCATTAAAATGTATTGATTTTGTAGCAAATACAAGAATAGGGGCAATTCTATTCTATGTGCGTGATTACCGAGAAAAAAATAAATGTTTTGATTTTGTGCTTTGTAAATTAGGGCCCAATTGGGAAAACATTCACTGTTGGTCACCCTCATTGATTCAGAGGCACCAAATGCGGTCATTATCCCAAATGCTTGAACTATCCCTTCAAGTCTAAGTTTCGTAAGTGTTCGATTCCGATGTCACGAGTTGTACTTCGGAAATTGCCGTCACACTAATTCTTTAACAGTATCTCTTCCCTCTTCTAAAGGCCCTATGTACTTAATTTTCTGCGCATTCGCTCCCTCGCACATAGCTGAGCGCTCGGAAAGACATGCTCGGCAAGCGCGCGCTATCTAGTGGACTTTGTTTTCAAGCGCTCAAGTCACTCGCACGAAAGTTGGGCTGCAGGTGGGCGTTCGCGAACCCTCTTAATGACGAAAATGACCACACAGACGGCCAAAGTATACTTCGGGCTTTAAGATAATACAAGAATATTGTGGTCTCCATTCTATTTGCGCAATTACCGGGGGAAAAAACTAACTTTTTAAAAATTATTATTATTGATTTTCCACACTCCGCTTCGTCTCACGCACAAGTGAACACTCGGAAAGACGCGTTTGGCGAGTGCACACTATGAAGTAGACATTTAAGTCACTCGTACATGTGCTCTTGAATATGCTCCATCCGCGCAGTCGCTAAAATTGTGCTGCACGTGGACATCCGTGGACCCTCCTAATGACGAAAATTACATCGTGCGGATAGCCAAAGTATACTTTGGGCTATAAAATGCATTCAAATTAAGTGATTTTCTAGCAAATACAATAAAATGGGCGTCTCTATTCTTTACAATTACAGGGGGGAAAAATTAGGTCCTGATTTGAAAACATATTCAGTGAGGAGTTAAGTCACCCTCATTGAATCATAGGCACCAAATACGTTCTTATTTTAATGTGTCGGGATATGAAGCTGCCTGGCAAGATTTTAAAACCACCCCAAACAGCAACATAGTCTCGGCCCAGATCTGGCCCACATCCAGTTAGGTTGATTCCCACACGTACCAAATGTGGGCCGGATCTGTGCCGACACTGTTGCTGTCTGGAACGTAGGATTTACATTTCGTTGTGCGTTTGTATCGAGTCTGTTTATTTTTATTTCCAATCACATTTGCCTTTTGTGTTCAAAGACATCACTGTATTCTGTTCAGCAATTACCAACAGATCTCATCCACAACTGTTAATCGATAAACAAAAGAAGCTTGCTGCGAACTGTAATGTGCAATACTTTGTAGAATGATATGCATTGTTCCTGTCTTCACCTGTCTTTCAAAAAGTTGGTACTCGGAAGTGTGGAATTACGTATGATTTATAAACCGTTGTAATATGTCAGAAACAATGAACAGGGGCCAATTGAAGCTGCCGTGTATGGTATGCTGAATTAACACCAAAAACTCGATGCAGATCTTCTTACTGTGACAATTTATACTTCTTTTTTAAAAATTAGAAAGTAAAGCTGAAATCTAAGGATTATGCCAATGTTATGGATTGAATTTATTGGATTTAATATAATTTTTTTTGACTTGGCCAAGTTTAACAAAACTGTAGCCAATCACAAAAGGAGGGGCTAAATTGATCTCAACAGCTTCTACTTTGGTACCTTTGGGATACTTTATTACAGAAGTGTAACTGCGAATTAAAATGTTAAAAGAAGCACACATTCTTTAGCAATACAGAGATTTAATTTGCAGTCTCAGGGTGTGTTAAAAAAAGAGACTGATTTCCCGATGTTGCACGTCTCTTTGAACCCTTCCATGTTTTGAAGAAGAGCTAAAGGGGGCAGTGTTTATAAATGCAGGAGAACCTTTTTAACGTAATGATTAGAAATGTTTTATTTTTTTATTTCAAGAATATCTGTAAGTAAAAAAAAAGGAAGTGTATATATCGATAAAAGATTTTACAGTACTCCCCAAAAAAAGAAAAAACTAAAGAAAAAAGGAAAAAAAGTTTATATCTCTTAATAAACATTTATCTTTTAAAAACACTGATTTTGTTGATTTGTTATTTTTATATTAATATGATAACCATGCTGAAAGCTGGGGGGGACTATTTGGTCGGGAAGCGACTGCCCACGAAGCAACGTCTTAGCAACCATTTAACCACCACTCACATTTTCTTCTAAATATGTAAACATATAGTACTATTTCTTCAACCTTTGCTTGTATTTGGTTAAACATTATATTGCCAAAGGTAGTGGGAACATTGAAATCCAAATCATTGAATTCAGGTTCCAATCACTTCCATGGCCACAGGTGTATAAAATCAAGCATCTAGGCATACAGACGCTTCTACAAACATTTGTGAACGAATGGGTCGCTCTCAGGAGCTCAGTGAATTTAAGCGCGGTACCTTGATGGGTTGCCACCTGTGCAATAACTCTATTTGTGAAATTTCTACGGTCTAAATATTCCGGGGTCAGCACATGCTAAGGCGCACAAGTCGCTAATTTTTTTCAATGTCAGTAGCTACAGACCTCCAAACTTTTTGTGGCCTTCAGATAAGTTTAAGAACAGTGCATAGAGAGCTTCATGGAATGGGTTTCGATGGCCGAGCAGCTCATCCAAGCCTTACATCATCGAGTGCAATGGAAGATGTGGGATGCAGTGGTGTAAAGCACGCCGCCACTGGACTCTAGAGCAGTGGAGACGTGATCTGGAGTGACCAATCACACTTCTCTGTCTGGCAGTCTGATGGACGAGTCTGGGTTTTGCGGTTGCCAGGTGGTGTTGTTTTTCAGGGGTTGTTATTGGCCCCTTAGTTCCAGTGAAAGGAACTTAATGCATACCAAGACATTTTGGACAATTTCATGCTCCCAACTTTGTGGGAACAGTTTGGGGATGGCCCTTTCCTGTTCCAAAATGATTGCCCTCCAGTGCACAAAGCAAGGTCCATAAAGACATGGAGGAGTAAGTTTGTTGTGGAGGAACTTGATGGGCCTGCACAGAGTCCTGACCTCAACCTGATAGAACAACTTTGAATTAGAGCGGAGACTGCGAGCCAGGCGTTCTCATCTAACATCAGTGCCTGAACTCACAAATGCGCTTCAAGAAGAATGGTCAAACTCTTTGGGAGCAGCAGTCATAGCTGTGTTTTATCTTCAGTAAAACACCGCTTTTGACAAATCAGAATAAAGGACTGGAACTAACCGTTTTATAAGCAAGCAATAGGTACGAGAGGCTGTGCTGTATCGTGAATAAGTTACAGCTAAAGGGCGTTGTTAGCAATACCTTCAACCGGGACTTATTCAAGATACAGCACTAGTCTTGAGTACCTTATTGCTTTTATAAAATGTTACCATACAATATAAATATTTACACAAAAAATGGATCAGTGCAAATTTAACAAAGTAAAATCACTAAAAGCCTTCCTTCCACAGGGAAAAAATAGTCCCTGACCATAAACCGCAACAAAGGTTACATTATTACAGCATTAAATGGTGACAAAAACTGTCTTTATGAGGGAGTCATTAGCATTTTATATGTAAAGGATTGAAACTTGCCGTGTAAACACAGAAACAAGACACAACTGACAAATGCTGTGACTTTTTTTTTGTTTATTCTTAGCTAAAACCACTTAGTTCTTTCAAAAATATATGTGCTCATTAATGTATATTTACTTCTTACAAGTAATAAAGTATTCTCGTAAGTTTATAATATGCCGTTGAAAATACATACGTGTGAGGGGTTCAAATGCCGGTCGCCATGTTGCCCCTCCATCTTGAAAGTACATTAGCCAAAGAGGGACATACCTGTATATTCAAGCTTCGCCTTTCGCGTTTTAACATTTGATGGCACCGTGTCGAATGTGAAGCGGTGGATTGCCATGTTAATCTTGGACTAAATCGGCCACCGTAGGAGTTAAAACGAAATCAGAATTGAGAGGAACAGGAACTATTATTCACTGCATGGTCATATACCTTTACACCGCTAGATGGGGGAAAATATCACACAGTGGAGCTTTAACTGTTAAAAATTACAAGATATCGCTGTGGACATTCAAACATAGGACTGACCTAAAGGAAAATGCTACATCTAAATGCTGGTCTCTCTCTCTCTCTCTCTCTCTCTCTCTCTCTCTCTCTCTCTCTCTCTCTCTCTCTCTCTCTCTCTCTCTCTCTCACACACACACACACACACACACACACACACACACACACACACACACACACACAGTTCTCCTCTACATAATAGCCTACAGTAAGCTTCAATGAACATTAGCAATGAGAACAAACATATGCTTACTGTATGTTGCTAAAAGTGGTTGCTAAGGGTGTTGTGCAGTGATACACAGAACAGTTGGGTGAAGTAGAATAAAACGCAGCTATTGACCAATCAAAATCAAGGATTTGAAGCATTTCATCAGTAAGCAATGAGGTAGGGTAGGAGAGGCTGTGCTGTATCGTATCACTAGCCTCGAGTATCTTTTATAAAACGGTTACTACAATGCAACTTTCATGAAGTAAAAATCACTAAAACGTTACCTTCCACCGGAAAAAAATAGTCCCTGACCACAACAGAAGTTACATTATTACAAAGACTGTCTTTATGACTCATTCATGTCTTTATGAGTGAGTCACTCAGTAGCGAATATTTTTTTTATATTTAAAGGATTGAAACTTGCCGTGTTAACACAGGAACAAGACACAATTGAAAAATGCTCTGACTAATGCGGGGGGAAACCATGGTTAAATGGATATTGCAGAGGACATTCAAACATAGGACTGACATGAAGGAAAATGCTATATCTAAATGCAGGTAATACCCCGGATTTCTCTCTCTCTCTCTCTCTCTCTCTCTCTCTCTCTCTCTCCTACATAATACATAGTAAGCTTCAATGAATAATATCAATGAGAACAAAGGTATGTTTGCGTTGCTAAGAGTGGTTGCTAAGGGTGTTGTACACAGAACCTTTGAGGTGAAGCGTTCATAGCTGTGATAAATATTGATAAATAATTGTATTATATTGATTTATAAATATTGATAAGTATCAAGGACCATAACTTACCGTTTTATAAAAGGAAGTAATGTTTTGTTTGGCCCAATTTCGTGTATAAACTCTTCAAGTGTTTTTTTCCCCTGACCTCAACATCTTTCACCACGGTAAATATTGAAGTTTTGGCGGCTTACCATGACCTACAAACAAAAATAAACTCAGTACATAGACAGACTGCTGGTGAATGGAAGGAATGATGAATTGTTATGGGACTGTTTGTTCTTGGAGGAACAAATTATCTCAAGACGACAAAAACAGATTTGAGATTTTCTGGATGGCATCATTTCAATTACATTTCGCCTCATGACTCGAATCATCCCTCTAAAATGATTTTGTCCCCATCTTTTTCATCATGTTAAACAGGATTAGCATCCAGTGACAATCCTGTTAAAATTCCAGAACATCAACACTCACAAAAGTCTCAGTCAGACTGATCTAGCACATCAAGTTGGGACACTGTACAAATTGTGAATAAAAAAGGAATGCGATAATTTACACATCTCATAAACTTATATTTTATTCACAATAGAATATACATACCATATCAAATGTTGAAAGTGAAAGTCAAATATTGGCTCATTTTGGATTTCATGAGAGCTACACTCCAAAAAAGTTGGAACAGGTAGCAATAAGATGCCGGATAAGTTAACTGTACACATAAGGAACAGCTGGAGGACCAATTTGTAACTTATTAGGTCAACTGACAACATGATTGGGTATAAAAAGAGCCTCTCAGAGTGGCAGTGTCTCTCAGAAGCCAAGATGGGCAGACGATCACCAATTCCCCCAATGCTGCGGCGAAAAATCTACAATAATTTTTACATTAACCTAATCACAGTGCCTAATATCATCCAAAGATTCAGAGAATCTGAACATTCTCTGTGCGTAAGGTTCAAGGACGAAAAACCAGACTGGATGCCCGTGATCTTCAGGCCCTTAGACGGCACTGCATCACATACAGGAATGCTACTGTAATGGAAATCACAACATGGGCTCAGGAATACTTCCAGAAAACATTGTCGGTGAACACAATCCACCGTGCCCTTCTCCGTTGCCGGCTAAAACTCTACAGGTCAAAAAAGAAGCAGTATCTGAACATCATCCAGAAGCGCAGGTGTTTTCTCTGGGCCAAGGCTCATTTAAAATGGACTGTGGCAAACTGTTCTGTGGTCAGATGAATCAAAATTTGAAGTTCTTTTTGGAAAACTGGGACGCCATGTCACCCGGACTAAAGAGGAGAAGGTTAACCCAAGTTGTTATCAGCGCTCAGTTCAGAAGCCTGCATCTCTGATGGTATGGGGTTGCATGAGTGTGTGTGGCATGGGCAGCTTACACATCTGGAAAGGCACCATCAGTGCTGAAAGGTATATACAAGTTATTTTCCCCTTAAAAATATAAATTTTCTCAGTTTCAACATTCAATGTATCATCTATGTTGTATTCTGAATAAAAGATTTACATTTGAAACTTCCACATCATTGCATTCTGATTTTATTCACAATTTGTACAGTGTCCCAACTTTTTTGTCTGTCTGTCTGTCTGTCTGTCTGTCTGTCTGTCTGTATATCTATTATTATAATAATATGTGAATACGTCTCTATTTCCTACCAATTTCAGTCACCACAAAACTTAATGCAAAAGTCAGAACGCATAATTACCTGGCACCAAAGATAGGCTTGTTAACCAGTCATGTTGGCCTGAGGACCGAACCATAGCAGCAGCATGTCGCTCTAGAATACTCTGTTCAGTATCATCAACATAAAAACTGTCAATATTTCTTACATAAGAACATTTTCTCATAAATGTACACATTAAAGCATCACAAAAATACATTTGGCTAAAAAGGGGCACAGAAAAAAAGTGGTTATACAACACAACAAGAGGCACAAAATATACCTTAGTTTAAAACTCTATGAAAGCGGTTGTATAATTCACAAAATGACCAAAACTGATCCAGTGTGCTTGTGTTGTCCAGCTCAACACCCACAATTCACTTTCCAAAAATATCCCTGTCCATTTTCCCCGGTGTTAAAAAGTTTTTTTTGGAGAAGTAGAGATAAAACAGAAAATAATTTCCAAAGTGCTGGCTACCTGACAACTCACCAGTAAAAAAAACGTCACCAGCAAATCCCCCGCAGAGACAGGGGGGTTAAATCAGGTCCGGTGAGAGAGAGCACAGTACATCTTAACCAAGCTTACCTCTGCTCTATTTGGACATGATACAGCTAACGTCAGTGTAAAGTCTGACGCCTCCAGTTTGTGACAGGGGAAACCTTTAGTCTACCTATTGAAAGTCTTTCAAATAATTATTCACTCATTTCAGAGCCCCTCAAAGCAAATTATGATCTCATTAGATGTCCCTGAGATGTCATTAGATGTTCCTGGATGTCCACTTCACTTTTAAAAACTTAAAAAGCACTTAATACCAAACTTTGAACAACAGAACCGGTGTGCAGTGAACCTTATAAATGAAAAAGAAACTTCTGTAAAATTCTGATATAAATCTGGTCTTTGCAAATCCATTCCTACATACACAGTGTATTTCTGTAAAAAAGGTTTTACCCTTTGCTGTGAATGCATGGTTTCCCACATTTTTTTGTAAAAAGTTTATAGGTTCGTAACATGAGGTGTGCATCATTGCAAGTATATGTGTTCTATAGAACAATAATTGAATCTTTGATGGCTGAATAATGCATTTTACCTTTATTTGACAAGGTGGCAATGTCTGATGCACAATGATGAAGTGACGTTTCACTCATAGTCACCGCAGGCAGAAAACAAAAGAATAGGAAGAATAATCAGCAACACTTGAAATGGCTCAGTGATTTACTGCAGAGCAACTGAACGCTATCAGATATTACTGTCACTGTCACTTGATGGTGGATCTGGTGAAGAAGCTCTCAGCCATCAAAATATTGATTTTGAAGATGCCGAAAATGATAGTTTTGATAATATGTTTGAGATGGTGAATATGAGGCAGATGTAGAATGTACTGGGAAATAAGCTCTGATGAGGACAGTGATGATGGGATAAAACATCTGCTCAATCTGAACCCTTCCAATCTCCAAAAGGGAACAAAATGTGCTTTTATTTATTGTTCTGTAATTGTTACACTAATATCAGGAGAGTTTTATAATACCATGTCAGGTTGAGATCCATCTGTGCTAGATATATATCCAGGTCACTAAAGACCTGAATATGTAATAATGATTGGCAAACATTCATGCATTGAAGGGTTAATGTATTGATGTTAAATCTTAATTTTATGTATTATTAATATATTTATAAGTATAAAACTACACTCACCGAAAGGATTATTAGGAACACCATACTAATACTGTGTTTGACCCCTTTCGCCTTCAGAACTGCCTTAATTCTATGTGGCATTGATTCATCAAGGTGCTGAAAGCATTCTTTAGAAATGCTGGCCCATATTGATAGGATAGCATCTTGCAGTTGATGGAGATTTGTGGGATGCACATCCAGGGCATGAAGCTCCCGTTCCACCACATCCCAAAGATGTTCTATTGGGTTGAGATCTGCTGACTGTGGGGGCCATTTTAGTACAGTCAACTCATTGTCATGTCCAAGAAACTAATTTGAAATGATTCAAGCTTTGTGACATGGTGCATTATCCTGTTGGAAGTAGCCATCAGAGGATGGGTACATGGTGGTCATAAAGGGATGAACATGATCAGAAACAATGCTCTGGTAGGCCGTGGCATTCAAACGAGGCTCAATTGGCACTAAGGGGCCTTAAGTGTGCCAAGAAAACATCCCCCACACCATTACACCACCACCACCAGCCTGCACAGTGATAACAAGGCATGATGGATCCATGTTCTCATTCTGTTTATGCCAAATTCTGACTCTACCATCTGAATGTCTCAACAGAAATCGAGACTCATCAGACTAGGCAACATTTTTACAGTCTTCAACTGTCCAACTTTGGTGAGCTTGTGCAAACTGTAGCCTCTTTTTCCACTTTTTTTGTAGTGGAGATGAGTGGTACCCGGTGGGGTCTTCTGCTGTTGTAGCCCATCCGCCTCAAGGTTGTGCATGTTGTGGCTTCACAAATGCTTTGCTGCATACCTCGGTTGTAACGAGTGGTTATTTCAGTCAAAGTTGCTCTTCTATCAGCTTGAATCAGTCGGCCCATTCTCCTCAGACCTCAAGCATCAACAAGGCATTTTCGCCCACAGGACTGCAGCATACTGGATGTTTTTCAACTCACCAGTAAAAAAAAAACGTCACCAGCAAATCCCCCGCAGAGACAGGGGGGTTAAATCAGGTCCGGTGGGAGAGAGCACAGTACATCTTAACCAAACTTACCTCTGCTCTATTTGGACATGATACAGCTAACGTCAGTGTAAAGTCTTGTGACAGGGGAAACCTTTAGTCTACCTATTGAAAGTCTTTCAAATAATTATTCACTCATTTCAGAGCGAGTATACTGGATGTTTTTCCCCTTTTCACACCATTCTTTGTAAACTCTAGAAATGATTGTGCGTTAAAATCCCAGTAACTGAGCAGATTGTGAAATACTCAGACCGGCCCGTCTGGCACCAACAACCATGCCACGCTCAAAATTGCTTAAATCACCTTTCTTTCCCATTTCTGACATTCAGTTTGGAGTTCGGGAGATTGTCTTGACCAGGACCACACCCCTAAATGCATTGAAGCAACTGCCATGTGATTGGTTGATTAGATAATTGCATTAATGAGAAATTGACCAGGTGTTCCTAATAATCATTTAGGTGAGTGTATATACCAATATAAAAATAAGTTGAACAAAGTGGGGATTTAAAACCTTACAAATAACCAACTTTAACCTCTTCCTAACTTCAATGTTATAATTGTGATCAAATTGACAGAAAATTTAATAAACACCCTGTATTTATGTACACATGGGAGAAATAATATTGATACATTTTGAGGCATAATTTGTCCATTATCTCTAGATTCAGTGGCCTCTCACAAAGGAGGCCACTGAATCTCACTGTGCATTTACAGTGATCAAACACATTGAATTTGACTCAAACTGGTGCATTTTACCTCTTTTATTCAGTTGTTTATAGAAAAGGATATCATTAGCACATTCCTGTATCGATAAGGAATGGGTCTCAACACCAAACCAGTCTAGCCAAACCAGAATAGACCTGATTATCACTTCTCTTTCACCATTGTGCTTCAAATACGCTGTGGAAACAGCAAGGTTTAAAGTTCATACAAAAATACTGTACAGAGAATAGAACTTTCATATTACACATTCAAAAATACACGTTAATATCAATGCATACATTAATCAGGAATTCAAAATGCATAGGGATGAACACATTTGGAGCTTTATAAAGCGTATGTAAAATCCTTTAAAAGCCTGTCTCTGGTCTCAATATTGCACATATAAAAAGAACCCCATTGTCTTTTCTCTTGGAATAGTACGTGGGACATGTTCAAATACTTACAACACTATAATGGTTGAATGTCTCTGAAATGAAAACAGTCCCTTCTTTGAGACTCTGCTTGCTGGCGTTGGCTTGCAATGCAGCGACCTGCAGACAAAATGTGGTCTACCACAAAGCAGATGTCAAATAAGAAATTTCAAACAAATAAAGGTCTTGTTTTTTTGTAGTCAGCTTTTGGAGGCAGTTGGTAGAATTACACAACAGACAGGAAGGTAGTAGGGGGAAAAAAACCTAAAAAACTTATTGGTTCCTAGGAGCGAACCTTGGGTCGACTCCTAATGCGATGGGCCTGAACAGAGACTCTGATTGTTCAACAAAGTCTTGTAGAACAATGAGTGCTTTCTACTTTACTGCAAATAGATTTTGCTTGTGCTTTCCAACATGGTAGTAAAGACTGCAGGCTGAGGAAATAAATTCACCTAATCCACAATTAATTACGGAGTATAAGTGTTTTGGCGTGGACGGGACCACACTGAAGGAGACATAACCCTCAAAAGTTGACTTTTAAGAGTGGGAAAACTGCTTGAAGTCCTTGAGTCAAAATAAAAAGTTCTGCTGACTTTGACTACCGCAGGATATAGCTGCATTTAGGTTCCTGAAATTATATTTGCTTGTGGTTATTATGTAAACCGAGATACATCTTCAAGTCTGCACAGAGACAAAGATAAAGTGGTCTTCTACAGTCCATGTGGGTTACTCTTTATTGTCTTAAGGAGTAGTTCACCCCAAAATCAGAGGTAGACAGTAGTGGAGTATTTTTATTTTCTACTCAAGTAATTTTTTAAGTATATACTGTATCAGTGTTTTTCTTTAGAAAACTTTTACTTCATTGCAGTCCAAAACATAAAATATAATGTCATACTTTTTTACTGCACTACATTTCATAAATAAAAGTTGTTGTTTTTCCTACCATAATACTTAATTACATTAAAAATCTAGTACTTTCTTACTTGTACTCAAGTAAAACTTGCAAACAAAATGTGGTCTACCACAAAGCAGATGTTAAATAAGAAATTTCAAAGAAATAAAATAAAGGTTTTGTTTTTTGTAGTCAGCTTTTGGGGGCAGTTGGTAGAATTACACAACAGACAGGAAGGTAGTAGGGGGGAAAAAACTAAAAAACTTAATGGTTCCTAGGAGTGATTAAAAGTATACAGCACTACGTGTTTAATGTAATTAAGTATTAAATGATATTCAATATGAAATGTATTGCTGTAAAAAGTACAATACTATGTTTTGGAATGTTGTGAAGTAAAAGTTTTCCAAAGAAGAACACAGATAAAGTACATACTTGGAAAAACTAAATTACTTGGAAAGTAAAAATACTTCAATACTCTCTGCCCAAATTGAAAGTAAATAATGACACATTTTTGGATGAACTATTGCTTAAGTTAATAAATCAATTTGATTATAAAAACTACAACTTTCTTCATCTAGGATAAAAAATACTGTGTAATGTCTGTCCCAACTAGGTATATCATATTCAAAATCCAATTTGATTCTAATTATAGTAATTCATTTTTAAGTATTAAGCACAGTGTTTCCTCTGCATCTGCATAAAAATATAACCAGTTCTGAACTAAAACCAGTTCTTGATTCTCAAATTAGTCGAGACACGTCTTAATCAGGGCTTGACATTAACACCTGCCAACCCACCAAATGTGGATGTATTTATGCAGTGGCGTGTAACGGCCACTCTTACTTTGGTGGCTTGAATTTTATTGGCTATATAATATATACATTTTTCAATATGCATACAAAATACACAATACCAGCTGTGTGATCTCTCTCTCAGACATCTCTCTCGATCTCACAGCAATTTGTACGTATTTTACGCTGTAGCAAATTTGTGCTAAATCATATATATTTGACGAGTTGGTCAATTTGTATGATTTCGTATGAAAGACCTGCCCCTAACCCCGTCCCTAAAACCTACCCATCACCCCAATATAGACAAATTAATGAATCCATGTAAGTGAGGTCGAACGAACTGGTACAAATTCTTACAAATTAGCCACTTTGTACAAATATGTACGGATTTGTGAGATATTGTTGAGTTGAAACACAAACCCGCCTCCACTCAGTCGTTTCATTTACTCTGGATGAATATCGTTGGTGTTACAGGGCTTGCATTTCAGTATGGGATTGTGAGAATTGCGCATAATTTTACTCATTCTCGCAGATGCGTGCACATGAAGCCGCCTCTTAGTATTAAATGTAGTTATTTTTCGCTGCTTATTGACCTTAAACAGTCAAAAGTCTTGGCAAGTATTCACGTTAACACAGTCAGTTATGTTTTAAGTGAACATTAACAGTTGAGAAAGAAAACGCATGTGTAGCATGGATCTGTGCGTCAGGTTTTAAAGTGACAGCAGCCTACTATACCTGCTGCCCAACTATGAGAAAATTTTTAAAATATCTATATGGCAGTTTTTTGGCACTTTAAGAAACCACTTGCCACAGTGGCTGGTGAGCAAAAAAGTTCATGTCAAGCCCTGGTCTTAACAGTGTTTTTCTGGAAAACATCTGATCCCATAAATCTCAACGCAACTACAACACAAACACACAGAGGGATCAGACACACACACACACTCAAACAAGTTTACAATAACCGCTTTAACCTGTCTTTTCACAAAATAATTCTGGGGTTAATCGGTTCACATAGCAGCGGAATATTCCACAATCCAACACAGGACATGACAGACGAATCTACGCATCCTTATTTCCCCTTCATATGCCAAGATATATATTCTACCACAGCCCACCGTGCCCATAAATCTCAGATTTGTGAAACACTAGATAACCGTTTAGTGGAGGTTAAAAGACTGTGGGGCCGCATGTCTACAGAGACGTGACCTTTGTAAAAGCTCGATGACCCACAAGTGCGAAACACGAGTTAACGATGGTACGGCTTAACGAACGCTCCAAGACCAAAGTGTCCGAAATAGCTTGTGGTGGAAACATTTGTGATATTTGGCCAGTGGTGGCAAATGGCAGCTTGGCGACAATCTACCATGAAATAACTTGCCCTTAAGGCCTGGATGTTTGCAGGGCTGGAGTGAATGCTACATTGTGGCAGCAGTTTGGTGTCAGAAGATAAAGAGATGTATGTGGAGAGAGAAGTCAGGGGTACCACAGTGCTTGCCACGATGAGCTTTACAAGAAGTCAATGACATGTCTGAAGTCAGGACATGTCAGACCTAGATTGTATTGCTGCATAAGAGTACATGTGGCCGTTTGAGGATGTAGGTAATGGAAAAGTACGTGCTGCTAACTAAAAAGTGTTTGCATGTCATTATCCCAGCTTCTTGTTTCTCATGCCTCTTGAGTAAATGCAATTCACACAAATAGGGTACAAAATAGGTCCTGAAACTCGTGTTTTTTTCCTGTTTAACCTTCAGAAAATGTTGATTCCAGTAAGTATAAAACTCCATGTCTTAATTTCAGACCCCATATAAAAGGTTTGGAAAGTGTTTCAACCTTGTTTTTAAAATGTAGCTTAAATTAAGCCATCACTTAGTTGAGGCTAGTAAGTTTGGGGGGAAATGATTTATCCATTAACCATATTTGCCCAAAAATATATATTTGTCTGATCATATTTTTCTTACTTTAACAGAGTTGAATGGTCTTAAGCATGATCAATGCAGTTAACACTACATTTATGTAAATATTGGTTTGAAATTATTTATGACCATATTTGCCAAAAAAATGAATAATAATTTGACCATTATATCTTAAATTTAAGTTTTTCAATTTTAAGATTTATCAAAGCAGTCACAACTAACATTTATTCAAAAAAAAAAATGTTGGATTAAAATAATTTATAACCATATTTGCCAAGCAAAAAACAACAAGAAAATCAATAAAACTTATTCAGCTATATATGTTTGACTGTTTTGTTCTTGCAATAACAGAGTTTAATGGTTTTAAGCTTGATCATTGCAGTCAACACTAACATTAATGTAAAACATGTTGGTTTCAAATTATTTATAACCATATTTGCCCAAAAAAATCTATAAAAATATTAACTATATTTGTTCGACCATTTCTTATAATAACAAGGGTATAAGCTTGATCAAAGCTTACAATAACATTTATGTAAAAAAAATTGTTGGTTTAAAATTATGTATAACCATATTTGGATAAAAATGCAATAATAATATTAGCTGTTTTTTCAACCATTTTTTTCTTTTAATACTGGAGTTGAATGGGTTTAAGCTTGATCAAAAGCAGTCAACAGTAACATGTATATAAATGTTGGTTTTAAATAAAATAAAAAAAACATTAGCTATATTTCTTTGACCATTGTTTTTTTCACAATAAAGTTAAATAGTTGTAAGCTTAATAAAGGCCAAATTTATGTAAATGTAGTAATATTATTTAATTATCTTGTTTCTGTGTTGAAAGTGTCTAAATAATATGTATAATATGTGTCAAACACGACAACTATAATCATTTGATTTAGTCAAAGAGCTCAAGACCAGACAAAATATGTATTTTAAATGAAAAATAAAATTACCTATTTCTTATTTTTATGTTATATACTATATATTATAACAAAAATATATTATAGCATATACTTTTATGTTTTATATATATATATATATATATATATATATATATATATATATATATATATATATATATATATATATATATATATATATATATATATATATATATAGTTTATATAACTTTTCTATCTAATCAACCTCAGGATAGACAACATGGGATATTGTGTCTCTCTTATATTGAAAACAATAATGTGACCCTATGGTGTACCCTATTCATGGAAAATTTTGGCAAGACTTTATTTTAGGTGTCAGTGTTACAGTGTAATTATGCATTTAAATACTGATTAATGACAATAAACTACATGTACTGGTGTGGATAAGGTTAGTTGCATGTGATTATGCATCATTTATAGTTATTACTACATGCAATGTTTAACAAAGACACTGTGAAATAAAGTGTTACCTAAATGTCTTTCACTCCTGAAAAATAAGAAGCGTGATGTTGACACGAGAGGCTGTGAAGTCTTTGTTGGCTATATCAAACAGCAACTTTCTTTTTAGAGCAGCGGGCGGTCACCTTATGCATTGTTGTCGTGGTACTCATGGCCTGGAGTGGTTGTGTCTGACACAAAGACAAATTTATGTTTGTTTGTTGGGAGTCAATACTGTTTATGCGTGTAGAGGACAAAGAATGGTGGTGTTTTGTCTGTTTATAGTAGAAACTTTTTTTTTTTTTTTTGAGAAAGGACAATGTGTGCCTGAAGGTATTCCTGCAGTGACTCAGCCAGGACTAAAACCAATTATGTTTTTAATTTGTGGTTTGTTGTGTAAGTAAAAACACTTGCTACTGAATATGGAAGTCTAAGACACCGAAAGCAATGTTTACATCTAATAGCGGTCTACTTCAAAAGCTTAATCCTTTTTCTCTTTTGTAAACATTTGGACATAGTATGCTTCTTTTTTTTTCAAAATCTGAAACCAAAAATAACAAAAACAAAACCACAAAGAAAATGAGAAAAAAAAAAAAAAAAAAATTATTTGATAGGGTAAAGTCCATGTGTTGTATGCATTGTAGTAGTCCAAAAAAAAAAAGTTTGGCTCAGATCCTTCGAGTTTTGTACTGAAAACTGGCTCAAATCTTTTGTTGCACTGTTTCCACGATCTGTATATTTCAATGCATTAGAGTTTTGTAATGAAACCAGTGAATCATGGCTCCTTGTGATAGTCTATTGCAACAAATGGCCCGGTGTGGTTACAGTCTGAGTTACCCAATGGTCACAGGTCCAGCGTGCTGGTCTGATGCTCGTGGGAATGGCCTACAGGGTTGAAGTGGGGGTGGCAGTCGTGGGGCTGGGGGACACCCGGCTGTGCTAACGGGTTTCGGCTAATCACCAGCTCCAGTTTGTCTCCGGCCTCTGTGATGAGGGGAACAGCTAAGCAGCAGTCGAAATCTCGTGTCCGCACGTGGTTCACCTGGAGAAGAAACATTTAGACGTGGACTTTAGTAGTCTTTTTAAAATTAAATGTAAATGCCTGATCACACCAACAACGATAACTATAAACTATATTAGCATCCACAGCATCAGATTATGTTTGTCTGTTTATTATTTGTCACCTGCGGTTTTAAATTCTCAAGCTTGTTAAGGCAGGATGAATTCTGATTGGCTGTAAAAGTTTTTACCTTTCATCAGCTGCAAAAATTATTTTGAAAGTGATTCCAGCAATATTGTTCAGGTGTGGTGTGGCTGTTCTTTTACATTAGAACAATTTTTAGGACTACACTCACCTAAAGGATTATTAGGAACACCATAATAATACTGTGTTTGATCCCCAAAGATGCTCTATTGGGTTGAGATCTGGTGACTGTGGGGGCCATTTTAGTACAGGGAACTCATTGTCATGCTCAAGAAACCAATTTGAAATGATTCAAGCTTTGTGACATGGTGCATTATCCTGCTGGAAGTAGCCATCAGAGGATGGGTACGTGGTGGTCATAAAGGGATGGACATGGTCAGAAACAATGCTCAGGTAGGCCGTGGCATTTAAACGATGCCCAATTGGCACTAAGGGGCCTAAAGTGTGCCAAGAAAACATCCCCCACACCATTACACCACCACCACCTGCCTGCACAGTGGTAACAAGGCATGATGGATCCATGTTCTCATTCTGTTTACGCCAAATTCTGACTCTACCATCTGAATGTCTCAACAGAAATCGAGACTCATCAGACCAGGCAACATTTTTCCAGTCTTCAACTGTCCAATTTTGGTGAGCTCGTGCAAATTGTAGCCTCTTTTTCCTATTTGTAGTGGAGATGAGCGGTACCCGGTGGGGTCTTCTGCTGTTGTAGCCCATCCGCCTCAAGGTTGTGTGTGTCGTGGCTTCACAAATGCTTTACTGCATACCTCGGTTGTAACGAGTGATTATTTCAGTCAAAGTTGCTCTTCTATCAGCTTGAATCAGTCGGCCCATTCTCCTCTGACCTCTATCACCAACAAGGCATTTTCATATTGGAATTTCTTAAATCACCTTTCTTTCCCATTCTGACATTCAGTTTGGAGTTCAGGAGATTGTCTTGAGCAGGACCACACCCCTAAATGCATTGAAGCAACTGCCATGTGATTGGTTGATTAGATAATTGCATTAATGAGAAATTGAACAGGTGTTCCTAATAATACTTTAGGTGAGTGTATATCGTTATCATTCTTGGTGTGGGAGTACGAAAATTGTATCTTAATTATTAATGCAACCGAGGCACATGTAGAGTCTCTAAAATACTTTTTATCTGAAAAAGAGTTTATAAAAATGAAACAAAACAATAGAAAAGCAAGGTAAAAGCAACAAAAAAAGTAAAGTGAAAAACAAAACAATAAAGCAAAGCAAAGCAAAAGAAAGGTAAAACAAAGAAAAACAAAACAAAGAAAAGCAAAACAGGAAAGCAAAGTAAAACATAAGTAAAGCAAAACAGACAAAATAAAAGAAAAACTAAAAAACTAAATAAATAAAGCAAAAAAACCCTAAACAAGACAAAAAATAATAAAGGCAAAAAGAACAGCAAAGTAAAAAAAAAAAAAATCAAAGAACAAAACAAACACATGCAGAGTCTCTAAACACTTTTTTTTAGCTGAACAAGGGTTTATAAAAATAAAACAAAACAATAGAAAAGTAATGCACTGCAAAGGCAAAAATAAAGCAAAGCAAACTAAAAGCAAAGATATATATATATACACACACAAACACACACACACACACACACACACACACACACACACACACACACACACACACACACACACACACACACACACACACACACACACACACACACACACACACACACGTCCTTCTCAAAAAATATTCTATAGCATATTGGGATAAAGTTAATTATTTTCCATAATGTAATGATAAAAACTAAACTGTCATATATTTTAGATTCATTGCACACCAAATTAGCATATTCCATCCGAACAATAAAAGAAAAGTGTTTTTAATACAAAAAAAAGTCAACCTTCAAATAAGCTCCAGACTCTGGCACCTTGATTTCCGAATGACATGCAAAATTTGCTTTCATCCAAAAAAAGTACTTTGGACCACAGTCCAGTGCTGCTTCTCTGTAGCCCAAAGTGGCTTGACCTGGGGAATGCGGCACCTGTAGCCCATTTCCTGCACACGCCTGTGCACGGTGGCTCTGGATGTTTCTACTCCAGACTCAGTCCACTGCTTCCGCAGGTCCCCCAAGGTCTGGAATCGGTCCTTCTCCACAATCTTCCTCAGGATCCGGTCACCTCTTCTCGTTGTGCAGCGTTTTTTGCCACACTTTTTCCTTCCCACAGACTTCCCACTGAGGTGCCTTGATACAGCACTCTGGAAACAGCCTATTCGTTCAGAAATTTCTTTCTGTGTCTTACCCTCTCGCTTGAGGGTGTCAATGATGGCCTTCTGGACAGCAGTCAGGTCGACAGTCTTACCCATGATTGCGGTTTTGAGTAGTGAACCAGGCTGGGAGTTTTTAAAAGCCTCAGGAATCTTTGGCAGGTGTTTAGAGTTAATTAGTTGATTCAGATGATTAGGTTAATAGCTCGTTTAGAGAACCTTTTCATGATATGATATTTTTTGACAGCTGTATGCCAAAATCATCAGTATTAAAACAATAAAAGACCAGAAATATTTCAGTTGGTGTGCAATGAATCTAAAATATATGAAAGTTAAATTTTTATCATTACATTATGGAAAATAATGAACTTTATCACAATATGCTAATTTTTTGAGAAGGACCTTTATCTCTCTCTCTCTCTCTCTCTCTCTCTCTCTCTCTCTCTCTCTCTCTCTCTCTCTCTCTCTCTCTCTCTCTCTCTCTCTCTATATATATATATATATATATATATATATATATAAAGCAAAGCAAAACAAACAAAATAGAGCAAAAAAACAACAACTAAATAACAAACAAAGAACATCAAAGCAAAACAAAACTAAATCAAAGAACAAAACACAATAAAGCAATACCAAACCAAATAAAAATAAATCATAATAATAAAAATGACAAAACATAATGATTTTTAGAACTATATCATTAGTGTCCTTGGTGTGAACAGGACTAAAGATTTTTTTTCTTATAATCATTAATACAACCGAGGCACATGCAGAGTCTCTAAAATACTTTCTGAACAAGGGTTTGTTCTGAAAATTCCATCCCATTATCAAGTATGACGCCAAACAAACAAACCATTAAGCAAGCACCTACAAACTAAACCATAGGAATTTTCTACCTCCTTAGGCAAACACACACTGGTTTGTCACCACAGCTGTGAAGTATCTTAACACAGATTTAATCATTTCCACAGCCAGTAAAGCGTGGGAGATTAGCAAGAGGAGGACGTTCTCTGAGATTTGACCACAAGAGATGTGTAACCACGCAGAAGATCTAATGAAATAACTTTTTAACTCGATATGTCCTCCCAGAGTCAAAGGCCTATTGACACTCTCATAGCTCACTCTGGCCCTCTCAGAATAGTTTATATTTAACTGAGCTTGGCAGATCATATAGCTGGGTAATGTGAGGGGGCGCTGGAAAACCAGCATGTGGTGATTCGAGAAGAGGCACCTGAAGGATCCTGTCGTACGGTTTGAGTCCAGCGCGGTCCGCTGGACCGTCAGGTCTGATCATGTTCACGTAAACACCCTTTTCCAAGAAACCGTCCGATACGCTGAATCCAAAGTCATCGCACTCTGGGTCTTTCATCACCGTCACCTGTTAAATACAAAATTATTTAGACAATTTAACCATGAGCTAATTTCTTCTGAATACGTTCAGCAGATGATGTCTTAAAGGAATAGCTCACCCAAAATCAATAAGTAAATATGCAGTGTGTAGTATTTATGAGGATTTATTGACATAATTGTTTAACTGTCAACGCAACCGTGGCAACATAGGAAAAAATGGTTCTATTGAGCTGCCGGATATAAATGTGATTATTTTTTATTTTATTTTTTTTTTTAAATCCGATTTGGCATTTATTTATTTCATTACGTCAAAAGGCTTTGCGCTTTTGCGGAGTCTACCAGTTGGCAACCCCTGTTATAATATTATGCAATACTGGAGGCTGCACTTTTAATGTTAGATGATTTTTTCCAAACTATATAAGCAAAGCAAAAAAGAAAAAAAAAAAAACAGGAAAAAAGTAACAAAAAAGGAAAAGTGAATTGAAGCTAAAGCAAAAATTAAAACTAATGGAAAGGAAAACAGCAAAGCAATGGCAAAGTAGATCAAAAAAAAAATGCAAAACAGTAAAGAAATTCAAAGTAATGCAAGAAAAACTGCATTAAAAAAGCAAAGCAAAGCAGGAAAGCAAATCAAAACCGAACAAAAAGCAAAAGCAATGCAAAGCAAAGTGAAAAATGAAACAATAAAACAAAGGAAAGTTTGTGAAACTAACCAAAAAATCTAAACAAACCAAAGACAAAATAAAGTAAAATAACCAAAACAAAAACAGTAAAAAACAAAACAAAAAGGCAAAAAAAAGAACAGCAAAGCAAAACAAAAGCAAAGCTCAAAACTAAATCAAAACAGCAAATCAAGAAAAGCAAAGCAAAGCAAGAAAAACGCAAAGTAGAGTAAAAGCAAACAAAAAACATTGTAAAGCAAAACCCAAAATAAAATCTCCAAAGCAAACCCAGGAAATGTCATTTCATTTAATTCTAAATAAATTCGTATTGGTCTTGAATTTCTTGAATTTTCTGCATTAAAACAGCATAAAGCATCTTCAGCGAAAACCATAGACTGTAAAAAAATATGGACGTAGTGTCCGTGACGTCATCCATAAGATTCAGATAAGCCGTTCTGAAGCTTAAAGTAGGGGCGAGCTGGGCGTTGCCATCTTGTGAGCGAGTCATCGCGTGACACTCCCGGATAACAGAAAATGGGCAAAAAGGCGGGATGTGGGCGGAGCTTAGGTGACGGAATGACCATAGTCAGCAGATAAATGGCTATCCACCTGTCACTCAAAGTAACCACGCCCTTAATTATGCAGAACTTTATGGCTTTATATAATGCAAACGAATGAGTTATAAAAAAATTCACCTCCCTCAGAGTTGCCATGAAGGGCATAATTAGCTGTAACACATTACGGTAAGGGTACATGAATTATCATGAATTCATGCATTAATTCATGCATGACTTCTGCATTACTACATGCATTTATTGAATCATCAGGGACTAACAGGAATTCAAAGACTTTTATTCATGACTTCATAGATGAACAGCGCCTTAATTAAAACATTAACTAAGGTGAGTAAATCATCATACATCATGCATTATGGTTTATTACACATGATCATGAGGTTTTCTATGTTTAAAATTTGGTCTAATTCAAGCATGTAAGACTACTTTCGAAACCAGAATTTATGTATGTTTGAACGTATTTATGTAATTTGTGTATATTTTACCTACTATGATGTAATGTTGTTGTAGTTGCAATGTAACATTTGAGAATGGCAACCATGAGGACTAGCTGATTGCATAGACTTTCAAGCTAATAGGACCCATTAAAATAAACAATTAAATAAAACTAAGACTACTTTAAATTATGTTTTATTTTATTTTACTAAAGTTTTAACCATGTCATTTCACAGTGCCATCATTAATAACACATCATCATTGTTTCAAAGGACCATGTCACCACTTTAGTAGTACCTATAGAGTAGTATTGCATCCTTCATATCTCCGAAAAGTCTTCAGTTTTATTATATTTATAAAAGAAATATAGGCTGTACCGAGTCTTTCCGGAAAAACCCGAGCGCCTGGAGGCGTATCGTGTGGGCGGGGCTAAAGAATGACGAGTGCGCACAAAGCGGTGACGTCCTCAAGCGTGGAGAAGAAAACGCTACCCAGATTCAACTAATACAGATATGATCCAGAATCAGATCCGGAGGATGAAATAAATTGAACAGGAGAAACGGCAACAGCAGGACGTCCGTCTCTGTGGTATGTACTGTATTTAGTGGCCTGTCAACATTTGTGTGTCTTTACTCGCAGTTTATGAGGACATAATTCGGTTTATGGACTATTGTATGCGACTAAACCTTAGCAGTAGTAAGCAAAACTGTTTTGCACGTCAGACTAGTGTAACGTTATACAGAGAACAGCAATGGAGTAACCGTTAGCGCATTTGAATGACGAAGCATGCTTTGTGAGAAAGCTAGGTTTATGTTTTGTCTGGTTTTACATTAAACAAACTGACACCTATATTGGTCAGCTAAACAAATGTATTTAAACACACACCATAGATTGCATGCTCCATTGATAAATTAACTGTAACGTTACACGATCGTGTCGTTTACTGATGTTTACTCACGCGACGATAGCCAACAACATAGACATTTGCAGTTTTACTCACCACCTGCTTCCAAAGCAGGACCGAACCTTTATCGCTGGGACCGCTCCGTCAAAAACACACTTCTTTGGTAACTGTTGATTTTGTGAAGTCCTGACAGCAGTGAACGGTGGAGATCCACTTTTGCGACACGACGGAAGCGTGATGTTGTGAAGCTTCCCGCCATTTCTGCGTTCAAATCGGTTCAAATGCAGCGCTGCCTTTCCGAAATGCTGTGCTGAAGCGTTGAAGTCGCTCGACGTCACCCATAGGAATAAAGTGGAGCGCGGCGCGACATAAGTGTTCACGGACGACTGGATCTGCACCTGAGAGGGTTTATGGGCGTGCATTTCCTCTCTCGCTCTAGTCACGCGCGCGCACCCTACCGGGAGAAGAGCCCGTACGGCCCATACAAGGACCTTCCGCTCTTATTAACGTCAAGTAGACCCATACTCGAAAAAAACTCTCTGAAACTTGTGAGAAACCGGAAGGAGTATTTTTGACACAGAAATACTCCATCAAACGTCCAAGTTTTTTAAACTTTGTCTATGTTTAGAAATCCAAGTCTTTAACAGTGTAAAAAGCTCAGTATGCATGAAACAGCATTCACCCCCCCCTTTAATGATGACTAACGTTACTGTACTATAATGTCAACAGAATTCATGTGCTATGTGCTGAGCCTGTGGCCAGATTTGGGGTCTGACTATTTACCTGCAGGCTACTATGAAGAAGACATGAACATGCTTAACTTAGAGATCATGATCAATACAAAAAATTTAGTTAATCACATGAATTGATATAACGTTACTGGTCTAGCGTGTGCATGCATAAGGTAACGTTGATTTTTGTATATTCCTTTAATAATTCACAAGTTCACACTTACATTACACAACTAGAGTAAAGCAAATGAATTAGGTTAATTGTCAGAATGTGCTCCTCCCGATAAATATAATAAAACATAATTTAAAGTCATACATGCATGAATTAGATCAATGTTTTTTGTTAACACTGAAAACATCATGATAATGTGTAATAAACCATAATTCATCATGAGGTGCTCACCTTAGTTAATGTTTTAATTAAGGCGCTGTTCGTCCATGAAGTCACGAATAAAAGACTTTGAATTCCTGTTAGTTCCTGATGATTCATGAGATATTAATGCATAAGTCATGCATGAATTCATGATAATTCATGTACCCTTACCGTAAAGTGTTACCAAATTAGCCTTATAGGCCAAAACCACAAATTGTACCAAGCTGTAACCATGTTTTTTTCTGATGTAAATTTGAGAATTTAACATGGGGCTCAATGGGATTCTGCTCCCTTCTGGAGCCTGTCCCTAGTGGCCAGTCGATTGCAGTTCCATTACTTCCGTATTGGCTTCGAGAGAGACCGTGGGAGGTTGCCACTTGGTGAAAACACATTAGAATTTGGGAAAAAAAACAAAAACTTCCCTGTTAAACCGCAGAAAAAAACCACATACATTATTAACCAATGTGACACATCTTCATACACTTGCCTTCTCATCTTTTCTGAGAAGATGAATGCTGTTCTTATACTCCCAGTGGTTACTAATTAGTGGTTACAGTTGGCCAACACCTTAGATGGAAGTGGAACTTGTCACATTTTCTAAGGGAATGCAGACATACTGTTAAATAGTGCGTTGAGTTTATGATGTTGTGAGTTTGTTCACCTTGTGCAGCTCTAACGGTGTGGGCGACAGGATGTCCTGTATCTCTTCTTTGATCCTCCGTGATTCCCAGGTTTTCTCGGACATGCGGAGTGTGCTCTTGTTCTTGGTCTCGTTGAGAAGATGTGGGGCCTTACGTAGAGGGCTGAGGTGAGGCTGGCTGACTGTCTCACATTGGGTCTTTCCACCCTCCACGCCCAAACTCAGGGCACTGCCGGTCATTATCGATGCCTAGAGATGGAAAAGAACCACAAATATTGATTCCTGCTCTATATTGAGGCCTTTTCACATCTCTTGCCCCCGTTCCCCAGTGCGCTGAACTCCTGATGCGAGTCATGTGAAAGGACTCATGTGTTTGCTTGTTCAAAGGAGTCATTTCAATCTTTGTGATTCTTTTGATAATAAATTTACTGTACATTATTGGTTCTGTGAAATTAACTGCTCATCGATATTCCTGAGGCCGATAACTTTCATTTGATATATGACTTGTCTATTTTAGGTGTGTTTTTGAGATAAAAATATGAAATTTTATATTATTAAAATAATAATATAAAATTTCATATTTTTATCACACAATAAATGGGGGGGGGGGGGGGGTTGAATTCGGACCGTATTATTTTCTTCTATGTAATATAAATGCAGAAGTTATTGGGTTATTAAGAAAGCTGGGGTTCTAATCTTTCAAATTATACCATATATGTCTAGTTTTGTGGTGCGCGAGTTATAGATTTTTTAAAAAGATTATGATAATGCAATTTTGGACCCACGGGTCCAAGGGAGAGCTGAAGTGGCAGAGCTGAAGTGGTTAATTGAGAGTTTGGACATTTCTGACTCTTTGAAGCAGTAATTCAAAAGGATTTAACTCAAACACATAGGATCTACGCTCATGAAATTACTTTGAAAACGCAGTTAGCGTACATTAAAATGACAGATTAGTTGGAAAGCTGAGTCCTAGTACAGCTGTAATGACATTTTTGTTGGCGTTTACGTGATTTTAAGGATGTACTGTAACTAAAACAGATACTTCTGTAAAGCCCCTCAACAACCAGAAAACACTTCCTTTAAAGACAGTTACTCTAAATGCAAATCAGGCTTTTTATCATTAACCTAAACTAAAACAAAACTAAAACAATAAAAAAAAAAAAAAACTTTTGTTACTTGAAATAAAATACGCAGTCCCTAAAGGGACATTGCTATGGAAAAAAATATGAGATGAGAGGAGAACATTCCTCCAAAAAACTGTGTGTGCAACAAAATCAAAAAGTGTTTAAAAAAAAGGTCTTGCAAGTGAACGCCAAGTGTCTTGGGGGAATGCAAAATATTTGCGAGACAGCACAAAAGCATTAACATATATTTTTTTAAATCACAACATGGTTTAAATCACATCCTTTAGGGGCTCAATAATATAACAGGTTAAAAATTGATTATAAATATTTTTTAACAACTAAGGTAACATTTCTTATCTTTATATTAAGGTTTCCTTTCTTTTCTTAGTTTAGTTAATAAATAAATAAATAATAAAGCAAAAAACCAGGCAAAACATGAGGGCAATGTAGAAATATCAAGGCAAAAAAAAACTAAAACAAAACTAAAGTTTAATTTTAATTAGTTTAAGTTGAAGTACTTCAATAACTAACACTAAAAAAAATGTAAAAAAGCAAAAAACAATATAAAAAACAGCAGAACAAAGGCAAAGGAAAGCAAAAGAAAAAAAAACTATGTTTCTTAGTTTAAGTTGAAGTACTAAAATAACTAAAACTGAAATAAAAATGTAAAAGAGCAAAAAAAAAAAAAAAAAAAAAAAATCAGCAACGCAAAACAGAGGCAAAGTAAAGCAAAACAAAAACCAAAGCAAGGCAGTACAAAAAACAACAAAATGTGATGGCAAAGAGAAAAAAAAGCAAAGCAAAAGAACTAAGACAAACAAAACAAGTTTTATTTATAAAAAAATAATAAGAAGCAAAATAAAGGCAAAGTAAAGAAAAGCAAAAAAACTAACAAAAAAACAACAAACAAAGGCAAATGCAAAGTAAAAAAGTAAAGCAAAAAACAAAAAAAAAGTTTTATTTTTCATTAGTTTAAGTTGAGGTACATAACTAACACTTAAAAAAGCAAAACAACAACAACAACAACAACAACAACAAAAATCAGCAGAACAAAGGCAAAGTAAAGCAAAACAAAAACAAAGCAAAAAAAAAAAACCCACAAAAAACAAAAGCAACGTACAGCAAATTCACAAAACAAAGACAGACAGACAAAAAAAAATCTTAGTTTGAGTACTAAAATAACTAAAACTGAAATAAAAAAATAAATAAAATATATATATATAATTATGCTGAAATAAACCAATCCAAAACACTAACCGTCATTATTTAGTCACCTTCATGTTGTTCTAAACCTGTTTGACTGACTATGTCCTGGCTGCTCTTTTCCGTAGAAAGGTTTTAGTGACCAAACCACAGACTTCAGAAGTTTAGAACCAAAACGTTTGATGTCACCAAAATGAAACCTGTACGGCATATTTTTTAATGAGCATGAATGCAAATTATATTTAAATTTTGTTATCTTTTTCCCACACGCAAAGCTATTATGTGGCTTCAGAAGACTTGACAGCAGCCCATTCACTGTTATTATACTGAAAAGAGTGCCAGGACAGGACAAAACATCTCCTTTTGTGTTCCACGGAATGTCAAGTACCAATGGAGGAACATGTCATCCATGGCTGACCGCGCTAGCCAATGTCATCAAAAATCAGATAAAAACACTTCCCCATACTTTCACAACTCTCCTCGGTCGGTTGTGTAAGAACAGAGCTCATTGTTTAGAGCAAGCATGCATAAAATGAGACATCAGTTGCCATGCAAACTTCACAAAGAACGATCAGTGCCTGCTGGTGGCGGTGTTTATTTGCATGCACTGTCTGTGTTGTTTTAGCACTTGACTATCTACATGTAGAGGATATTGGTACAAACACAGTCCTCAAAAAAAGTGCTGAACACAATTTACATGAGATATTTTCTCCTCTTGATCGCGCACCTCACAAAACCATTCAGTAGCGCAGAAACGCATCGTCAACATTGTTCTGTGATTTATCAATAAAATAGCTTAGAAACTGAAAAGTTCTGGCATATATTACTTGATAACTAAAAAACTTACAGCTTCACTATTAGTAGAGAGACGCTGGCAGGTAGAGTTAATTCACACACAATCACTCACTAATGCTTTCACATGTAATCTTTATTGTGCTACTTTATCTGTGTCTTATTCAGAACGAGCAGAAATCTGTGAGAAATATAACGACCATAAGACAAAAGAACTGATACAAAAGCTGTTATGTAGGAGCAATAACCTTATGGGCAGTGCTGTGTCATATGCTATAGCTGTCCTGTGCACAAGAAGACCCGAGTTCGCGTCTCAACTCGAGGCTCAGGCTTATTTGTTCATTTGTGTGACCAGTCGACGTCGACTAAACTTTCATCACATAAATGTCGACTTTAAAAAATTGGAAGTCATTCAACCCCTAATATATATATTATTATGAACACCTGTTCAATTTCTCATTAATGCAATTATCTAATCAACCAATCACAAGGCAGTTGCTTCAATGCATTTAGGGTCCTGGTCAAGACAATCTCTGTTGGTGCCAGACGGGCCGGTCTTGAGTATTTCACAATCTGCTCAATTACTGGAATTTCCGTGCACAACCATTTCTAGGGTTTACAAAGAATGGTGTGAAAAGGGAAAAACATCCAGTATGCGGCAGTCCTGTGGGCGAAAATGCCTTGTTGATGCTTGAGGTCAGAGGAGAATGGGCCGACTGATTCAAGCTGATAGAAGAGCAACTTTGACTGAAATAACCACTCGTTACAACTGAGGTATGCAGCAAAGCATTTGTGAAGCCACAACATGCACAACCTTGAGGTGGATGGGCTACAACAGCAGAAGACCCCACCGGGCCACTCATCTCCACTACAAATAGGAAAAAGAGGCTACAATTTGCACAAGCTCACCAAAATCGTACAGTTGAAGACTGGAAAAATGTTGCCTAGTCTGAAGAGTCTCGATTTCTGTTGAGACATTCAGATGGTAGAGTCAGAATTTGGCGTAAACAGAATGAGAACATGGATCCATCATTCCTTGTTACCACTGTGCAGGCTGGTGGTGGTGGTGTAATGGTGTGGGGGATGTTTTCTTGGCACACTTTAGGCCCCTTAGTGCCAATTGAGCATCGTTTGAATGCCACGGCCTACCTGAGCATTGTTTCTGACCATGTCCATCCCTTTATGACCACCATGTACCCATCCTCTGATGGCTACCTTCAGCAGGATAATGCACCATGCCACAAAGCTTGAATCATTTCAAATTAGTTTCTTGAACATGACAATAAGTTGACTGTACTAAAATGTCACCAGATCTCAACCCAATAGAGCATCTTTGGGATGTGGTGGAATGGGAGCTTCATGCCCTGGATGTGCATCCCACAAATCTCCATCAACTGTAAGATGCTATCCTATCAATATGGGCCAACATTTCTAAAGAATGCTTTCAGCACCTTGTTGAATCAATGACACATAGAATTAAAGGAGATGTTCACCCAAAAATTAAATGTATGTCATTAATGTCTCAACCTAATGTCGTTCCACACCCGTAAGACCTCCGTTCATCTTCGGAAATACAGTTTATTTTATATTTAGTCCGAGAGCGTATCTAAGTGTATGCACACTATACTGTCCATCTCCAGAAAGGGAATAAAAACATCATCAAAGTAGTCCATATGTGACCTCAGTTGGTTAATTAGAATCTCTTGAAGCGTCGAAAAAACATTTTGGTCCAAAAATAACAAACACTACGACTTTATTCAGCATTGTCTTCTCTTCCACGTGTGTTTTCAAACCTCAAATAAAGATTCAAAAGGTCATGAATCCGCGTATTGATTCATGATTCAGGATCGCTAATGTCACATGATTTCAGCAGTTTGACATGCAATCCTGATTGATTTAATTTAATTTTTACATTTTAATTGATTTCTGATTGATCCTGAGTGATTTAATGTTAAATAAAAAAATATATATACATATGTGTTAGTATTTGTTTATTTTATTTTTTATAAAATTGTCAAAGAATACTGTCTCAAGCTAAATTATTAAAACAATCATATTTTTAGATATTCTGAATCCTGTGAATCAAGGTTTTGGCCTCCTATCATTAGGCAAATAACATGGCTTTTCTCTAAAATGTAGGAAAAATACTGTAATTAAAAACACCGCCTCCAGGCTTGCCTTCTTCCCATAGTGCATCCTGGTGCCATGTGTTCCCCTGGTAAGCGACATGCTCATGGCCATCCATGTGATGTAAAAGAAAATGTGATTCATCAGACCAGGCAACTTTCTTCCATTGCTCCATGGTCCAGTTTTGATGCTCACATGCCCACTCTTGGTGCTTTCGGTGGTCCATGCTTTAATAATTGCAGTGAATGTTGCTCTGTTTTTGAAGTCCATAAAAGTTAATCTGTCCATCATATAACTGCTCCACACAGCTATGGGGGGTTAATAAAGGCCTTCTAAAGCGAATCGAAAAATATCCATATTTAAAACTTAAATTAAAATAAATTAAAATAAACTAAAACTAAATTAAAATATCTTGCTTCCGGCTGATCGACTTCCGTATTTAACTTACGGAAAAAGTGTAGTGCTTCTCCCATTTTAAAGGATATTTTACTTACACAAATGCACCACTGACATAAATCACAACGTCACAAATCTAGCAGCTTTTTTAATATTCAAATGTTTTCAGATTTAATAGGAAAATGTACATGTATTTAAAAGTCTATAATTTCTGTAATATTACCTCGAAATTATATTATTAAAACTAGTTAATGCTGAATTAATGCGTGAATGACGCAATTTTTACAACATTTATGAGAGCTACATAATGAGAATGACATAATCTCACAATTACTACATGGCACAAGCTGATTGGCCTGTGCTGATCCTGCAGCCAATGAGATTGTTTGGTCAACATTTAAATAGTCTGGTTCAATGTTTGCTGTAAGTTCACTGCAAAAAATGCTTTTCTTACTTAGTATTTTTGTCTAGTTTCTAGTCAAAATTTCTAAAAATTCTTACATTACGAAACATTTACTAGACAAGTAAAAATCATTCTCTTGTTTTGGGAAAAAATAACTGAATGCTTAAAATAAGCAAAATCATCAGTTAGTGGCGAAAGCAAAATAATCTTCAAATTATCATACAGTCTTGTTCAAAATAATAGCAGTACAATGTGACTAACCAGAATAATCAAGGTTTTTCGTATTTTTTTTATTGCTACGTGGCAAACAAGTTACCAGTAGGTTCAGTAGATTCTCAGAAAACAAATGAGACCCAACATTCATGATATGCACGCTCTTAAGGCTGTGCAATTGGGCAATTAGTTGAATTAGTTGAAAGGGGTGTGTTCAAAAAAATAGCAGTGTGGCATTCAATCACTGAGGTCATCAATTTTGTGAAGAAACAGGTGTGAATCAGGTGGCCCCTATTTAAGGATGAAGCCAACACTTGTTGAACATGCATTTGAAAGCTGAGGAAAATGGGTCGTTCAAGACATTGTTCAGAAGAACAGCGTACTTTGATTAAAAAGTTGATTAGAGAGGGGAAAACCTATAAAGAGGTGCAAAAAATGATAGGCTGTTCAGCTAAAATTATCTCCAATGCCTTAAAATGGAGAGCAAAACCAGAGAGACGTGGAAGAAAACGGAAGACAACCATCAAAATGGATAGAAGAATAACCAGAATGGCAAAGGCTCAGCCAATGATCACCTCCAGGATGATCAAAGACAGTCTGGAGTTACCTGTAAGTACTGTGACAGTTAGAAGACGTCTGTGTGAAGCTAATCTATTTTCAAGAATCCCCCGCAAAGTCCCTCTGTTAAAAAAAAGGCATGTGCAGAAGAGGTTACAATTTGCCAAAGAACACATCAACTGGCCTAAAGAGAAATGGAGGAACATTTTGTGGACTGATGAGAGTAAAATTGTTCTTTTTGGGTCCAAGGGCCACAGGCAGTTTGTGAGACGACCCCCAAACTCTGAATTCAAGCCACAGTACACAGTGAAGACAGTGAAGCATGGAGGTGCAAGCATCATGATATGGGCATGTTTCTCCTACTATGGTGTTGGGCCTATTTATCGCATACCAGGGATCATGGCTCAGTTTGCATATGTTAAAATACTTGAAGAGGTCATGTTGCCCTATGCTGAAGAGGACATGCCCTTGAAACGGTTGTTTCAACAAGACAATGACCCAAAACACACTAGTAAACGGGCAAAGTCTTGGTTCCAAACCAACAAAATTAATGTTATGGAGTGGCCAGCCCAATCTCCAGACCTTAATCCAATTGAGAACTTGTGGGGTGATATCAAAAATGCTGTTTCTGAAGCAAAACCAAGAAATGTGAATGAATTGTGGAATGTTGTTAAAGAATCATGGAGTGAAATAACAGCTGAGAGGTGCCACAAGTTGGTTGACTCCATGCCACACAGATGTCAAGCAGTTTTAAAAAACTGTGGTCATACAACTAAATATTAGTTTAGTGATTCACAGGATTGCTAAATCCCAGAAAAAAAAAATGTTTGTACAAAATAGTTTTGAGTTTGTACAGTCAAAGGTAGACACTGCTATTTTTTTGAACACACCCCTTTCAACTAATTGCCCAATTGCACAGCCTTAAGAGCGTGCATATCATGAATACTGGGTCTTGTTTGTTTTCTGACAATCTACTGAACCTACTGGTAACTTGTTTGCCACGTAGCAATAAAAAATATACTAAAAACCTTGATTATTCTGGTTAGTCACATTGTACTGCTATTATTTTGAACAAGACTGTATGTCTATTCAATTTTTAGATGTTTTGACTAGAAACAAGACAAAAATACTAAGTAAGAAAAGCATTTTTTTTTTTTTTTGCAGTGTTATTCCTGCAGTGTGCTATCAGAGTTCCTCTGAACCCCTCCACCTCCCCCAGCTCCACCTGCCTAGATCTGTTACAGGAATTATGTATGTCTATTCATTCAGCAGCAGTAGCTCACAGAATATTACATATTCAGCAGAGAGTCTGTGTATCTATTAGCAGTAGCAAGATATAGTCCACCAAGACCAAACACATTAACATTGCCATATTTAATAACATGCTAAAAGTATTCAGAGAGTTGTCATGGTTAAACTAAATATCAGTGCACGCTGCTTCTAAAACTCCCTGAAATGCCTTGATTGTAGTCTTCTTATTTATGTCGTTTTCTTCTGGGAATGAACACAATATTCCTCATTTAAATAATTCACGCTCAAGGCATAGGCAAAAAAAGGGGCGTGGCCTGGTTGAGTTAGTTAGTGGTGTATTGAAACGATTATAGTAAGGCTCCTGAAAACATTCTCAAAGTGATTGACCAATCACAACACACTGGTCCAGCCGACCAATCAGAGCACATTGTGCTTTTCGATAGGAGGAGCTTCATAGAGACAGCTACTAAATGGAGTGTTATTGACAGACTGGAAAGAGAGGTGCTGCAACAATGTCAAATATGTGAAAAATATGTGTTTAAACACACACAAAAAAACATTCCAGTAGAGCTCAAAACCAAGTCTTTGTGAAGGGGCTGTGTACACAATTGTTTCTCCTACATGAAATGTCTCTTACATAACTCATGTTGACATCATCATAACACTGTAAGTGCAAACTAGGAATTTTTCAAGGGACAAATGCCATGTTTCTTTTTATGTGTTGAAGTGTATCTATTACACTAGATGATTCATGGTTTGTAAGCAGCGAGCTCGTTATTTGAGCGGTTTACCTCAATCTCGCGCAGCAGCTCGGACTGGCCACACGTCTCCAGGTCTTCCAGGGCTTGGCACCAGAAGCTGTCCTCCTGCTCCATTATGAGACCATCGGCATGCGTCTGGCTGCTGTATCTGCGGCAGACGCACAGATTAGAGCCAATAAGGCATGAGGCACTTAAGCTGGCACTGACATCCGGCACTCTGGCACCAGCCTTGGCACATTAAGAAGGACCGCAAGGATAGGTGGAGAGGGGACATCTTGCGAAATAAACCGTAGGCCTGAAGCCCTGGTGTTTAAAGGGACAGTTGACAGAAAAATAACATTTCAGCATTAACTTTCCCTCACGATTGGTGATGAAAAATTCATCATGTGTAAATAAAAAATGAGGCAATGCTTTATTTTGATGGTCCACTTTAGACTTTCTACTGACTATACGTAACTTTGCAACTACATGTCAACTAAATCTCATTAGAGACTGCTTAATATCTGCAAACTTCTTTATTTTGATGGCAATCCAGCAGTCATTGGAGACACTTTGCAACTTCTTTTAACCTTATTTTACTAACCTGAACCCTAACACCTAACCTAGCAGTCTACTACAGTCTACTAATACTCTAATGGCCGTTAGTTGGCATGTTGCAAAGTTATTTGTAGTTAATTTATCATGATTTATTAGCAGCGGCTACTTTCACTAAGCGAAAATAGTGACAGATTATATTTACACTATGTAAAGATCTGTATTTTCTTTGTAATGAGTGTAAATTGTAGTTAATAGATGCTATATATACTTATAAATAGTGGCAGATGCTCTTTGCACCTTAGTGTTGTTGTACATTAAAAGGGATGTAATAATACCAAAGAGTTTAAATTATTCTATTTATTAAAATTATTAAATGGATGCCGTCTAATTGGGACATTAAAGTTCTCTCTACACCTACCCCTAACCATAACCAATATATTTAACCACTACAGAGACATCGAAACTAGCGGCAAATTTCAGAAGGTCTAGCCGAGGTAAGGCTGCTTTTGTCGGGGTTCACAAGTGCTGAGCGACTGGATCTCACAACTCCGAAATTTCAGAATAGGCACTCAAATAGGCGCTCTCTTTATAAATAAACCACAGATTAGTACTTTAAACAACTACATTCTCATCTGAAAAAGACTTAAAAGTACATTTTGTGACAAAATAACAGTAGTATTTTTAAATTACGCAGGGTTTCTCATCCGCTATTGACTTGCCATTAGTTTATCATGTCACTTTACCACGTGACAGCAGCAAGCAGGCTAACGCATTGATATTGGTTAACGCGGCGCGAACAGAGGCCAAAGTTCAGATTTTTAAACCCGGGCGTCAGATGCGAATTCGCTTCAAATGCGTGAATGCACAAAAAGCACCAAATAACATCACTCGCACAAGACGCTCAATTCACGGCTAACGCGCCACAGTACCCCCAGACACTCGTCAACCCATCTTTAAATTGATTTAACATGGATATCACTCACTCTAGATGCTCTAATCTCGTTCGGTGTGAACGCAACATTAGAATGAACTAAGAAGTGACGTGCTTTAGTCTGGTGACTGTGGGTCAGTGTTGGGTGTAATGCATTACTCAGTAACTAATAACTCATTTCAACTTTTCCTTTGAGAAAGTTAAAGGTGCACTATGTAGTATTTTTGCAGTAAAATATCCAAAAACCACCAGGCCGGGGTTATATATTTTGTCCAGATGAGTATCTAAAATATTCCAAATGTTTCCAACTATTTGTAAATTGGGAGAAAATTGCTATTTTAACTAAGGACCGAGATGTTTCAGCATAGCGTTTGAGCGAGTCGCCTGTCAATCGCGTCATATCTGCGTTACCCTCGGTTTCGGGTTTTATTCTGCAGGAGCGCTTTACTCTTATCAGTGTGAACAAGTGAACGCACGGAGTAACACCATAACATAATTTTAAACACACTTAAATGTATCTAATATGATAAACAGAGCTGCATTACCTCATAATCATAACCGGAAGAGCGGATCAGTGCAGGCACCTGGCGACTGTGTCCCGTCCCGTCATAATAAAAGTCCCGGTGCTCACGAGCCGTGTGTTTGTATAATAATCGCTCCAGCGGCCGTGCTCAGCTCTACAACACTCGGTCCTGCTCTGTTTTACACTACAGTAACGTTAATAACCACATCCATGAACATGATTTCTGCCCGAGTCCTATTTTCCACCGGCTGTGAGGTGAAGACCACATGTCCCAAGATACTGCGCTCACACTTGGCGTCATCAAACTACGCCTTTGTTTAGAATAGGCACCCTCTAGTGGACGGAAAGTTGCATAGTGCACCTTTAAGAACTACTCTTAATTTTTCTAACAACAAGTATTGGCATCAGCATCTGATTCAAACATTCAAGCAAGGAAAATGGGCTGTCGAACGTTTAATCGTGATTAATCGCATCCAAAATAAAAGTTTGTGTTTACATAATATGTGTGTGTGTGTGTGTATATATATATACACTATACAAAACTCACACACACAAATATTTTATGTAAACACAACAAATATATAAAAAACTAAATATAACAAAATTTTAAAAATATTGATTTATATTATATAATATAATACTTCTATTTATCTTATTTATTATAAAGTTTTAGTAATTGTGGTATTTTAACTTTAACTATGCCGGGTTTGTCACTTGATCTGGTGGTCAGTGATCAAAATATGGATTGTGAAGATGTAGAAAATGATAGTTTTGAGAATGTGTTTGAGATGGTGAATATGAGGCAGATGCTGAATGTACTGGGAAATGAGCTGTGATGAGGACAGTGATGATGGTATAAAACATCTGCTCAAATTGAACCCTTCCTAATATCAGGAGAGTTTTATATTATCGCGACCGGTAGAGATTCAACTGTGTTAGATATAAAGACTCGAATATGTAACATTGATTGGCAAAACATTCATGGAATAAAGTGTTAATCGATGAATAATTTTAGTTCACTGAATAGAATACACAGTATATGACAGAATATCTTTCTTCCTTTTTTGAGCTTGGACACTTCCTGACTTACCCGGCAGCTTTATCCCAGTCGTCTTCACTGAACCCTCCGTCACTGAAGGGGTAGTTTTTGCGGCGGGTGGGAGGTGGAGTGCTGTTTCTCTGCTTGGTGTTTCGCCACTCGTGAGGGTGTAACGCAATCCCAGCAGCCTGATGGATGTAGGCACCTTCGGAGGAGGGCATACGTTTTACTACAGCTGTCAATAGATTAACAGCATAGAGATTTACGAGCTCACCTTGGCTGCTATAACCAGCATCAATTCCCGAGCCGTCCCATGATTCCATCGCTGAATCCACGCTGGGGATGGTGGTGGAATAAATGTCGGACAGTTTATTGGTCTTCTGCGAGTCTGTCATCTCGTCCTCGTTATCGCTGAGGTCGTTATCGAGATCGTTCTCTTTATTTTTGTCATCTGGGGCTGAAGGGAGAATGATAATTATCATGCACATATATAGACATTTTTCCATATGTAACATAAGGCCTATTTTCGGCCTGTTAATTGCATAGGATCCTTGTGTTTGAGACTCACTGTCAGTCTGTTTCTTGATTTTGAGGGTGACGGTTTCTCCAGCCATCTGCAGCAGGTGTATGGCTTCACTGAGCGGTTTGCCCTTCAGACTGACGCTGTTGATGGCCAGAATGCGATCTCCAACATGAATGGCTCCAGTCCTGAGAGTACAGACAACACCGTCACAGTGATAAACAAGGACACATGGGCAATCTGGCACAGAGGACTTTTAGGAAAGAACCTCACACTTTAAAAACCGGTCCTCAGGGACATGAGTCTGTAATTGGAGAAACAAGTGTATGTTTGTGTGCACTTGATGGATTGCATGTAGCACATTAATTTTCAAAATGTTTTGACTTAACTGTGTGTTAGTTGTGTATGTGTGTTCTGTGAGTGTGTGAGTGAGTGAGTGAGTGAGTGAGTGAGTGTGTGAGTGAGTGTGTGAGTGTGTGAGTGTGTGAGTGTGTGAGTGAGTGTGTGAGTGTGTGAGTGAGTGAGTGTGTGAGTGAGTGAGTGAGTGAGTGAGTGAGTGAGTGAGTGAGTGAGTGAGTGAGGGAGGGAGGGAATGAGTGAGTGAGTGAGTGAGGGAGTGAGTGAGTGAGGGAGTGAGGGAGTGAGTGAGTGAGGGAGGGAATGAGTGAGTGAGTGAGTGTGTGAGTGTGTGAGTGAGTGAGTGAGTGAGTGAGTGAGTGAGTGAGTGAGTGAGTGAGTGAGTGAGTGAGTGAGTGAGTGAGTGTGTGAGTGAGTGTGTGAGTGAGTGTGTGAGTGAGTGTGTGAGTGAGTGAGTGAGTGTGTGAGTGAGTGAGTGTGTGAGTGAGTGAGGGAGGGAGGGAGGGAATGAGTGAGTGAGTGAGTGAGTGAGTGTGTGAGTGAGTGAGTGTGTGAGTGAGTGAGTGAGTGAGTGAGTGAGTGAGTGAGTGTGTGAGTGAGTGAGTGTGTGAGTGAGTGAGTGAGTGAGGGAGGGAGGGAGGGAGTGAGGGAATGAGTGAGTGAGTGAGTGAGTGAGTGAGTGAGTGAGTGAGTGTGTGAGTGAGTGAGTGAGTGAGTGAGTGAGTGAGTGAGTGAGTGAGTGTGTGAGTGTGTGAGTGAGTGAGTGTGTGAGTGAGTGAGTGTGTGAGTGAGTGAGTGAGTGAGTGAGTGTGTGAGTGAGTGAGTGAGTGAGTGTGTGAGTGAGTGAGTGAGTGAGTGAGTGAGTGAGTGAGTGAGTGTGTGAGTGAGTGAGTGAGTGAGTGAGTGAGTGAGTGAGTGAGTGAGTGAGTGTGTGAGTGAGTGAGTGAGTGTGTGAGTGAGTGAGTGAGTGAGTGAGTGAGTGAGTGAGTGAGTGTGTGAGTGAGTGAGTGAGTGAGTGAGTGAGTGAGTGAGTGAGTGAGTGAGTGAGTGAGTGTGTGAGTGAGTGAGTGAGTGAGTGAGTGAGTGTGTGAGTGTGTGAGTGAGTGAGTGTGTGAGTGAGTGAGTGAGTGAGTGAGTGAGTGAGTGAGTGAGTGAGTGTGTGAGTGAGTGTGTGAGTGAGTGAGTGAGTGAGTGAGTGAGTGAGTGAGTGAGTGTGTGAGTGAGTGAGTGAGTGAGTGAGTGAGTGAGTGAGTGTGTGAGTGTGTGAGTGAGTGAGTGAGTGAGTGTGTGAGTGAGTGAGTGTGTGAGTGAGTGAGTGAGTGAGTGAGTGAGTGAGTGAGTGTGTGAGTGAGTGAGTGAGTGAGTGAGTGAGTGAGTGAGTGAGTGTGTGAGTGAGTGAGTGTGTGAGTGAGTGAGTGAGTGAGTGAGTGAGTGAGTGAGTGAGTGAGTGTGTGAGTGAGTGTGTGAGTGAGTGAAAAGAGACATGCAGAAAGAGACATGCATGCAGCATTGGAAACATCAAACCAAAGAGCAAAAGATGAAAGACAGAAACATATTTTCTTGCTTCATAGATTTCAGGAAGGCTTCTGATTCCATTTGGCATGAATGATTGTTTTATAAAATCATTCAAAGTGGTATTGGGGGGAAAATATGACAATTAAAACATGTATAACAAAAATAAATGTGCAGTAAAAATTGGTCAACAAAGAAAATAATATTTTCCCAACAGCGAGGGGTCAGACAGGGCTGCTGCCTCAGCCTGACTCTATTTAACATTTATATTAATGAATTGGCAGATCTATTGGACCAATCAGAGAGTCCAGGACTGCATCTGTTTGACACAGAAGTCAAATATTTACTGTATGCAGACGACTTACTAATTCTGTCTAAAACACCAGAAGGTCTCCAAAACAACCTAGATATTTTAACTAAATACTGTTATGACTGGTACTTAGAAGTCAACTTCCATTAAAAAAAATCATGATTTTTCAGAAGAAACCCAGAAATCTGGAACATAAACATGACCACTATTATAAACAACACCACAATTCAACATTACAATATAAATATCTTTGTTTGGTTTTAACACCCACGGGAAATTTCAAATAAGCTATTAAAACATTACTTACAAAAGCCAGCAGAGCACTACACGCCATACAAATTAAATGATTTAAATTAAAAATTAGAATCTGGATAAACATCTTTGATAGTGCCAAACTGCCCATAGAGCTGTATGGAAGTGAGGTCTGGGGCCCAGCGAGAAACTACAGCCATAAGATTGTGTAAGGCTGAGACAAACACCCTGGAGAAGGTCTACATGTAGAGTTCTGCAGAAACATCCTCCACGTCCACAGAAACACACCTAATAACGTATGCAGGGGGGAGCTAGGCTGTCTTCCCTTTAATTGAATGATTAAAAAAAGAGCCTTAAAGGTCTGGATTCACCTACACTCTAGTTCTGAAGACGATCTTTATTTTAAAGTACTACAAACATGGAAAAGTAATCTTTGTGGAATGGTGTCAGAACTGATTAACAAAGCGTACAATATAACTGCCGGAAAAATCTGCAAGAATCAAAGAAATTATGGAAAATGAGAAAGAGTTACACATGCAGCATTGGAAAGAACACAGTAGAGAGAAAAGTCTTCTCCAATGCTATCTGGGACTAAACAGAGAGTACAGTCTGGCTGACTATCTCATCTCGGTCAGGAACACAACACACAGAGTGTTATGAACCAAGTAGAGACTGAGTGACCACACACTGGCCATAGAAAGAGGGCGGCATAAGAAGATGTGGTTACCTAAAGAAAAGCATATCTGAAATGAGTGTAGATCAGGAGCAGTGGAGACGGAGGCACACTTCCTCCTCTACTGTGATGAATACACAGCCCTAAGAGACTCACTATATAGTCAAATCCAGCAGATTATTCCTGACTTCCAGTGATCCTGACTACATGATCCTGAAAATTGAAAGTCTTACTTTGTGAAGGACCTGCTTCCTCTTATATAGCACATCATATTTATACATTCCACAAACTGAGATGTACTGAGTGAACACATGATGATTCATTATTACTAATATTATTAATGTATTAATATATGTGCATTTATATATGTGAATGTGATTCATGTGTTTTTGTTTTGCTTTGTGCAATGCTTTGGCAATATGTACCAATGTAGGTCATGCCAATAAAGCAATATAAATTGAGTGAGTGAGTGAGTGAGTGAGTGAGTGAGTGAGTGAGTGAGTGAGTGAGTGAGTGAGTGAGTGAGTGAGTGAGTGAGTAAATGAATTAGTGAACGAGTGACTGAGTAAATGTGAGAGTGAGTGAGTGAGTGAGTGAGTGAGTGAGTGAGTGAGTCAGTGAATGAGTGAGGGAGTGAGTGAGTGAGTGAGTGAGTGAGTGAGTGAGTGAGTGAGTGAGTGAGTGAGTGAGTGAGTGAGTGAGTGAGTGAGTAAATGAATTAGTGAACGAGTGACTGAGTAAATGTGAGAGTGAGTGAGTGAGTGAGTGAGTGAGTGAGTGAGTGAGTCAGTGAATGAGTGAGGGAGTGAGTGAGTGAATTAGTGACTAAGTGACTGAGTAAGTGTGAGTGAGTAAGTGAATGAATAAGTGAATGAGTGAGTGAGTGAGTGTGCGAGTGAGTATGAGTGTGAGTGAGTGTGTGAGTGAGTGAGTGTGTGTGTGTGTGTGTGAGTGAGTGAGTGTGCGAGTGAGTATGAGTGTGAGTGAGTGAGTGAGTGTGAGTGAGTGTGCGAGTGAGTATGAGTGTGAGTGAGTGAGTGAGTGTGAGTGAGTGTGTGAGTGAGTGAGTGTGTGTGTGTGTGAGTGAGTGAGTGTGCGAGTGAGTATGAGTGTGAGAGAGTGAGTGAGTGTGCGAGTGAGTATGAGTGTGAGTGAGTGAGTGAGTGTGAGTGAGTGTGCGAGTGAGTATGAGTGTGAGTGAGTGAGTGAGTGTGAGTGAGTGTGCGAGTGAGTATGAGTGTGAGTGAGTGAGTGAGTGTGAGTGAGTGTGCGAGTGAGTATGAGTGTGAGTGAGTGAGTGAGTGTGAGTGAGTGTGCGAGTGAGTATGAGTGTGAGTGAGTGAGTGAGTGTGAGTGAGTGTGCGAGTGAGTATGAGTGTGAGTGAGTGAGTGAGTGTGAGTGAGTGTGCGAGTGAGTATGAGTGTGAGTGAGTGAGTGTGAGTGTTTAAGTGATTAAGTTAGTGTGTCAGTGAGTGAGTGATTGTGCGAGTGAGTGAGTGAGTGAATGAGTGTGTGAGTGAATGAATGAGTGTATGAGTGAGTGTGTGTGTGTGTGTGTGAGAGTAGGTGAGTGAGTGTATGAGTGAGTGAGTGAGTGAGTGAGTCTGTGTGTGTGTGAGTGAGATAGTGAGTGAGTGAGTGAATGAATGAATGAATAAGTGAGTGATTGAGTGTGTAAGTGAGTGTGAGTGAGTGACACGTTTTCACTTTTTATAGTGTGCTGTGGAATAAAGTGTATTAGGAAATGCATCACCAAAAATCATTCAGAATGTGGCTATTAAAAATTCAGGCTGAGAGAGAGACGGTTTGGGAGTCGACCCGTCTGACCCGAGGCTCACCTCTCAGCGAGACCTCTCTTGGTCAGGCCTGAGATGATGATGGGGTCAAAGGGCTCCTCCGTGCCGGAGATGGTGATGCCCAGCGGGCCGCCGTAGCGCTTCAGCTCCACTGTGTAGATGATGGAGCCGGACGACTCCTGCTCGTCTGGACACACAAAATGACAGACAAGTTACCAACTGGATAGAGAAAGTTTCTACTTTTATATATCATTTTGAGGATGCTGGATTCAAATCAACATATTATGAATATTCAATAGTGAATATAATATAGTATGATATTCAACAGTGAGCAGAGGAGCTGGGTATTAAAGTGTTCTCTTTATTTGCTCTTGGAGCTGGAAATAGTGCCATCTCAGACTCAATCTGCTTCCTCTGCTGTTCGGACCACACACTGTGTTTCACCTCATAACAAAATCTGAGCTTTCTAACAACATGCAAATGTCTTAAGGCTGAGATGTTGAAAGAACTCACAGAAAGTAAGAGAAATGATACATAAAGGATACAGACTGTATGTGACTACATAATTCCTATTTATCATTTTTACACTTTTGATGACTTCAATATTATCACTGCAAAACAATAAAGAGTAGGAAAGGCCAAATGTTCGACAGCGTCACACACCAGGGTTTCTTTAGTTGCACCCTTAGATAAGAGCATTTTATAAACATTTTATGTAGTTATACTGACACCTGCCTGCCGAATGTTGAATGACATGCTTTGAAAACTATTTTCAAATTGATTTGAAATGCTTTAAAATCAAAATAGAGTTGGCTGACTGAATAACTTTGATTTAGCGGGATTAAATTAAATGCATTTAACCAGGTCATATTTTATTTTTCCTCTTATATTTTTTCTAAGAGGCCAAAAAAAAAAAAAAATAATAATAATATATATATATATATATATATATATATATATATATATATATATATATATATATATATATATATATATATATATATATATATATATATATATATATATATATATATATAATATATATATAATTTTATTTTATAGTTTTTGTGCTTTTAGAAATATAAATATATTTACATATAAGCCCTATATTTATTTAGTCTTAGAAATTATTTATTTATTTATTTATTCTTCGAAAAATATTCCTTTATTTATTTACTTTTATTTTTTTTATATATATATATATATATATATATTATTAATATATATATATATTATTATATATATATATTATATATAATATACATATATTTTATATATATATATATATATATATATATATATATATATATATATATATATATATATATATATATATATATATATTAAAATAAAAGTAAATAAATAAAGGGATATTTTTCGAAGAAGAAAAACTAATTATATCTATTATATCACAAATTAAATAAATAAATAATTTCTAAGACTAAATAAATATAGGGCTTATATATAAATATATTTATATTTCTAAAAGCGCAAAAACTATAAAATAAAATAATTTAAAAAATAAAATATTTATATATCTACGAGGCAGAACAAAATTTTTATTTTATATTTTTTAAATTTATCATAAATGATAAAGAAGATGTAAAAACATATACATATAAATCCTATATATTCTTTAGTTGAGTGTATATATGCACTCTAAAAAGTGCTGGGTTAAAAACAACCCAAGTTGGGTTGAAAATGGACAATCCCAGAAATTGGGTTGTTTGAAAGGGTTCATTCTATAGTGATGGGAAGTTCGGATCATTTTACTGAATCGGATCTTTGAATCTCGTTTAGCAAAATGAACGAATCTTTTTTCAAGTCATTTTGTTCATTTAAGCAGAATCTAATTAAAATGTTACATTTTTCAACACATTTGGTACTTTTGGAATAAAAAATAAACGAGCTAATGCAGTCATGGCCAAACTTTGAGAATAAAAATGATTAATTCATTGTGCTTGCCTTACCTCCCGATCCAAATCGTTACTTCTTTAGTCACTTCACATTTAATCACGTATGTTCCAGAAAGATTAGTAACATGACACCACTCGTGACTTCTGGTTCGAGCCGTTAGATTTGCCATCATGTCTGATCTGGGCCGTGACAGACTCATATGTTATGCGTCCGGAAACAGAAGAGATTAGTTCAACTCTCGAGTCTTCTAGTTCAAGTCGTTCGTTCAAGTCCCCATAGGCTGAATGCAGAAGAGTCTTCTCGTTCAAGTCGTTCTTCGGGTCTGACTCTGAGTCTCATTGTTTTGTCACATGACCGCGCTGGTTCAGTGTCTCACAAGTCACAACATATACAACATTACATTACAGTTGTATTATTGACTGCATGCTGTAATATACTTATTATTATAAAATAATCAGAAGATATGGGCAATAAACTGTTATTATGCCTAACCATTCTGACCAGCCCAGTGTGTCCAGGATTCATAGGAAAAATTATTATAGGCCTATACTAGCTAAAAAAAAAAAAAAAAAATCTACGCACTCTCTGTATCCAACACGGCTATCACGTGACAAAAGAACGAGACTAGGACCAAAGACTCAAAAGAACGAATCATTTCTGTTTCTGGTACAGACTGCATAGCCTTGTCTATGGGGCTGGGACTTGATGAACAAATGACTCAAACCCGGATTTGAAAAATGAACTAATCAGTTCTGTTTCCTGAACAGAACATATGGGATGTTGCGTATGCGCGGTCAACACAAAATGAACGAATCGCTCTCTGAGAAAACCCGTCGTTCGAGTCATATTAAAGACTCGTTCAAAATGAACGAATCGTTCATGAACGACACATCACAAGTTCATTCACTGCATTCAAACAACCTCATTTCTGGGTTTGTCCATTATCTTCCCAATTTGGGTTGTTTTTAACCCAGCACTTTTTAGAGTGTATATATACACTCACCTAAAGGATTATTAGGAACACCTGTTCAATTTCTCATTAATGCAATTATCTAATCAACCAATCACATGGCAGTTGCTTCAATACATTTAGGGGTGCGGTCCGGGTCAAGACAATCTCCTGAACTCCAAACTGAATGTCAGAATGGGAAAGAAAGGTGATTTAAGCAATTTTGAGCATGGCATGGCTGTTGGTGCCAGACTGAGTATTTCACAATCTGCTCAGTTACTGGAATTTCCGTGCACAACCATTTCTAGAGTTTACAAAGAATGGTGAAAAACATCCAGTATGCGGCAGTCCTGTGGGTGAAAATGCCTTGTTGATGCTAGAGGTCAGAGGAGAATGGGCCGACTGATTCAAGCTGATAGAAGAGCAACTTTGACTGAGATAACCACTCGTTACAAACGAGGTATGCAGCAAAGCATTTGTGAAGCCACAACATGCACAACCTTGAGGCGGATGGGCTACAACAGCAGAAGACCCAACCGGGTAATTTGCACAAGCTCACCAAAATTGGACAATTAAAGACTGGAAAAATGTTGCCTGGTCTGAAGAGTCTCCATTTCTGTTGAGACATTCAGATGGTCAGAATTTGGCTTCAACAGAATGAGAACATGGATCCATCATGCCTTGTTACCACTGTGCGGTTACAGTTACCACCAGGTGGTGGTGGTGTAATGGTGTGGGGGATGTTTTCCTGGCACACTTTAGGCCTCTTAGTGCCAATTGGGCATTGTTTAAATGCCACAGCCTACCTGAGCATTGTTTCTGACCATGTCCATCCTTTTATGACCACCATGTACCCATCCTCTGGATGTGCATCCCACAAATCTCCATCAACTGTAAGATGCTATCCTATCATTATGGGCCAACATTTCTAAAGAATGCTTTCAGCACCTTGTTGAATCAATGCCACTTAGAATTAAGGCAGTTCTGAAGGTGAAAGGGGTCAAACACAGTATTAGTATGGTGTTCCTAATAATCCTTTAGCTGAGTGTGTGTATATATATATATATATATATATATATATATATATATATATATATATATATATGATAAATGATCACATAAAATTAATTTAAAAAAAAAGATTTACATTTATAAGCAAAATATCCAGTTAAAAAATATAATTTTATCATATAGGTATTTATATAAACAAGTATTATATATAAGATAAAATAAAATAATAAAATAAATTAAATAAAATGTAAATTAAAGGATTTATATTTCTAATATGAAGGAATAACTATATATCAGATAAACATTGAAATAATTAAATAATGTGAAATAAAATATATGAAAACATATAGACTTATATATATATATATATATATATATATATATATATATATATATATATATATATATATATATATATACAGTCCCTGACAAAAGTCTTGTCGCTTGTGTACAAATTGACCTAAAGTGCCGCTGAAATATATTTCTAATCAAGATATTTTTACAAGAAATGGCTCATTTTAATCCCACCAGCTTTTGTGATAATGTTTCAGTGAAAAACTAAACTTTCAAAAAGTCTTCTAATATTCACAGCTTGGTAAAGCCCATTGAGTCAATTTTTGCAAAGACATAAGTGTTGTCACCTTGTCATATGAGCTTCACCTGTGACTAATAATGGATCAATTAGGTCTCAAGTGTGTATAAAAAGAACCCCAGTACGTTAGACCTTCACATCAACTGCAACTAGACCTCTGCAAACATGCCTAAGATTCACCCTGAGACTAAAGTTTTGATTATCAAGAGGCTGAAGACCAGATCCACTGCTGATGTGGCAGACACCTTCAATGTGTCTCAGCGTCAAGTACAGAGGATAAAGAAAAGATTTGAAGAGACTGGAGACATTTTTGACAAGCCCAGGTCAGGCAGACCCCGCAAGACAACTGCTCGAGAGGACCGTTTGTTGGCTCGAAAATCCAAGGCCAGCCCATTTTCCACTGCAGAAAAATGGTGGATTTTCAGATGAATCTTCTGTTGAATTACACCACAGTCGCGGCAAATATTGCAGGAGACCTACTGGAGCCAGAATGGATCCGAGATTCACCCAGAAAACAGTGAAGTTTGGTGGCGGAAAAATCATGGTCTGGGGTTACATCCAGTATGGGGGTGTGCGAGAGATCTGCAGGGTGGAAGGCAACAACAATAGTCTAAAATACCAAGAAATCTTAGCTACCTCTTATTCCCAACCATAAAAGAGGCCAAATTCTGCAGCAGGACGGTGCTCCATCGCATACTTCCATCTCCACATCAAAGTTCCTCAAGGCGAAGAAGATCAAGATGCTCCAGGATTGGCCAGCCCAGTCACCAGACATGAACATCATTGAGCATATGTGGGGTAGGATGAAAGAGGACGCATGGAAGACGAAACCAAAGAATATTGATGAACTCTGGGAGGCATGCAAGACTGCTTTCTTAGCTATTCCTGATGACTTCATCAATAAATTGTATGAATCCTTGCCAAACCGCATGGATGCAGTCCTTCAAGCTCATGGAAGTCATACAAGATATTAAATTTGGATCTCACAGCACCACAACTTAATTTGCTGACATATTTTTGTATTTGCAGTAAATTTGTTCAATTTCTGTATAGGCGACAAAACTTTTGTCTTGCCAAAATTTGACCTTTCTGTCTTAAATTAAATGATAAATATTTTTTTCTGTGAAAATTATTTATTTCAGTGCATTAAACATCATTTGGGAGGGTTTTAGCTTTTCATATGAGCTATTTCTAACACCAATGAATTAATTAAAAGTCAGGTTAATATCACGTATTTCTAGAAAATAGATAAGCGACAAGACTTTTGTCAGGGACTGTATATATATATTTGATTGGTTGCTAGGCAACGTGGGGGAGAGGACGCTGGCGTTGTCTGTTCGCCGCTTCTCCACCCACAAATGATCATGTTAATGTACTATTAGATTTACATTTTATTTTATTTCCTTATGTTTGTGACTAGTCTAACAGTCAGAGCTACAATTGGGACTGTTGCTGATTGCTGGCAGCCACTGAGAGGTCGTTGTTCGTCGTTTCGCCGTTTTCAACCGCTTCTTTAATGTTTACGTTTGAATTGCTGCGGTTGGTTTCTGGTTTGGAGGACATTTGATGTTTCTCGCCGCGGGTGCTCACTGGTGGTCTCCCTTGGGCTTAAGCTGCATGGTGGCTGAAGTTTGCACCGGGCTAGCGTCATCCGGGCTCTCGTCGTCGGCGTCCGGCATGATGTTGGGATGTTCTGCTTCTCGGCTGCGCCGCTGTTCCGTCCTGCATTGCGACCGTGGAGCGACATCTGCGCCGGCCCCGGTGTGTCCACAGAAGTGCCCGGAGGAATGTTCTGCCTCCTGCATGGTGCTGCAGCGATCCCCATCGTTTGAATCATCATGAAGAAGACCCATCATCTGGTCTTCAGCTGTCGTGCCTCGGCGATGTCATCGGGACACTGCCGCTGGGAGAAATCTGAAACATGGAGTGGACCACAGTGTGCTGCGGAGCTAACAGAGACTTCCACCATCAGCTGTTTTCTGTCCACCATCAGCTCTGTTTCTGTTCACCATCAGCTCTGTTTCTGTTCTGTTTTCTGTGTTGGTTGATTGTTTGTAGTATTCTATATTTTTACTTGTTATTCATTTTTTGTTGTTATTTCCCCCCCCCCCCCCCCTCTGTTGCACTTTGAGATTCTTCGGAATGAAAAGTGCATTATAAATAAAATCTATTATTATTATTATTATTATATATATATATATATATATATATATATATATATATATATATATATATATATATATATATATATATATAAGCATCATATAATTCCCCATTTCTTTCTTTTAAAATATGAATTGATGAGCTTCACGTGTTCTTCACAGGTTTCGTGAGATTCAGCCAATCCTGAAAGTGGACTGCAGGTCCACCTCAGCACACACACACCTGAGTTGTCCTCATCCTTGCGGATTTTGAGTTTGACCAGGTCTTCGCTCAGCTGGAGGATCTGGACGGCGTCTTCCATGGAGCAGTTCTCCAGGCGGATGTTATCTATGGCTAGCAGCTTGTCTCCGGGCTCCAGAGTTCCTGTTCTGCAGGAAACAACCATGAAATGTGCTTCAGTCCCACAAACAAACACAAGACAAGCCTGCCGAGTGAGTCCACAACAAACTTTAGAACTCTTTAGCACAAACTCTTCTTTTCCCATACAAAGTTGTCAAGACCAAACAAGAAAAGAGAACAAGTACATATTTACAATATAATTATATTATAAAATATTTGTATGTGTAATTCTGATGATGAAATATACATTTTATATAATAAAGCAAGTAAAGAAACCCCACTATTTGGCATTAATAAATAATATATGGAGTTTGTCACCCTCTACTGGACATTGCAAACGCACTCATACTTTCTGGTTCTGTATCTATAATATTTCTGTCTGTGGAATATTTCAGCATTCTATATCATGTTAAAATGTTATAGGTTTCATATATAATATGAATATTCATATTTTAAGTCTTAAAAAATGTAAAAAAAAATGAAGGGATATATATTTCTAAGAATTTATCAAATAAAACAGACATACACCAAACACATTAAAAATAATAACATTATCAATATTTATATTTCTGGAAAAAAAAACTATTATATATCAAATTAAATAATAAAATGCATCAGGACAGTATCATTCCTGTATGTGATGCAGTGCCGTCTAGCGCCTGAAGATCACGGGCATCCAGTATGGTTTTCCGGCCTTGACCCTTACACACAGAGATTGTTCCAGATTCTCTGAATTTTGGATGATATTACGCACTGTAGATGATGATAACTTCAAACTCTTTGCCAATTTTCTCTGAGAAACTCCTTTTTGATATTGCTCCACTATTTTTTGCCGCAGCATTGGGGGAATTGGTGATCCTCTGCCCATCTTGGCTTCTGAGAGACACTGCCACTCTGAGAGGCTCTTTTTATACCCAATCATGTTGCCAATTGACTTAATAATTTGCAAATTGATCCTCCAGCTGTTCCTTAAGTGTACAGTTAACTTTTCCGGCCTCTTATTGGTTCCTGTTCCAATTTGTTTGGAGTGTAGCTCTCATGAAATCCAAAATGAGCCAATATTTGACATGACATTTCAAAATGTCTCAATTTCTATTGTGAATAAAAGGTAAGTTTATGAGATGTGTAAATTATTGCATTATTTTTTTATTCACAATTTGTACAGTGTCCCAAATTTTTTGGCATCTGGTTTGTATAATTATATGTTTTAGAATGAAATGAATGAACAGATATTTTCCTAAGAGGCAAAACTAATTATATTAGAAAATTAAATATAAGACCATATAAATATATTTATATTTATAAAAGGGCAAAAAAAAAAAAAATATATATATATATAAAATAAGATAAAATATTAGATTTTATATGTCTGAGAAGCACAAACAGAAAGCCTTTCTATGGGATCATGAGCATTTTATAAGTGTTTTTGCCAGTGTTTGTTCATACCTGTGGGCCATGCTGCCTTTTTTAATGTCAGAGATGATAAGAGCCTCTCCTGGTTTCTTACTGGCTGTAGAAAGATAAAAACGCAGTGTTTCAGTATGACACACACACACACACACACACACACACACACACACACACACACACACACACACACACAAAAAGAACACCCCCCCACAAACATGGTTTCAAGGCAAAAACTGACACTGACACACACACAGTAAAACACACCCCCACAAACACGATTTCAAAAACTGAAGCTGGATAAGCAGAAGCATGAGCCAGACGTTCAGAGAGAATATTTTGTGCAGATGGAATAAAACATTTTAAGACCAAAAATCCCAAATTCCAGTGGGTGCTTGGCTTGATAACAGATGCAAATGAACAAATTAAGTGTTTTCAAGAGAAATAAGGTTGTTGTTTTTTTCACAAGGTGATGCAAAATATCCTTCATGAGAAAGTACTGTGGCAAATATTACTTTGATATCATGTTATTAAAATTATACTTAAAGGGGGGGTGAAATGCTGTTTCATGCATACTGATCTTTTTACACTGTTAAAGACATGGAATCCCATCCTAAACATAGACAAAGTTTCAAAAGTTAAGGTGGACGTTTGATAGGAGTATTTCTTTGTCAAAAATACTACTTCCGGTTAGAAATAAGTTTCGGCAAGTTTTTTGAGATCATGCGTCCCCTTTGACGTTAATGGGGGCGGAATTTCCTTGTATGGGCCTTACGGACAATTCTACCGGAAGCGCGTGAGAGAGAGAGAGGGAGAGAGCGAAAGTAACAGGCTACCCCCATCAAAGCGCTGGCTCGTAGGCTGCTGGACAGGTGATGTGCACATAACAATGTCACCAAAAAAGTGCGTTTTTGGTTGCCAGACCAAGACAGTCCTGCACAGATTCCCCAAAAACCCCGCGTTAAGGCAACAGTGGATGGAATTTGCTTTTCCGGATCAGCAACTGAGTTGCGTGAATGTTTATATCTGTTCGCTGCATTTCGGTGCCGACTGTTTCATAAACAAGGCCCAGGTTGACGCCGGCTTTTCCAATCGCCTAATGCTGAAGGATGGAGCAGTCCCAACGATAAAGGTCCTAACGTTAGAACCGCAGGTAAGAGTGCTTCAAATGTCTATGCTCATCAAGTAGCCCAAACATGATCACGTATAGTTAATTGATCAATGGAGCATGCGATGTGTAGTGCATGTACATTTGTTTAGCTGGCCACTATATGTGTAACTTTATGTTTGTGTATTGTAAAAGCACTCCAAACAACAATACACAAAGAGTGGGGAAATATGTTGAACTAAATAAGCATGCTTCTTCATTCAAATGCGCTACTATTCCGTGTCTTTCTATGTAAACACTAACTTAACCTGCCGTGCAAAACCAGTCCGCTTACTGTCTACACAAACCACGCGTAAACACACAAACACACGTGCACAACTGCACTTCCCACATGTACACCTTCAAAGACAAAAATACGACGATATAATTCGAGTATAAATATGTAAATAACACAAGCCGCTAAGCATATTATATAGTTAGTGTATAACTTGTACCACATAGAGACGTCCTGCTCTAGTCGTTTTTGCTGCTGCTCCTGTTCAACTGCAGCCTCTGGGTCTGATTCCGGATCATAGATGTATGGCTGTATCTGATTAAAAGCCATATTTTTATTTTGAATAAAGTTTTTTCCCGCTGTTAGGGATGACACAGCTTTACGACGCACTCGCTCGACTCAACACAAAAGCAGCAGCGGGCACACGTCATTATTTAGCTCCGCTCACACGACACGCCCCCACCCGCTCGGCTTTTTTCGTAAAGACTCGGAACAGCGCATCTTTCTTATATAATTATAAAAAAACTAAAGACTTTTCGGAGATATGCAGGATGCAATGCTACTCTATAGGTACTCAAGATTGACATGACACTGACTGAAACTGAGTGTTTCACCCCCCCTTTAAAGCTAATTCAAAGAATACCACGGCAATATAGGGTCCCAAAAGTTTAACATCTCAAGAATTGGTCTGAAGAGCTGGAATACACACAATGCTCTATGCCTGCGGCTGCTGAAAACACATGACACATCATCTGTTATGTTCAGGTACTCAGCAGAAAGTATTTCTGGGAGAAAGATTCGACTGGGTGAGAGATGAAGAGAGAAAGCCAGAGGAAAGAGGATGATCTTACAGTCACAATCAAGCTTGACTGCAGTTCACAGGCCGTCGGCACAAACAGACGTTCAAGCTGGGCCATAAAGAATTAATCGTGTCAGAGGAACCAAAATTATATAGCAAATCAGCCATATCAAATGTAATAAATTGCATTAACTTTTAAAATAATAATTATCGTTGCACCAACATGAAAATGCTTGGCAGAAAGGGTTGAGATGCACTTGGGTGAAAACCCAAACCGACTTATTTAAATAGTAGATTTTAATTCATTTCATGAATTTAATGAATTGAAAAAGAAAAATTGATACATGATGCAATAGCATTATTTGTAATAGTATTGAATATATTTGAACAAAATTAATTTGTCATTGAATCATAATTCAAGAGATTTATTCAAAAACGCAGATTCATAGTGAGTCATTGATTCATTCATTCAAGAGATTTGTTCAAAAACGCTGATTCATCCAGTAATGAGTCATTGAATCATTAATTCAAGAGGTTTGTTCAAAAACGCTGATTCATCCAGTAATAAAACAAGTGCCATTATGAGTGAGTCATTGAATCATTCATTCAAGAGATTTGTTCAAAAACGCTGATTCATCCAGTAATAAAACAAGTGCCATTATGAGTGAGTCATTGAATCATTCATTCAAGAGATTTGTTCAAAAACGCTGATTCATCCAGTAGTAAGTAATTGAATCATTCATTCAAGAGATTTGTTCAAAAACGCTGATTCATCCAGTAATAAAACAAGTGCCATTATGAGTGAGTCATTGAATCATTCATTCAAGAGATTTGTTCAAAAACGCTGATTCATCCAGTAGTAAGTAATTGAATCATTCATTCAAGAGATTTGTTCAAAAACGCTGATTCATCCAGTAACAAAACAAGTGCCATTATAAGTGAGTCATTGCATCATTCATTTAAGAAATTTGTTCAAAAACACTGAATCATCCAGTAGTGAAACAAGTGCATTTATGAGTCATTGAACCATTCATTCAAGAGATTTGTTCATAAACACAGATTCATCCAGTAATAAAACAAGTGAAGCATATAAGTGAGTCATTGAATCATTCATTCTAACATTTTTACCAATTCAAATAGACTGCAGCGATTAACATGTAGTAAGAACCTATTGTAAAAGACATGTTTTGTTTAGTTAGGAGAATCATGATCTCATTTTTTTTTAAATTATATTATACTTACTGTAACTCTATGCCAAATACAGTAAGATGTCTAAAATGTCTGATGGACAAGATAAGAATTGTACTTAAACAGGCTCTGACTCTGTTAGAAGGGGTTCTGCATTAGTCCTTTGACTGACGGATGGACTTCTTGTGGCAAAGCCTGTGATTCATATCAACCCTCATGCAGTTTAATGGCCCCTCATCCCTTAGTGTAAAGAAGCTTCAGAGGAATGTCAGATGGAAAGAAGCCAGACAGACGCAAGAGCGCTCTCAAGTAAACAAGCCCACGGAAAGCCTGGGAGAGCGGTGTAAACACTTCCTCAGAGAAGGGGCTCGGTTTATCAGGGCTAATATAACTTCATGACATGGACGAGATCGGATGTGCCGTATCGGGTGGTCTGGATGTGAACACTCTGCAGGAGGAAAACCGATACACAGACGTGTTTGGTGACACAGAGCATGACGGCTGTAGTGGATGTCAAAACATTGGTGCAGGGTTTATTTTCCATGTGTTTAGGGATATAAAGTTTAACTAAATCTCAGCGAGCTTGAAAAGTGAAATGGAGAATGGTAAAATAGGCCAGGGAGAGAGGGATCTTTAAATATCCTGAATAAATTCAGAGGGAATTGCTTAAATGAAAACATCAGGAAAGCAAAAAGAAAAATTCTACCATTTTTCATTAAGTAATACGATTAGTCAAAAATCATACAGTAATCCTATACATCCTATACTGCATACACTGATCAGATATAATATTATGACCTCTTTTGGGTGTTTTGTTTTCTTTGTATTTTTGGTTTTGTTTTTCCCTTGGTTGTTTTGTAGGTGGCATTGGAGATGAACACCTGATTCAGATTAGAAGATGGAGATATACGTGTTTCGATTCCATGGATGGGAGGTATGGTACAGAGAGGGGGCCTCGAGCCGGCCGTAGCAACCACTGACTGGTGGAGTGAATTACACTGATGATCTCTTCATCACGGCACCTGTTTGAGCATCTCCAAAACTGCAGCTCTTGTGGAGTGTTCCCGGTCTGCAGTGGTCAGTATCTATCAAAAGTGGTCCAAGAAAATAACAGTAGTAAACTGGTGTGAGGGTCATGGAGGGCCAAGGCTCATTGATGCACGAAGGCTGGCCTGTGTGGTCTGATTAAACAGACGAGCTACTGTAGCTCAAATTGCTCCAGAAGTTAATGCTGGTTCTGAAAGAAAGGTTTCAGAATACACAGTGCATCGTAGTGTTTTGCGTATGGGGCTGCAAACCCGCAGACCAGTCAGGGTGCCCATGCTGACCCCTGTCCACCACCAACAGTGGGCACGGGAGCAATCGACCACGGAGCAATGGAAGAAGATGGCCTGGTCTGATGAATCACATTTTTTTTTTACATCTGTGGATGGCTGAGTGTGTGTGCGTGGCTTACCTGGGGAACACATGGCACCAGGATATACTATGGGAAGAATGCAAGTCGGCGGAGGCAGTGTGATGCTTTGGGCAATGTTCTGCTGGGAAACAGACATGGTTGCAGACCATGTACACCCTTTCATGACAACTATACTCCCTGGTGGCTGTGGCCTCTTTCAGCAGGATAATGTGTCCTGCCACAAAGCAAAAATGGTTCAGGAATGGTGTGAGGAGCACAACAACGAGTTTGAGGTGTTGACTTGGCCTCCAAATTCCCCAGATCTCAATCCAATCGAGCATCTGTTGGATGTGCAGAACAAACAAGTCCGATCCATCCGACTTACAGTACTTAAAGGATCTACTGCTAACACCTTGGCGGCAGATACCACTTATTCAGGGGTCTAGTGGAGTCCATGCCTTGATGGGTCAGAGCTGTTTTGGCAGCAAAAGTGGGACCAACACAGCATTAGGTCATAATGTTATGCCTAATCGGTATGCATATACTGTGTATATATATATATATATATATATATATATATATATATATATATATATATATATATATATAAAGTGATGATGTGATGTCTAAGTTGTTTTTATTTTTCTGTCTAAAGCCCTATTCGGATGGGATTAGTTTAACATGGGGACGTGGGGGTAAAGAAATTTTACCTCAGGACGTCAGTAATATGAATGGCCAATTCGTACGGGATAAGACATCTCAGTAAAACTAGCAGAAGTGGGAGGAGTAACTCGCTTTACGCACCACGGTAACCTCCTTGACGTCATGTGTGTATGACGTTACTGTTATCACGTGAGCAAACACAACCTGAGCGCCAGTCTCAACTCCGTCTCCAATATAATGTGTGTTTTAATAAACAGTTAGGTCCAGTCTAACGATTCTGATTGGATTATGTTGGTAATAGACACTTTCCTAGAGCTAAAATAAGTGTTGTGCCTCTAATAAGTGCTTTTGATCTTCTTTTTGCTTTAAATGATATGCGGAAAATACTGGACATTTGCCACAGATTTGTCCCACCACCTACAACGCAACCGAATGATTCAAGCGCCTCCAAGCTCGCAAAATTGTTTAACTTTTAAACAGGAAATGACGGAATTTTACCATACATTTTACAGCGGTTCTACTTGAACGGGATTAGTATTACCCGAGGTCATTTTTCCGGACCTTTTTACAGAAGGTAAACAGATTAACAGGTCTTTGTTATCTTTACTGACATTGTCCGTAATGATTACCAAGATGGCACATTCAGACGGGACTAAAATCACAGAGAACCTCTGGTAATAATTAATTTACCCCCACGACCCCATGTTAATCTAAATTTATTCAGATCTTACCACTGATAGTGATGCCTAGCTCCACTCCTCTTTTCTTCTGCAGCTTCACATGGAAAGTTCCGCTGCTAGGCACAACAGATTCTGGGCAAAGTATTAAAAACAAAAAGTAATCATGTTGAAACACAAATACTTTTATACAATTGTCAATCAAATACCAATAAAAACTGAAAAAGTTAATATTTTATGAATTCTTATTGGAAAACACAGTACAGCTCACTTACCCGCCACATCAAACTCAATCTCGAGTGTGACCTTATTGGCCAGAGCAGCATCTCGGAGCAGCTGATTGGCCTCTTCCAGCGTTCCATCTTCTGTAGGAATTCCATTAATGGATAAGACTCTGTCTCCAACCTGGAGAAGCCCACACCTGCCAATAAAAACAAGGGAAGTACTAAAAAGCTCTAGACATATAAGAGGTTTCTTGTTTCCTTCATCCATTGACTGACTTTAATTGAGCGGTTCTTGGCCAAAATAAGGTGTAAAGTGGACCAGACTTCATGCCAATAGTCAAAAGTCTGACAGTAAAAAACTAATGTCAATTTATTCGATTTTATCAAACACGAACAACAAAAATGCATGATTTACAATAGGCATGTTGTATATGCAAGCCCAATGTCACTGTGAGAAGCCGTGTATGTATGGATGACAACAACTGACCTGACATTTAGTGACTTCCAGCCCAAACACCACAAATGTCACACAGTGCCACAGTACAATACAGCTCAACACACATCAGATCACTCGCTTCACGGTACAACAATCTCACACCGGGACTGACTAATGCACTGAGCTACAAAAACAAACAGAAACAGACCCATTTACAGGTTTGAATATATGGGGAGAGTTTGCTTAGGGTCTCATCCAGTGACAGTAAATAAAAATTCTAGATGACTCTGTCATGGTGAGGCATTATCTTTAGCTGACATTAGAGAGAATGTGTGGATGAAGTTAGCATATTGTTAGCAAAACAGCTGAAATAGCACCCTTTGTATTTGGTCTCAGGTGTTTTCCTACAGAGATTTAAATTGTTGACATATAGTAAGAGTTTGAGAGCGCAATAGTTAGCAAAGCAGCAGATGTAGCACCTTGGTGTCAGATGCTTACCCTAAAATTCCTTTGGATGAGTAAACAGGAACAAACCCATTGTTAGCCTACAGTAAGAACTTAGATAGCTTAACAGTTAGCAAAATGCTAACAAACTGTTAACAAAACAGCTAAAAAAACACTTATTGCCTCAGATTTTTATTTAAAATTTATTTACAGAGGCCTTAAGTATGGACATACAGTAAAAGTTTTAGAGAGCAACAGTTAGCCAAACGCTACCAAAAGTGAGCAAAGAAGCAGCCTTTGGCTCAGATGCTTACCCTAAAATTCCTTTGGATGAATAAACAGAAACAAAACCATTGTTGGCTTACATTAGAGACTTAACTATAGTTAGCAAAATGATAACACATTGTTAGCAAAACAGCTAAAAAATGGCACCTTTATTAACTTAGTCTTAAAGGTTTTTCCTACAATTCCTTCAGATATTGACACACAGTTTGACATACAGTAAGACGTAGAGAGAGCAATAGTTAATAAAATACTAGTAAAAATTAGCAAAGCAGCAGATGTATCACCTTGTATCAGATGCTTATCTTAAACGTCCTTTGAATGAATACAAATACACAAAACCATTATTGACATACTGTAAGAATTTAGAGCTATGGTTAGAGAAAATGCTAGCAAAATATTAGCAAAAGAGCTGAAATAGCACCTTAGTTTAAGACGTTTCTCCTAAAATTCCTAAAAAGAGACCTAAATTGCTGAAATGCAGTAAGAGTTACAGAGAGAACAATAGCCAGCCAAGTCCAGCAAAAGTTAGCAAAGCAGCAGACGTAGCACCTAGACAAATAAAAAGACTCAACAATTGTTGCCATACAGTAAAGCTGTGTCCGAAATCGCGTACTATGCGAGTAAGTAGTACATATGAATTTGAAAGAAACTTTGTTAAACAACCGTTAAAAAATTATGTTCTATATAGTATGAATGAATTTAGTATGAATGTAATTCGGACGTACTACATCCGCCGTGTTGTCATTATCATGTGACCTACCAAGGTCAGTTGGGTCCCATCTCCTCCATTTATAAATCCTCTCCCGTGGCTTTGTATGATAGTAAAGTGTCGTTTGTATGCACACTTCAGAATCTTGCCAGAAGTAGTAGGTCATCTTTTCACCTACTGTTTTTCGAATCCTAAGAAATTCAGACTTACTACTCTGTTGGCGTACTGTGTTTATTTTATTTTTTTACATACTGTATAAAAGAGAAGTATTCGATTTCGGACGCAGCTTCAGAGTTTAAAGCTTGTTAGCAAAGCAGCGGATGTACTGTAGAACCTTCAACTTCTCAGACATTTCTTCTAGACTTCCTTAGGACAAATTTAAAGGTCCCGTTCTTCGCGATTCCATCTTTCAAACTTTAGTTAGTGTGTAATGTTGCTGTTGGAGCATAAATAATACCTGTAAAATTATAAAGCTCAAAGTTCAATGCCAAGCGAGATATTTTATTTAACAGAAGTTCCCTTTCAAAGCCTACAGCGAACGGCCGGTTTGGACTACAGCCCCGCACTTCCTTCAGGAATGATGTCACTAGAACCGTTTGTTGACTAACCCTCCGCCCACAAGAACACGCAAAATAGGGGCCGTGGTGTTGTTGCTCTCCGCGTGGAGAAGAGCGCGCATTCAGCGCTTGCATCTCCCCGTTATGGTAAGAGGCGGGACCTTTCCGGGCAAAGTGCTCTAAGCTGCTGTCCAATCACAACACGGGAAGCGCTGGCCCAATCAGAACTCGTTACGTGTTTCTGAAGGAGGGACTTCATAGAACAAGGAAATCATCAGGCCGTTTTTAGGACAGAGGAAACAGCGCTGTACAGATAAGTCAATTGTGTGAAAAAATACTGTTTTTTTACACGCGAAACATGAACTCATGTTATATTGCACACTGTAAACATAATCAGAGCTTGGAAAACACGTGAAGAACGGGACCTTTAAGAAATCAGACAGTCACACAGTAAGATGTTAAAGCTATAGTTAACAAAATGCTAGCAATCCTTAGAGTAACAAATCAGCTGAGAAGACACATTTGTATTAAATTAGTTTTAGATGTTTCTCCTAAAATTATGTTTAATAAGTGGCAAAAAATAAGTTGATCCACGAGACAATTGTTGACCTGCAATAAGCGCTTAGAGCTATAGTTAACCAAATCGTAGCATAGCAAAACAGCTGATACAGCAAAAGCGTCTATAGCAACTTCTCCTATGATTTTCTGGATAAATAAAAAGAGGCCTAAGTGAGACAATTGTTGGCGTGCTGTAAGAGATAGAGCTGCAGTCAGCCAAATGTTAAAAATTAGCAAAATTATTTTAAAGAAATTTCTTCTAATAAACTCCTTTGGACAAATCCCAAATGAGACAAGCAAAAGTTAGCAGAGGAGCTGATGTTTCTCCCAAATGTCTTTGGACAAACACAAAGAGAGACTAAATGAGACTTGTTGTAAGAGTTTGGAGCTGTAAACTGAAAGTGGGTAGCATAGAGCAGATAAGTGGAGCTCGGAAGAATCTGGTGAGAAATGTTCATGTTGAGATTTTGAACTTCTGATTGAAGACTTTGGTATCTTGGCAAATCCAAGTGCAGTTTGAGACGTTATCGAGATCTCTCTTGAAACACCAGGTGTGACGTGAGATCATGGGGTCGTTTTCTCAGGAGAAACATCTGAATATTTGCTCTCCATTTATTACTAATGCTGTCTAGGAAAAAGCATGTTTAGGTGAGATGCTAAAAAGGTTCTTTTGTGATTTTTCTTTCCAGTGGATTGAGTTTAGTTTTGGAGACCCTTCCTAAACTTTTCCCTCCCTTTTAACACATAGTATGACAGTGACACATTCCAGTCTCTTAATATATTAAAAATTAATGTCTCTTTCTTAAACGTTGCCCATAAAAGGCGTGATTTTTGCCGTGTGAGTCTCCAACTGAGTGTTGACCCAGATTCTGAGGTAATATTCCAGTCACATCCAGCTTGATCATTTTCAAGCTCCTCTCTCTGAGACAGTGTACGCCGGCTCTGTCGTATGGCATAATCTTAAAAAATATAGAAGTCTTTACAAGATCTGGTTGCATTATTAATGGATCCTCAGTCTGTTGTGGCAACGAATAGTGTTTTTATTTATGAGCGTGGATATCTCAAACGGTTGAGTTAAAGTTCGAGACGTACCTTTCAGCCGAGCTGTCTGGCTCGATGAAACGTATAAGAGGGGGCGCAGAGAGGGTCTCCGTCGCAAATATTCCACCTTGAAGCTGAACCCCGAACCCATTGAGAGGGTCTCCTTTCAGAGTGACCTCACTGGACTCTGTGTGGACTATCTGACCGCCAGGGCCCACAGAACTGGAGGCTAAAGACACGGCTAAACAGAGAAAAATATCATAAATGTACTGGATTTCACCCATTAAGATGGGATGCCTATTAAGATTTAATGCCATTCACAGAACATGCTTTAACACTTAAAAACACGAGGCACAGGCAAATGTATTCTGTGTGAAAAGTCTCTAAAAGTAATACTTTCAAAACCTAGTGAAAAATCTATCCAAGATGGAGGAATGAAGCGAGATGTGTTGTTAGTGCTTTGTGTTGTTACCTTAGCAACATGCTAACATCTTTACCACAAAAAAATTATTTTATTGATAAATAAAAACAGTATAAAAATGTACCCAACATTTGTGTTCACAGCATTTCTAAAGACCAAAGAATACTTCACTTTTTACGTGTATGCGCACATGAACATGCGTATTTAATTTTTTTGCATATTGTCAAAAATATGTTTTAGCAATAGTTTAAACATTTCTTGGGTCAAATGATATGTGCCATTCCTTAATATTCACTTGTGAGTGCTAATATATCATTATTCATTAAAAATATTAGGATGCAAGTTTTGAAATTTCATATTTAAAGAAATCTAGTGTTTGATCATCATATCTAAATATTTATTAGAATGCAAAAACTGCTATATATTTTTGAGCAACTAGATTACATAAATGTATATTTATTAAAGAGCCATAAGGCACCTACTGGGTAATGACATTACAAATAAACATTAATATTTTTTAGCCACAAAATGACTGTAATTTGCCTCTTTGTATTGGAATTCTCTATTTTAACCTTAATTACTACACTAATTGTAAAATAAACATTAGAAGAAATATCTACAAATATTAGAAGAAAAATATTTGAAGTGGTCATTTATTGACAATAATTATTGCACAAGTAGTATTTAGTACCAAAAGATCTCCTCAAAATGTTCAATAAATATAATTTAACTAAAATATAGAACTTTTATTTAATTGAAAAATAGTTACGGTGTATGGTCACATTTGACCATCAATGAGTATGAGTGTGACCAATTAGTAAGGAATACCTGAGGGCTAAATACAAGAATAAAATTAATGTTAACAATGTTGCATCTCTATCACTCTCCGTAATGAAACGATCCTGTAAATATGGCTGACTTAATAATCAATACACAATAACACTATACTGTACTGTTTACCAAAACTTGCAGCAAACATCTGTATAGTGAAACTGTTGTGTATCCGTTTAAGCCATTCAAATGCATTGACACCGCGCTAGAAGTATTGAGCGCTTATGGGCCACGTGACCAGCGCAGGGAGACGAGAGCATGCAACTCCGCTTTTCAACGCCTCTGGCTCTAACATTATGCCACATTAGCGCCAAAACGCTATTTATTGTTTGAATTTCACATTAAAACATATTGAAAAAAATTAAAGCTTAGCTTTGTTTAATATCAAAAGCAGGTTTGGCAATTTGGCGTGAGATTGAGTTAGGCGGAGTGAGAGCGTGACACAGAGCCTGAAAGCGTGAGTCTCACGCCAGATGCGTGAGAGTTGGCAACCCTGCTATGTGCGTTCAACTGTGCAACTTTGGCTTAACAGGGCTTATAGTAGTGTGTTGTTAGCTTAGCAACATGCTAACATCTAACTAAATAAGTCAATATCTAATTTAAAAAGTGATTATTTACCAAATTATTGTGCGATAGGTATTGCTTAGCAGTGCCTATAGAGTTATTAGCTTAGCAATATGATAACAAACGTTGTAGATACGTTCAAATGAATTGACAGTTATAAAAAAAATAATAGTTCAAGCTAATTAAAAACACACTCTTTAGCCAATATTGTGCTACGTTGCCTAACAGTGCTTATGGTGCATTCAAGTCCTTCTGGCAAGTTTGTATTAGGAGTTGGGAGGTTGTAATTATGATGTGAGGTGCACTTAAATCAGTTTGTCTCAGCAAGACCTTTTCTACAAAAAATATAGAAAAATGCTTTTAAAGCCCCACTGTATTTATTAATTTCATCCCTTAAAACTCATCTTTAATCACCAAAGATTATTTTTTCCAAACTAAAAAAGATATTCATGCCTTAAAATAGCTTAAATATAGGCAAACCCTGCACCCTAGCTTCATTTAGTATGCGTGGACTTCTGAAAATGCAAATTAGCCCCGCCTCCACTCACTCACACAAGCTCAGAGATCCACTCAAGTTACTGTAGTAAACACTGCACAATGGCGTTCTTTACAACATTGGACACATAACAATTGATATGATTAGCCTTTTGCTTGACTACATTATCAAACAGCCAAATAACGTGTTTCTAATGTTACACAAACCATGTTCCTGTACACCATTTCAGTCTGCCTTCTAAAAAATAAGGATCCTTAGAAACGCTTTGAAAATCACAGAACTTCAGTGGAGAAAGGCATATCTCTCGATAACATCGTCATCATATATGTTATATATATTCATTAGCTATATTACTAAACATATTCAACAGAAAAAATATACCAGTATGGCTTCTCTTGAGACTCCCTTGCTTCACAGCATAATTAATGATGCTAAAGCCCCGTCTGCACACGGAAGTTATTGGTTACAAGGTAGTTTGTAATGTCAGAATCACCAGCGATTTCAAACTGTGTTTGTGAGACTGTCTTGGTTCACTGGAGAAAATACTCAGCAATGGTGTTGTCTGAAAGTACATTAACAACACCACATAGACATACACCGATCAGGCATAACATTATAACTGGTGAAGGGAATAACGCTGATCATCTCTTCATCATGGCACATGTTAGTGGGTTAGATATGGCGGCAAGTGAACATGTTGTCCTCAAAGTTGATTTGTTAGAAGCAGAAAAAAAGGGCAAGTGTAAGGATTTGAGTGAGTATGACAAGGGCCAGATTGTGATGCCTAGACGACTGGGTCAGAGCATCTTCAAAACTGCAGCTCTTGTGGGGTGTTCCAATTTGGAAAATGACCCTGTCGCCGGTTCTCCGCTGTTCCTTCCTTGGAGCACTTTTGATAGATACTGACCACTGCAGACCGGGAACACCCCACAAGAGCTGCAGTTTTGGAGATGCTCTGACCCAGTCGTCTAGCCATCACAATCTGGCCCTTGTCAGACTCACTCAAATCCTTACGCTTGCCCTTTTTTCCATCTATTAAGGTGTAATAAACTAGTTTGCTCTATATTTGTGATATAGTATCGTATCATGCAACTTAGCTAGATTTAAATGAAAAATAAATAAAAAAAATTACATTCAATACAGTCGCTGCATCCATTGAAGCCACCAAGTTTTCTTTCTGACAGGCCATCCTGAGTTTCCCCACTTGTAATTACGAATTTGTGGTGGCATTCATGTGCGTTCAACCTGTAAATACGATCTTTCCATCATGACTTGAATGCACTATTAGAGTATTGTGTAATTAGCTTAGCAAAACGCTAATATCTAACTCTAATGTAATCAGTCAGGTGCATAGTCTTTTCATAAAGCCATTTAAAAGCCTACGCAGAACATTATAAATTATTCATTTATAAGACATCATTTAGTCAGTATGCTGTTTTAGGCCATTTCAAGCAGATGATATTACACAATTCAAACCGATCCAGTCACCTACAGGAGCTTTTGAGCTCTTTTTTCCTCTGCCTTCTCTTTAGCATGGAGTTCCGCGGGCTCATGGGAGGAGCGGCCCGGGGCAGCGTGCTGGAACCCTGGCTGGTCATGCCCGATGTGGTGGTGGACCCAGGGGAGAAGTTTGTGCAGACTATCGCTAAGGAGAACAGAGTGAACAACAGAGAGAAAAATCAGGCGATGTAACTGCATAAAAAAATAAAAAAATAAAATATAAATATAAATCAAAGAGATGGCAATGGCCTAAGTGACTGAGTGGTTCACTGCAGGTTAATGATCTATATTCTATTGGTCCCTTGCTAGTCTTTGCAGATCTATCCACTCCTCTAAACATTTATTTAAGTGGATGTTATATTCGATTTGGAGGAAACCACTGGGAGGTGGATGTCTGGGTTAAGAACAATTTGCCATATTAACGTAATGCCATTTAACCTTTAAATGAAGATGGATGATAGAAAAATGGATTTCATTAAGAAAATGTGAGTTGGTCATGAAAAACTAAATTATGACTGTTGTGGTGCAGGAAAAAATCCAAAAAAAAGGTCCATTCTCAGGTATCCAGCGCAATTGGGCCAAATCGCGGCTGAGTGACGGCTCAATTTAAAGGGTTAGTTCACCCAAAAATTAAATTTATGTCATTAACTCCTCACTCTAATGTCGTTCCACACTCGTAAGACCTCCGTTCATATTCAGAACAGAGTTTAAGATATTTTATATTTAGTCCGAGAGCGTATGCAAGTGAATAGACACTATACTTTCCATGTCCAGAAATCATCAAAGTAGTCCATATGTGACATCAGTTGGTTAATTAGAATCTCTTGAAGCATCGAAAATACATTTTGGTCCAAAAATAACAAAATCTACATCTTTATTCAGCTTTGTCTTCTCTTCCTTGTTTGTGTTCAAACCTCAAATAAAGATTCAAACGGTTATGAATCAGTGAATCGATCCGAATGATTCGGATCGCATGCCTAACTGCCAAACTGCTGAAATCACGTGACACTGGCAATCCGAATCATTGATTGATTCACAGATTCATAACTGTTTGAACACAAACAAGGAAGAGAAGACAAAGCTGAATAAAGTCGTAGATTTTGTTTTTTTTGGACCAAAATGTATTTTCGATGCTTCAAGAGATTCTAATTAACCAACTGATGTCACATATCACTTTGATGATGTTTTTATTCCCTTTCTGGACATGGACAGTATAGTGTGCATACACTTGGATACGCTCTCGGACTAAAAATAAAATATCTTAAACTGTGTTCTGAAGATGAACGGAGGTCTTACGGGTGTGGAACGACATTAGGGTTAGTCATTAATGACATCAATTTCATTTTTGGGTGAACTAACCCAGTCTTGGACCATTTCTAAGTGTACCGTTTTTGTTGGCGTGATTGTGGCCCCAGGTACCAGGTAAGTGTTTAGTTCTTGCTGGTGCGATTGGGGCTCAATGCCATCAGTTTTGGCAGCCGGAATCATGCCAGGGTATTTGGGCCGATTCTGGGGCGTCATTCATCCTGGTCCACCCCAAGTCTTGCAACCTTCCCGTGGCCGAATTACTTCTTCCGGCCAGCCAGATATGGGCCGTTATCGGGCTGAACTGAGCAGTCTAGCGATGAACCAAGCAAATTTACTTTGCTCAATGTGGCAAAGTGTGTGATTAACTTGTCATGACGAATGTCACGTATAATATAATATAATATAATATAATGTAATATAATATGTAACGGATTACAGTTAGATTTATTTTGTAATAAAATGACGTAACTCCGTTACATGTAGCTAGTTACTCCCCAACACTGACCGTTACACCCCTAATGTGAATAAACCATTTATAATAAGCAATTAAAAATTCTGTAGAAATATAAGAATTAACAATTTTGATTTCGCTGAAAATTTTGCAGAACAACGTTAAGTGTGACTGCATCTTAACACCCATTTACAATTTACAGTATTTTTACTGCTTTCAAGAAGACTCATCTTAAAAGGTGATGATTGTAGCTGTAAAAATGAGGTAATGTGGTTACATTTGCAGTAATCCTGAGAGCTGGATGGGTTACTGGAAGCAGAGGTCCATGTCGATGTCTTGCAGTGACCTGGATGTTGAGAATGGCAGTAGTTCACACAGGGATCCCAGCAGTGCGGGTGGTCACTTTTCTGAACTTTCACTAAACACACAAAATGAAACTAAATTGAATTGGGAAAAAAAGGACTTGCATACATTAATTACATAATGACAAAATGTTTAAAAACATTTTTTATATATGCATATGCAAGTTCATACTCCAACTATGTGGCGTTCTTCAGATATTGTTCTCATTAATACTCATTAGAACACTGAAATCCATCATTTGGAGTCTTGAGGGTCTGTTGAAGTCGCATTCGAGTGATATTATCCGTCTCTAATACTGGTCTGTGGAAAATGAATGTGCATGCAAAACAATGAGAAAGCTCATTAGCAAAACAGGCTAATGAAGTCCTGCTGCTAGAGGCAGGCCGTATAATTGAGTGCCTCTGTTTGTGCTTGTTCTCATTTGTTCTGCAGGACTGCAGTATCTCCAAGCTCTTATAATGCAGTGGCTCTGACAGAAGCAGAGGACTGAATTTAAGAGACAGTCAAATTAATTTGATAAATTAAACAAGCACACTTGAACTTATTACAGGGTAGTGGTTCTGGAGCCAGATTCTGAACATCAAGTGGTGACCCAAAGCAGCATCAAAAGTGTTTATCATACAAAATTACTAAAAATGTACAGAAAAAAACAAATTTTAAAAGGGTTTATTAATTACCATATATTGCGGAAGTAACTGGCAACATTAACAAAACATAGGCTGAATGTTATGTTTGTAATTATGACTGCCTCACAAGTGCAATTGACTTCTATAACTGCAACTTTAAATCTTGAAATTTTGACTATTTCTTCTAATTGTAACTTTAGCGCGTAACACAGTAGTAACGTGTTACTTCTTACTTTAGTTACTTTTTCCAGTAACGAGTAATCTAACACATCACTATTTCCAAACCAGTAATCAGATTAAATTAATTTATCCAAGTCACTGAGTTACTATTTTAGTCATTTTCCTTAGTAAAAATATATATATTTGCTTTATTCTTGCGTCTTGGGGAGAATATTTTTTTCAGGACACATTTTTTAATTTCAACTTAAAATGTCAGGAGATACATTGTTGACGTTACTGTTAAAAATGCACTTCCAGTAAAGTGAGTGTTGGCAAAACTGGTTGTCATTTCTATGTTGAGGCGGCAGGGGTGTTGTCGGCAACTGCTGAATGTAACTAATAAAGTAACTTGTAATCTTACTTAGTTACTTTTAATATCAAGTTATCTGTAACGTAACTAAATTACTTTTAAAATAGTAATAAGTAATCAGATTACTTTTTCAAAGTAACTGTGGCAACACCATCCATGACAGGTATGAAAGCGAGGCTGTGAGGACTTACAGTAATGGTATCTGCGGTAAAAGCTGTGTAAAGCTCCTAGTTCTACCAGTAAGACTCGGGAGGCCAGATGAAGTATGACAAAGTAACAATGCATTAATTAAAAGACCAGCAAGTATTATATTAAGAGGTTCTTTGGCATAGGCCCCATCCATAGCTCTCGTCTCAAGGGGAACGGACTCTGCATTTCCTGCTTGAAGATGCAGGCAGGGGCGCAGCCGACCCCATGGGAGGAATGGCCAGGGACCATCCTGGTGTATGTCCTGAATGTTGGCGTCAGCATCTGCGAACTCAGACGTTTAAGTAACAATATTTTATACACCAACTATTATTGGTTAGATCTGAAGGTAATAAGTGACGTAACATTTGAGTCTTCCTTGCAGAACTTGCGTATCTTTGCTTTCATATCTCTCATAATTTTCCACAGCTCATGTTGTCTGGAGTGATTTTTTTTGTTGTTGTTGTTTCAGTAGAATAATCCAAAAACAGATTAAATGAGCCACTGAAGAGATACATGTCTATCCCTCACAGCCTTGCATTCATTCCCATTAACAAGCAAAAATGGCCCTGCTGTAAATAATGTCTATATCTTGTAATTGTGAATTTATTTCTCATAACTGGTAATTTTTATATATATATCTGACTATATCAAAATTGCTGCAGCATTTCTCGTAATTGTGATTATCTTTTACTTCTGACTAAATTTCTCATAATTGGAACTTTATTTTACAAAATTTGACTTTATTTCGAATCGTAATTGCAACTATATCTCATGATTGCGACTTTATTTTTAATTGCGACTCTATCTCATAAATGAGACTATTACAACAGCGACTATATCTCAAAAATGTGACTAACGTAATTGGGACTGTATCTTTTATAAATAGACTGTCGATATGGCAATCATGTCATAATTGTGACTATCGTAATTGCGAATAAATCTCATAAATTCAACTTTATTGTAATTGTGACTATATCTCATAAATGTGATTGTAATTGCAACTCATTGCGACTTTATCGTGATTGCGGCTATCTCATAACATGTGACTAACGTAATTGACTATATTTTAAAAAATGGATTATCATAATTGCAACTATTTCATAAATGTGACTATCCTAATTGCAACTATATCTCATAAATGTGACTTTAACGTAATTGCAAATATATCTCATAAATGTGACACTCACAATTTAATCACAATTGTGACTGTCTCGTAAAAGTGACTTTATAGTAATTGTGACTATCTCATTATTGCGATTTCATCAAAATTGCGACTATCTTATAAATGTGATTGAAAATTTGCCTGTCTCCTTCTCATAACTGTGTTACAATCCTAATTTTGACTATATCTTTATCATAATTGCAACTATATCATAAACACAAATTTATCATACTTACGGTGACGGGTATCTTAAGACTGAATCTCATAATTGCGATTATCTCTCATAAATGTGACACTATCGTAATTATGACTATACAGTATCTCATAATTGTTACTTTATTGTGTCAGGTAGGCAGCTAATTTGTTGGTACAAGGTGGTGTACAATTTTGGACCATATAGAAACTAGCCACCATGTTCCAAAACACAGGACCACCTCGAGATGGATTTTCCAGCAGGGTTTTAATGATGTGAAATGCCCTAACTAAATTATATGACATTTAAAAACTTAGCTTAACTGTACCCTCCTCCATCTCTAGAAAACCATAAGAAGCTTTAAAACGTTTGGGGGATGTGTGTATTTGTGTGTGTGGTTACACATTATGGTTTTAATGAAGTTTACTCGCTACTTTTTTAATCTTTAGTACATTACTAATCAACCATCATTCTCCAGAACATGCAACACTACATATTAGCATTATGTTTCTTCTTTTTGCCACACAGAATGTGATGAGACGCTAAGAAATGCCACATTCAGACAGATTTTTGCAAGCCAGGTTAAATACTACGATCTGTTCGTCTGAGCACCAATGAAGCGTCGTCTGACGTTTGAGCGCTAAATCCCCCTCGCTTGTGGCTTATGCTAAGCTCGTCTGCTATGTCTTGAAGAAACACAACTCTGTCTCTTGATGTGGGAATTGAGAACACCAGGAATGACGGCGGTAAAGTCTCCCACACAGGCTGATGTGACGGGAGCTTAATTTGAGTAAGGAGATTACAATACTGCTTTTTTAAGAGCACATAATTAATCTAAAACACGAATTGAACCAGCAGGTGACTGCCACTGAGTTATTAGCAGTGACTTGGGCTAATTTGTTACTAGATTTGGATTAGTTCATTTCTGTATGACACATATTCTGCAAATGAATAATAATATTTTTTTTTTAAATCAGTTACTATCTGGACTACTATGTAAATGTTGCTAAATTCCATCGAAAGTGAGATGTGCAATATCATCATTTTTATTCAAACATACATAAAAAATGCAATTCCTACATAGAATGAGTTTAAAGTGAAATTAATTTTAGATATTTTTGGGATTAAAAAGCTTCTGTGGAGGAACTGTTATACGTGGCACTATTTGAAAGCTTAGAGTCTCTACTTTCTGGAGATATGCATCACTTTGGCATTTGTTTAACACAAAGTAATGTATTTACACTAAATTACTCTGGTGCCATTTCCGCCTGAATTTGGCCTACCCAAATTATAAAGCTTCCCATTCACACATACAGTGGTCTAGGTTCAAAATGTTGGTGTCATTTTCAGGAAACCCTTTAAAGTTACATAAAACACTGCTAAAAGTGATAAACATGTAAGAATATGTTGTCTAAGCTGTTATAACCCCCCCAAAAAGTAAGCGCTTTTTGATTTAAAAAATAAATAAATTCATTTTTGTAAGTGTGTGTAACTCAGGCCCTGTGAGCTCTGGGGGTGGGGGGGGGGTGGGGGGGGGGTCATCCCTTCAGACTCATTTGAATAAATCTTGCATACAACATGACACAGACAAACTTCTTTTTCCACTATTTTCTGGAATTTAGTGGAAACAGTCTGCACAATTGTAGAGCACACAGAGTTACACACTTTCAAAAATGAATTTATAAAAATAACCATCAAAAAGCACCTACTTGTTGGGGGGTTATTACAGCTTGGACAACATATACTTACATGTTTATCACTTTTAGCAGTGTTTTATGTAACTTTAAAGGGTTTCCTGTAAAATGACACCACAATGTTGAACTTAGACGAATACAAAATACGAAACTGATGTGGTGTCGTTAGAGTAAGGTGACAATGATACATGAAATAAAATAAAAAAAATGACATCTATTGACATAAAATCCCAAATTTTTTGTTGACAGGGTCTGAAGAGGATACATTTAGATTTTGGTGAAAATCTGAAAAACACTAGGAGGAGTAAAAAAAAAAAGTAGGTTTATAAAGAAAATAAATGGCGGACAGGAAGTTTGGGCAACCATTGCAAAATCGGTATGTTCTCGCCCTGAACCAATTGATCTATTAAGACATACAATAGTTTCATCATAACAGTCCAATTTAATCAGAAGGTATTGGCATTTTTGCCAATTGCATTGTGACTTTTGACAACAAGGTGGCGCTGCCCCAAAACTTGTTGAGTACTGTCAAGGCACGGTGCCGAAGACACAAACAGAGTTCTGTAACGATATGCCAATGAGTTTGTTATATATAGCATTTCAACGCAAAATTAAAAATGGCAAAATTGGGTATTGTTCGACTCGTCATGCTGCACTGAATTTAAAGCAAATTTCGTGATTTTTGGCCAAACAGTTTAATCCTGTAAAAAAAAAAAAAAAAATCCTGATCACTAGGTGGCACTGCACCGAAACTTTGCAGGTAGCCTCAAGTTATGGTCTTCATTACACAGACCAAAGCTGTGTTCGAAATCGCCCCCTATACCTTTAAATAGGGCATTATTTGAGGGGACAGCCATATGTAGTGCTGTCCGAAACCATAGTGGACGTTTTTGAGTGCACTAATTCAATCCCACAATGCACCACAATAATGAGTGTACAGCCGATGTAGTACGAGCAATGGAGGAAGAGGCTAGTTCGATGCACCGGCGCTGCGCAGACCAATCGGCTCATACCGCGAAAGCTTTTCGATAGCGACTCCTTATCCTTTTGAAACACTCTGACTCTCAACCTATGCTCTTAACGCACTGTGAGAGTCGCGCGCTGAATGAATTACCGCTGTCCGATTCGCCCTTTATACCCTCAGTCATTCCCCATTGCTCCACTAGTTCACTTAAAGGAGTGAATGAAAACGAGTGAGCGAATTCTGACACTGAAGGCGCTGGAGATAATGCTGTTTAGTTTGCTTGTTTACGAGTATTTCCGCAAGATTTTTCCTCAGAGAACAGCTGCTGCGTCTTGTCGTGCTTTTAAAAAATATTATTTTAAATTGTTCCTCAAATTATAGAATTGAGAGAACAGCAAAATTAAGAACTTTTAATACAACAACTGAGACGTCCTATTATCTAATGCAATGGTCTTTGCATATACATATTTGTATGTATGTATGTATGTATGTGTGTGTATATATAGCCTATATAGAAGCCTTATATTATATACTCTATATTGCATGGGCATCAGAAGCAAAAAAGTGGATGATCATGTCACAGACAATTTTTGGATGACATTTACATTAAGTATAAATCCGGCTCAGTCAGTGTCTCAATTTCACAGACTTGTTTTCCTTCACTCCTTCAAGTGGACTATATTAGTGGACTAATGTAGGGAATAGTGAATGAGGGTATAGGGGGCGATTTCGGATTCGGCCCAAGTTTGCTCAGAATACGCTAAAACTTTGCAAAAATGTTGTTGGCATGGTCTAAAGATGATCTTGTTCCATTTATGTGAAAATCAGAGCAATGGCCAAGGACAAGTTAAAAAACGTAGGTCTTTCATGGAAAATGTAGCATGATGGAAAATTACATCATAGGGTGCAATCGAATATCCTTGAGCTTCCAGCCCTTGCAATTTAAAAGTTACTAGCAGAATCGTAAAAGCAAATTTGGACAGTTGGTGGCGCTAGAGAGATTGAGCTGGAGACTCCAAATCTGCTATGGGGACAGTTCAGACAGTCCTTTATCTGTGTGCCAAATTTCATAAGACTGTCATAGACTTCCAGAGCCGAAGAAGAAAAAACTGAATAATAATATTAATAATATGAACGCCAATGAATACAATAGGTGCCTACGCACCTTTGGTCTGCTGTCATATTTATCATACCTTAATTACTAAAACTAGGTGTTTTAAACTAGAATTTTATAATATATGGTCAATAATTGACAAGTTTCAATGTGATTGGCTAACTTCTACCTCAGATAAAAGTGTCCAACGAATATGTATATCTATCGAGAGTTCATTTCTATCCTTCCTCACTTTAAATCCCACGATCTCAAAGACAGCAATCCCAAATGAGCCGCTACCAGACATACCAGCGTACTTATTTTCTTCCGCTAACAAGGTCAGCTGTAATATTTGCATATGGAAAATGAGAATAAAAAATGTAGGAGTCGTATGGCAAAATATCAAACTCCATTTATTTCCTGGGTGAAGTTTCTGTGTAATTTTGACACGGGCCCAGCGAGTGGGTGTCAATTCTTGATTGAAGTCATGCCGGAGCTTATAGTTCACACACACAAATATATTTCCCCATCATTACAGCCTTCCACCTCCTCTCTCGGGTTCTCAGCGCGGCAGGGAATGACCTATATAGTGCCGTGTGATATTTCGACAGGACAGATCAGATGCTAGAAAACTAAACCACTTTACTTTTCCGCATGCGTTAGGGACGTTTGTTCCTGTCTCCAAAAATCTGGGCACCAAGGCTGTCCTGGAATCATAAACTCTGTTTTATGATGTATGCAAGCAATGCATGCGATTCAAGAGGACATCTCGGAGCTTTGGCAGGCGTCATGAAATGCTGAGCAGCAAAAAAATGGCGGCAGACGTGGGCCAAGAATTGGACTAGATTGAAATCGATGGGCATCTAAGGTTCTGGATGACTGCAGAACCAAAGTAGCAAGAGCTTCAAAGTCAGAACAACCGTTTGAAGGTTCGACCTCTTCTATAATTGGGCTAATTATTGGGTGCATCCAATAAAGTCCTGGAATTACAGAATATGTTTATACACTCTATGATAATACTCTATTGATTAGACTCTCAGAGGACCTCATGCATGCTGTAATAGCGTATACTAATTCGGCCTTTTAACGCAATGTGGTCTGCCCCATTGGACATCTGTTCATCTCCTGATTTTGCATATAAACGGTGCTGAAAATAACTAATCTGGGTCTTCGTCCGCTGCGTCTCGGTTTGATATCGGGGGCCGCAGTCTGTTGGTTTTCTAGGGTGAGCAGGTCTCTGTGATTAAATCTGTCCTCCGGTCTAAAACTCGCGGGGCTACATCAAGCGGAGCGAGAAGCTAATTAAATGAGATGACAGCAGATGAGATGACAGAGCAGTCTCGGCATCCATGTTTTCTCGTCCTCATTTGGGCATCCGAGGAGGATAAATGTGACGTTTGTATTGCTATAATTAGCAAGAAAATATTTTGACCTCCTTTAAAATAAATAGGGAAAGGATTGCCGTACCTCTTGTAAAAAAGCACCGTTGTTCAATATGGTTTTGAAGGATTACCATGATAAAATACAATTACATTTACATGGTAATAAAATTAACCCTTAAATGCATACCTCGGGTCTTTAGTCAATCAATCAACTTTATTTATATAGCGCTTTTATAATGACGATTGTTTCAAAGCAGCTAGTGACCCGGGATGTCATTCACTACCCTACTCCGCATACATTTTTTAAAGTTAGACATTAATCTTATTAGTATTCCTCAATCAATTAATTATTAACAAAAGAAGAAAAAAAAGGAAAAAAAATTCCCATACATTTTTTAAAGTTAGACATTAATCTTATTAGTATTCCTCAATCAATGAATTATAAACAACATAAGAAAAAAAAGGAAAAAAAAAATCCATACATTTTTGTAAAAAAAAATGTATTGGGTCGCTAACGACCCGAGGTGTGTAATAGTGTAAGTATTTTTTTTTCTTCACAACAATAATTGAATCTTTGACGACTGAATGTGCAGTTCACCTTTATTCCAAAAGGTGGCAATGTCTAATACACAATTAAGTGTTTATACTTAAAAAATTTTAACTATAATGTAACTTTTTGGTCCACTAGAGGGCGCCTAGCTGGATGACGCCTTCACCTCACAGCCGGTGGAAAACAATCGGGATAGGACTCAGAAATCATGTTCATGGATGAGATTATTAACATTACTGTAGTATGAAGCAGAGCAGAGTGTTGAGGAGCTGAGCAAGGCTGCTGGAGCGATTGTTACGCAACAAAACGGCGGCTCGCAAGCAGCAGGACTTTTATTTTGAAGGGACATAGTCACCAGTGCCATTTCCGCTTTGAGTATGAGGTAACGCAGCTCTGTTTATAATATTGGATACATTTAACTGTGTTTAAAATGATGTTATGACGTTTCTTATGCGTTCGCTCAGTGGCTGCTGTGACACGGCTGCTGTGTCACACTGCTAAGAGTTTCTGCCAAATAAACCCGGAAAACAAGGGTAACGCAGATATGACGCCACTGACGGGCGACTCCCTCAGACGTCCCAGTTCCTTGGTTAAAATTCCAATTTACTCACAATTTACAAATAGTTGGAAACATTTGGAATATTGTAATTACTCAACTGAACAAAATATATAACACTGGCCTGGAGTTTTTTGGATATTTTACTGCAAAAAAAAACTACATAGTGCACCTTAAAGGCTGCATTTTTTTACAGTGCATAAATTACATTCACAGACAGTTTTCCAGACACAGTCAAGGCCTGTTCCAAGATCAGATTTAGCCATCTGTTGAAGACGCCTTTGATTAAGCCTAATCCACGTCTGGAAAACTGCACCAGATTCCAGATTTTCTCCCTTCTCTCACCAGTGTCCTGGGGTTTTCCGGGCAGGCGTGTTTGGTGTGCGGGTAGGATCTCTAGTTTGGTTTGATCAGAAGTGCTGGCCAGCAGCTGCGTTGCCTCTAGAACCGAGCAGTGCTCTGTGCTGGTGCCGTCTATAGACAGGATATGATCACCCACATGTAACGCTCCTGACCTGAGAGGCAAACAGAGAACTGCTAGAACTGTCATAAATGTGGGAAGTGTTAGAGACAACATTACAACTGATCCAAATGACCATATAATACAACAATATGGACGTTAAATACATTGCGAATGATGTTTCACCTCATCTTTAAGGGTTAGTTCACCCAAAAATGAAAATTCTGTCATTAATTACCCCTATCCTCATGTCGTTCAACACCGGTAAGATCAATGTCATTTCCTTTCTCAAGACCCATAAAAGGCAATAAAGACGACATTACAAAGCCCATCTCACAACAGTGGTTCTGCAATAATTTAATGAAGTGACGAGAATAGTTTTTGTGCACAAAAAACCCCTAAATAACAACTTATATAGCGATGGCCGATTTCAAAACACTGCTTCGTAAAGCTTCAAACCATTATGAATCAGTGTATCGAATCAGCGGTTCGAATCGCCAAAGTCACGTGATTTCAGCAGTTTGGCGGTTTAACACACGATCTGAATCATGAAACGATACGCTGATTCATAATACTTTTGGCCATCGACCATCACTATACAAGTCGTCATCAAACGTCAATTTTTGCGCACAAAATGATTGTCGTCGCTTCATAAACGATTGTAGAGCTGCTGTAGTTAGATGGGCTTTGTAATGTCGTCTTTAGTGCCTTTATGGGTCTTGAGAGAGGAAATGACATTGTGGCCAAAATATGTTATTTTTCTGAGCCATAGGATTTCCACAAAAATATCTTAATTTGTGTTTTTATTTTTGAACGGAGGTCTTACGGGTGTCGAATGGCACAAGGAGGAGTAATTAATGAAATAATTTGTATTTCTGGGTGAACTAACACTATAAAATTGTAACTGCATAACACAAAATAGACTATAAAGTCTATAAAGTTTTTTTTTCCAACGGATTTAAGTTAAACTGTATTCAACAGAAGAATAAATTCTTTGTCAATTGTTTGTGAAATGATTACATAAAAAAAGAATTACTCAATATTTTGAATAAGATTTCTTTTTTTTCTTTCTTTTTTACAGAATGAAATAAAATCCATTAGGCCTACCCAAAATGGTTTAACAGAAATACAATAATTTACGTAAGAATTGTTTTACTAAAGAATTACGTGAAAATAAATAAAATTATATAAAAATGGTTTTACGATCAATTTAGTCTTACAAAATGTATGTATTTTTTTTTATTACGTAAAAACAGCTTTGTGAAAATTGGTTGTACAAACAATGTACGTGAAAATGCTTTGACAAATATAAAATCCTTTATATATGAACAGTTTTACAATCTATTTATGAAGGAAGATTTAAAAACATTTATGTATGTTTACAATTTAGGTAAAATATACATTTTCAGAAAAATGTTTTTACAAACAATTTCCATTAAAAGATATCAAATTATGTAAAAAGCAGTTCCCTTTCAGTAGTTAACGTTCAACGTTATGTCTAATCATCATTGATGATATGGCGCTTTAGACATCTGAAGGCGAAGACTGGGCTTCCTCCACTTCCTCTGACCCTCTCATCGGCCCGAGGCAACGCAGCCGAGTCTTCACCTCCAGATGACGGAAGCTTCATAACTTATATGACGTTCCGGCGTAACGTCTCTCGTTCCCTCCTTTAGGGAACGAGGGTTACAAACATAACAGAGACATTTTACTATCAATTCGTAGTTTTCACGTGGTATCACACGCTTATAGAAACTCCCACCTGGAGGGCAAATCAAGGCTATCCTCCATTGCCTGCCAGTCATTTTTACCAGGTTTGTAGTCAGTATTAATGCAGTAAGAGTGATATTATAATACCAAATTCAATTAACAACTTATTGATGTTGCATATAAACAGAATATTAATGCAACACAAGGTTTCTTGTTAAAGGGTTAGTTCACTTAAAAATGAAAATTAGGCCATAATTTACTCATCCTCAAGTCATCCTAGATGTATATGACATTCTTCTTTCAGACGAATAAAAGTTGATTTATATTAAAATTGTCGTGGCTGAAGTCCATAAAAATACAACGGTCCGTCAAATAACGTGCTCCACATTGCTCCGGGGGGTTAATAAAGGCCTTCTGAAGCAAATTGTTACGTTTGTGTAAGAAAAAAATCCATATTTAAAACTTTTTAAATTAAAGTTCCGGCCGATCGCCTTACGTGGAAAAGTGGTGAAAGTAATTTCTCGGAGTTCAAGATGCGTACGCGTCGTCTGACGAGGGTAACTGGTTGTGTAAGCCTTTGAACTGCAGAGGCACTTTCAACACTTTTCCAATTAACTGAAAACAGAAGGCAATCGGCTTAAACCATGGGCGTAGGTTTAGGGGGGGACGCTAGGTACTAGTCCCAATCAACATTTTAAGACGGCAAAATTGTCCCCACCAGTATTTTAGCAAACTCCTTCGTGCTGCTATATATGGTCCCGTATTTACAAGCAAAACGACGTGTCCCGCCGTATCAAACCGGGAAGCGATGCACAAGCTTGGGTTTTAGCGTCTTTGCTGCTGCCATAGCGACGGAGTCTCGAGAACATGCGCTGTAAACTTGCTCGGTTTTTTAAAAACATGAGCTCGAGCTCGCGTCCACCGTTTAAACGCAAGAGGATTTCCAGATATAGGGCTGAATAGAAAAAAAGGTATCAGTGGGTCTGTCCAGTAACTTACGATGAACCTAAGACAAATATTCCATACATTATCAAAGCTTGGCAGACTTATTTTTCTAGACATTAGACCGGTTAATTAATAGATTATAGCCTAATTAATGTTATTAATTTTTATCATTTAGCTATAGGATATATTAATAATAAATAATCCTGTCATATAAAGTTTGATTTAAAAAAAATATTTAGATAAAAATGGGACAAATAATTGCATAATAATATAGTCATAATAGTAAATTATTAAGGAAAATGTAATTTAATTTTTGAATTTCAGAACATTTTTGTCAGTAAAGTGGTTACTGGTTCAAAATGACTGTTTAAAGAGACAGTGCACCAAAAAATTAAAAATCTGTCAATTTCCTCACCCTCAAGTTGTTCCAAACCTGTATGCATTTCTGTTATGTTGAATTCCTACCATGGAAGGAAATGATGCCCCCAAAGCAGCCTGGTTACAAAATTTCTTCAAAATATCTTCTTTTGTGTTCAGCAGAACAAAGAAACTCATACAGGTTTGGAACATCATGATGGAGAGTAAATGATGACAGAATTTTTATTTTTGGGTGAGCCATCCCTTCAAAGTGCACCAATATAGGCTACTAAAGAGTTATTTAGAAATAAATAAAATAATCAAATGTAAAATAATATAAAATGTGTTCTGTTGCAAGCTTGCATAGGCCTAGTTTTTTCCATGTTTATTGTTGAGCTGTTGTCATTGTTTAATTGTCACTCTTATCACTACTATCACTCTTTAAATGCCAAGTTCATAAATGATTTTCAAAAACTGATTCAAAACTGATTTGGACAAAAAAATAACTTACACACAAAATAACTTATTTTCAATATAAAAAGTGATTGGGCATGATTATGTAGCATTATGGCTTTACAATCAAAAAATGTGGTTATAATGGAAGTCAATGGGGCAAAAACAGCCACGAACAATAAATGAGGGAGAAACAAAAACTGATCCTGTACAAAAACTAACAATGCATCAAATCTAAAGTTGTTACTAATCTTTGACATGCTCAATAATGTGATAAGAGGTAAAAAAAAAAAAAAAAAAAATCCAGTCCACAATCATTTTTTATATTGAAAATAAGTAATTTTGTGTGCATGTTGTGTTTTTTCCCAAATCAATTTTGAAAATCATTTATGAACTTGACAAGTAAAGAGTATTTTGTTTTATTATTATTATGGTACTGGATTGGGCCGAAAAGCCTCATCAATTAATAATCGTATTAATTCCTAAACTATGGTGCATTTCCATACTCAGTAATAAATAATAGACTATATAATCTGGGCAAACCTGGTGGGATGTCCCCACCAAAGCTGAGACCAAACCTACGCCCTTGGCTTAAACGTTATTTTATCAAGTTTAAATATGGATATTTTTCTTACACAAACGCATCAATTCACTTCCAAAGGCATTTAGTAACCTCCCGGAGCCGTGTGGAGCATGTTATTTGACGGACAGATGCATTTTTATGTACTTCAAAAACAGAACAACAATCCCTGCCATTATATATTAGCCAGGAGTTTTTTTAACATAACTCAACATTTATTCGTCTGGAAGAAGAATGTCCCAAACACCTAGGATGACTTGAGGGTGAGTAAATCATGGGCTAACTTTCATTTTTGGGTGAACTATGTAACCCTTTAAGTTTAAAATTAAGTGGTGCAACAACTTGATTTAAAATAAAACCCATATCAGCAAATCCTAGATTAGCATTAAACTTTGCTTAATTGAATCCTTATTGGTGCAACTCACCTTATAGTGTTTTTCACGTTAAGCATTTTAAAAACGTCCCGCTTTTTTTAGTGATTGAAATACTGCAGCAGGTGCTGTATATGGATCATAATTGCCCAAAACGTGCATCTTGTTCACATATTTTTGTTTTAAGATTGAAATTTGATAGGCTTGTGCTGCAGTTCAATGGAGATCAATGAAGTTCAGTGTTGCCCTCCATGGCTCCGCCACAGTCACGTGACTGAAAACTATGTACGAAAAATGTAAAAAAACTACATTAAATGTGCTTTGTGAAAAATGGGTTAAAAAGATATTCGCATAAGAATGGTTATACTAGCAATTTACATTAAAATAAAACTATTATGTGAAAACACTTTTTGCGGAAAAATAACAAAATTAATTAACAAAATAATAATTTACATAAGAATGGCTATGAAAAACATTTATGTAAGATTTTTTCAAATATATGTAAAATTGGCTTGGTACGTGAAAAATTGGTACGGGAATTTTTTTATTAAAAACAATTATTCACGTAATAATGGTTTTACAAAGAATTTATGTGAGGGCAGTGTATTCATGGTAAATTTGTTTTACGACAAGTTTACATAAAATTTGTATAATTTACAGAAGCATGGTTTATAAACATAAAATTAAGTTTCATAAAAATAAATAAAATTCTTTACTTAATGACTATGTTTGTGTGGGCTCGGTTTTAAAAACTATTTAAGAATTAAAATAATTCAACACATTTTACAAACTATTAACATAAAAAAATGATCATACAATTTACACTAGAATTTTTAAGTTTTACACACACACAAAAAAGCTTAATTTTTTATTTATTTATTTTTACACAAAAAGTTGTGCAACTTCTCCTGTGTTTGATGAATGAGGCCCATTGAGTGTGTACCTGTCCACCACGCTGCCGGATTTGATCTTGTCGATGACGATGGCCTGTTTGTTCCTGTGCATGGCAGAGGTCAGAGTAATTCCCAGACTCGCTCCGGGCGCCTTGGCAATCTCCACCAGCAGAGGACCTGAAGCGTTCGTCACCGAGTCTGGAAGGCAGGCGATAAGGACAAACAGGGATAGCACTGTTACGGTGGGGTTTAGCTGTGGTTTCTTAACAGATCATTTTTGCAGCTTAGATCCAATAACGACTATTTTTGGACTGAGCAGGAAGTTCTGAGCTCTTAAAGTTTATCTCAAACTTCTATTTCCTAAGATATGGCTCTTTTAACTCTACGAGGAGAACAACAGTGGGCGTTGTGCTAATTGTGGTTCACCTAAACTAGCCTTCTCCGCATTAGTACAGTAAAAGGGTTCTTCTCTGCTCTTGCAGGTCAACAGCCTGCCGTTCCAGAGAGAGCTCTCTAGAGGGAAGCGGTGCTTCTGGAAAATGTCTGAGAAAGGACAAGCACCCTCTTAAAGTGCTCCTATTATGCAATTTTAAAGGTTCGTAATTTAGTTTTGAAGGTCTCCTACAATGGACTTACATGCAACCAAGATCATTAAACATTTTTAAAGGTGCCCTAGAATGAAAAATTGAATTAACGTTGCCATAGTGAAATAATGAGAGTTCCGTACATGGACATCACATACTGTGAGTCTCAAACATCAATGTAAATCTCGTGAATCTATAACACAACAGGAAAAAAAAGTAAACAGGCCAAATAAGGCCAACAGTGACGCAAGCATCGGGGATCATTTATATGCACGCCCCCAACATTTGCATCTGTCCAAACATGTTCATTGTGAGGCGGAAATGGGAGCGAATCATCAAAGCAATCTGCTCGCATGGACACACTTCATGTTCCAGGCTGTTCAGTAGACTTGTCTACCCTTCCCACAGATAAAAAATGTCAACAGTCATGGTTGATGTTCATAATCCGATACTGTGACGACCCTGAGTCTCCTGTATAATATCTCCGGATAAAGACATCTACTCTGCTCTGATTGGTCAGATGGCCCAGTCTGCTGGTCTACTCTGCTCTGATTGGTCAGATGGCCCAGTCGGTTGTGATTGGTCTACTCTGCTCTGATTGGTCAGATGGCCCAGTCTGTTGTGATTGGTCTACTCTGCTCTGATTGGTCAGATGGCCCAGTCTGTTGTGATTGGTCTACTCTGCTCTGATTGGTCAGATGGCCCAGTCGGTTGTGATTGGTCTACTCTGCTCTGATTGGTCAGATGGCCCAGTCTGTTGTGATTGGTCTACTCTGCTCTGATTGGTCAGATGGCCCAGTCTGTTGTGATTGTTCTACTCTGCTCTGATTGGTCAGATGGCCCAGTTTGTTGTGATTGGTCTACTCTGCTCTGATTGGTCAGATGGCTCAGTCTGTTGTGATTGGTCTACTCTGCTCTGATTGGTCAGATGGCCCAGTCTGTTGTGATTGGTCTACTCTGCTCTGATTGGTCAGATGGCCCAGTCGGTTGTGATTGGTCTACTCTGCTCTGATTGGTCAGATGGCCCAGTCGGTTGTGATTGGTCTACTCTGCTCTGATTGGTCAGATGGCCCAGTCGGTTGTGATTGGTCTACTCTGCTCTGATTGGTCAGATGGCCCAGTCTGTTGTGATTGGTCTACTCTGCTCTGATTGGTCAGATGGCCCAGTCTGTTGTGATTGGTCTACTCTGCTCTGATTGGTCAGATGGCCCAGTTTGTTGTGATTGGTCTACTCTGCTCTGATTGGTCAGATGGCCCAGTCTGTTGTGATTGGTCTACTCTGCTCAGATTGGTCAGATGGCCCAGTCTGTTGTGATTGGTCTACTCTGCTCTGATTGGTCAGATGGCCCAGGCTGTTGTGATTGGTCTACTCTGCTCTGATTGGTCAGATGGCCCAGTCTGCTGTGATTGGTCTACTCTGCTCTGATTGGTCAGATGGCCCAGTTTGTTGTGATTGGTCTACTCTGCTCTGATTGGTCAGATGGCCCAGTCTGTTGTGATTGGTCTACTCTGCTCTGATTGGTCAGATGGCCCAGTCTGTTGTGATTGGTCTACTCTGCTCTAATTGGTCAGATGGCCCAGGCTGTTGTGATTGGTCTACTCTGCTCTGATTGGTCAGATGGCCCAGTTTGTTGTGATTGGTCTACTCTGCTCTGATTGGTCAGATGGCCCAGTCTGTTCTGATTTGTCTACTCTGCTCTGATTGGTTAGATGGCTCAGTCTGTTGTGATTGGTCTACTCTGCTCTGATTGGTCAGGTGGCCCAGTCTGTTGATTGGTCTACTCTGCTCTGATTGGTCAGAAGGCCCAGTCTGTTGATTGGTCTACTCTGCTCTGATTGGTTAGATGGCTCAGTCTGTTGTGATTGGTCTACTCTGCTCTGATTGGTCAGGTGGCCCAGTCTGTTGATTGGTCTACAGTTTACAGCATGTGATGAAAACAAAACACCCATTACTCCAAAATTCCTCAGCACGATACACAGTGATATGAACAGACACAATGGCGTCAGTTTTATTATAGAAATGAGTCCTCATCCTAACTTTATTTGTCATGCACTTTAATCTTAGAAACTTTGCAGACCTTTTACATTCACCAACATTTAGTACGCACTACATGAAAGGCACTATCCAAAGCATAATGGAGCTCACAGCTCACCGCAGTTCAGCTGTTCAGCTCATGAGTCCTGACTGTCTTGACAGAACACAGACCGACTGAATGGTGTTTTCAGATCACCCGCACACCAGAAAGAGCTCGCGTTCGTGCGGTTGCCAGATTTCAGTAATTTAAATCCCCCAAACAGAGCTTTTCTGTGAAAAGAAACCTGTATACTATCCGGTGTTTTACCTAAACATGTCCAATCTGGCAACCATATGCACGCGAGCTCTCTCTCGCGCGCGGATGATCTGAAAACACCAATAAACAAGTAAGCTGCATTTTATCAACCTCCATTTGAGATGTTCTCTAGTTAATGTAAGAATTTTGATTAATTCATTATTTCCTTTTAAAGTGCAACATATAATACTAATAACATTCCAATCCACTGGGACATGTGGGATTTTCATCCTGTCAACATATCAAAGCATTGCAACTGAAGTAACTCACCCATGATGGAGACGTCGTACTCGATCTGGAAAATGGCTTCCTGTCCACACTGGGTCAGTACAGTAAGGGCTTCGCTGTGAGTGGCGCTGTGTAAAACCACTCCATCCACGCTTAAAATGCGATCACTTGCTTTAAGAGTCCCTTCTCTGCAGAAGAACACATGTGGAACGTTCACATTTTATTGCCGTATGAAATGCATAACACATACTCATTTACATTTAGAAGTTTAGCCGGTGTCAATAGCCTCATATAATGCAACAGTGCCTCCTATGGCCCGGGTTCGATTCCCAGCTTGAGGTTTCTTTGCCGATCCTGTTCCCCTCTCTCTCCACCCTACGCTTTCCTGTCAAATCTCTATTGTCCATTAGGCATAAAAGGGCCAAAAACATAACTTAAAAACACATTTAAAGGTTTAAGTTTTGGTGAGATTAAAAAATAAATAAATACAAATAATAATACTTTAATTCAGAAAGCAGTTATTTTGAACTTTCAGGAAAAATATCCTAAAAAGTGATTTCAAAAGCAGTTTAATGTTAGAATAAAGTTGATGCAAGATAATCAGCTCACTAGGTTTTGGAACACAGCTGACTTTTTTGAGCTTCTTTACAAGTCTCTCGGTATTCTACAGTAATGATTAATGCTACATGTGAGAGAACCTCTTTGAGAGCACAATATTTTCCACATGACGTGTCTAGGGGCCTTCAGGAAAGACAATGTATACAATTTTCATACAACAGTCAAGGCAGTCTTTGTCTCTAACATCAAAGGTTTCTTATGGAAGAAGTTCTCTCTCTAGAAACATGTTTATTTATTTCTCTCTTTTTGCAGGTTGCGTGTTGCTGATATAAGTAGGGAAAAGTAATTCCGAAGAGAGGCATGGAAAATCCAAAAACTTAGAACAACTTTCCATCCAAGATGAGAACGAAATCTTTCTGCATTTGGTTATTGTACAATTAAAGGTGAACTATGTAGTATTTTTGCAGTAAAATATCAAAAAACCACTAGGCCAGTGTTATATATTTTGTTCAGTTGAGTACCTACAATATCCCAGATGTTTCCAACTATTTGTAAATTGTGAGAAAATTGCTATTTTAACTAAGGACCGGGACGTTGCAGCATTGCATTTGAGGGAGTCGCCTGTCAATTGCGTCATATCTGCGTTACCCTCGGTTTCGGCTTTTATTTGGCAGGAGCGCTTTACTCTTAGCAGTGTGAACAACTGAACGCACGGAGTAACGTCATAACATCGTTTTAAACACACTTAAATGTATCTAATATGATAAACAGAGCTCCATTACCTCAAAATCATAACCGGAAGAGCGGATCTGTGCAGACGCCAGGCAAATGAGTCCCGTCCCGTCATAATAAAAGTCCCGGTATTCGCAAGGCGGGTATTTGTTTAACAATCGCTCCAGCAGCTGTGCTCAGGTCCATAACACTCAGTCCTGCTCTGCTTTAGACTACAGTAACGTTAATAACCGCATGCATGAACGTGATTTCTGCCCGAGTCCTATTTTTCACCGGCTGTGATGAGAAGACCACATCTCCCAAGATGCTGCGCTCACACTTTGCGTCATCAAACTACGCATTTGTTTTGCATAGGCGCCCTCCAGTGGACAAAAGCTGCATAGTGCACCTTTAATGTGTTCAAACATGGACGACGCCTACAACAAAAACGTATACATGTTGCTTATGCATGTTGTTCGTAAAATGTAGCGTTCACAAATAGGTTTTACACCAATAAATAGATAGTACCTGGTAAATATGTTTTAATAGCTGCTTTATTATAAATTGGATGGGTAGTCCCTCATGATGGCCGCCATTTTGAGATCACATGACCTGGCAAATACTACTAACTGGCTGTCGGTCATCGCCGATGTAATTTTCAGTCAGAACACATTTCACACACCAGGAGTTTGAATCGCCGACAGCTCCAGATATTTAGTTTGCCAAATATCTCACGGGCATCTGCGGCTTGTCGGCGATTCTCTCTGATCGCGTCTTTGATCACTCACACTGCGAGCACCGATTTGCCTATGATCTCGGACGTTTGTCAGTGATTTCGCGAAACCTGTCGGCGAGTCACAATCGTAGCTAAAATCGGGCAGTGTGAACTCGCTGTTAGCCTACTAAGCTAACATATCGACTGCAAATTACTTCACATATTCACATAAAACTTTGATTTTGTGAAAAATACATCATGAACTGCCAAGTTTTCCACAATGGAAAGATACAACATCATATTTTTTTCTTCCTCTCTGTGTAAAGTGTGTTCAAAATCTTAAATTTTGGTAATGCAATTCATTACCTGTCGGCAGGACCACCTGGTCTGACATGTGTGACCACCAAAGGGCGAGATTTGTGCCAGTCCTCATGGGATCCACCTGTATTATAACACATAAAAATCTGTAACATTTTGTTCTTAAAAACATTACAAGAAAGATTAGAATAAATAAATACAATCAAATTAAATGAGGGAGAACAAAGCCAAGAAAACCCACCTCGCATAACAAATCCGAAGCTATTGCCCTCTTTCTGCAAACAGATCTCGATTGTCTTGGAAATAACACCTGAGGTACTGTCTGGCGCTAAGAGGGACAACAGAGACAGGAGAGAGGCAATAGCATCTCTAAATCAGCACCTTTTACTGGGCGAATGGCCAGAACAGGGGGACAATCAGATAAATAAACCCAGATGCAAACTGACGTTCAGCAGAAGGTCAGCCAGAAACACTGAGCTTATAAACCAGACAATTTATCTGTCATGCACAAGATATATAGGCTGGCTGACGATCACAATATATCATCACACATGTCAAACTGAGACAGAAATCTAGAAATGGAATGGTCAGCAAATAGTCAACCTAAAATGCAGATATACATTGAGCCTTAATGGTGGCATGGTTTCGTAATTAAAGACGATTTAGACAAATACTTTTTTTTTTTTTAATTGAAAAATTCCTGTTCCAATCAAACAACCTTTCAGTGCTGTTTGTGAATTTCCATTTGAACTATGAATTCGGGAATCAGCGAATCGTTGAACCATGATAGAACTAAGGTGTGGAAGAGGGCAGCCGCTGCAGGTGGAGAATGAGTGCAGGGGAATTGAATGGCAAGGAAAACGCCTCTGGTTAATGAGAACTAACAGGTGTTTGCACTTTGCGGTGGTGAAAAGGAGCGGTGTGAGTTCAGAGTAGGCACCTGGGATATGAGCTGTGCATATTGAAAGCCACATAAATGTACTGATAGACAATAGGCGGAAATTATGAGTTTGAGCTGAAAAGGTCTCGTGCTTTATCTCTGTTTGTATAACGCCGCATCAACACGGGGCGTAGGCGTTAACGCTTCCCATTTACTTTGAATGGGTGACATCATCAATTGCCGAACTGAATTGTGGGTTCCGTCGCGTCGCTTCACTCGCGTTGCAAGCGGCAGAAGTTGAAGATTTCTCAACTTTTCAAGCGCCAGCGCAGGGGTCATCCAATCAGATCTCCGTATGCAAATATCCTTGAGCAGGCGCTAGCCAATTGCGTTCATTACTGCTCCGTGAACCATCCAGATGCAGCTCCCGGACCAGTCCGTGATATTCTTCCCGCTGTCGGGCTTGAACAGCTTCGAGCACCTGTGCAGTGCACTGACAACAACTACAGGGGCATTCGCACATACAACAAAATCAGCATCCATTTCGTCTCACAGACTAGCTGTCAAAAAAGGCCTTTTTTTGTGTTGTGTTTTGGTCCAAGCGGCAAGTACATTTTAATGTGATTGGCTGTTGTCACGATGACGATCGCGTTAGCACCAAGCTTCAGCCACGCCCTCCGTCAAGAGTTAACGCCTACGCACCGTGTGAATGCGGCGTATGAGACGTATGTGTGCTTCACATACACTTCTATGTCTTCTGTTTCCTTCATTCCCTTCATCTCAAGGGTGAGCTTTCCCACATATGGTTAGAAATTATTTTTGGTAATCATTTTTAGCTCATGTTTTGGGGAAATGCAAACAAGGCAAATTTATTGGCAGAATTTTGGTCAGATGGATCTACAGCTCTCGACAAAATAATAATAATAATAATAATAATAATAATAATAATAATAATAATAATAATTCATTACATTTATATAGTGCTTTTTTAGGCACTCAAAGCGCTTTACATTGAAGGGGGAATCTCCTCAGCCACCACCAATGTGCAGCATCCACCTGGATTATGCGACGTTTGCAATATTGCCATATTGTGCCAGAACGCCCATCACACACCAGCTGATTGGTGGAGAGGAGACATGATGGACAGGGGCCAATGGGCAAATTTGGCCAGGATGCCGAGGTTACACCCCTACTCATTATCGAAGGACATCCTGGGATTTTTAACGACCACAGAGAGTCGGGACCTCGGATTAACGTCTCATCCGAAGGACGGTGCTCTTTGACAGTACAGTGTCCCCATCTCCCATTCAGGTACTGACCGGGCTCAGCCCTGCTTAGCTTCAGTGGGAGACAAGTCTTGGGCTACAGGGTGATATGGCTGCTGGCACATGTGGTCTTTTTAGTATTAGCCAACTATGGTTGCAAATTCCGCCATCCATTAGCAACATAGTTCAACGATTCACTTATTCTTGAAACTATAGTTCTAACAAAGATTTAGAAATACGATCATAAATTTGTGTTTGGAACTGCAGCTCTCGACATGTGGTTGGTTGCATAGTTTAATTTAAGTATCAGCCAACTATGGTTGCAACTTTCCCTTTCCAGCATTGTTCAACGATTTGCTAATTCCAGAAGCCCAAGTTCTAACGAACATTCGCACACACCATAGGAAAGTTGTTTGAGTGTAACAACAGCTCTCAACCTGTACGTGGTAGATGCATAGTTTCTTTTTAATTCACGCTTAAAAACAAAGGTTTCTTAAATGGCTCTTTGGCAGGGTTTATGGTTCCATGAAGAACCTTTGATATCTAAAGAACCTTTCCATTGCACAAAAGAGTAGTGCAAAAATGCTCTGTAGACTATAAAATGGTTAGAAAAAATGGTTATTTAAAGAACCTTTCACAAAACGGTTCTTCTTTGGCATCACTGTGAAAACCCATTTTTGGTTCTTTCTGGCACCTTTATATTTAATTGTGTATTAGCCAATTTATCAAAAACATTGCATAGAGTTTTTGTAATGTCATGTAATGTTTTGTAATAAGTAGGCTAATACCGCCAAAAATGTGGTGCTTTCAAGACAATGCTTGAGCATCGCGACCAACAACAATGGTTCAATCAATGGCGTGAGTTTGGGGCTTGACTATCCATTTGCCTGACCAATGGCAAACAGGGGTGACGTGTGTTAACCCCAACAACAGAATGCAAAAAAGCGGTTTTGTGCCCTTAAAGGGCATTTTGGGAAGGGGATGCCATATGTAGGGATGTTCCAAACAAAATTTTAATTGTCTTTCATTGCTCCCTTTGCCAAGTGCTTTCCAAATTACTACATTGTGATCCACAAATGCCCCAATCCCTACAAATTCCCCACTTCAAAAGTTCTGCCCTTCGAAATGAGTAGTCCCTCCAAATTAGGGTTGGGTAATGTTCGCATTTTTTACAATACTGGTGCCGAACCCATACTTTTAAAACAATACCGGTGCCTAAATGCATATACACTCATCTAAAGGATTATTAGGAACACCATACTAATACTGTGTTTGACCCCTTTCGACCTTTGGAACTGCTTGCAGTTGATGCAGATTTGTGGGATGCACATCCAGGACATGAAGCTCCTGTTCCACCACATCCCAAAGATGCTCTATTGGGTTGAGATCTGGTGACTGTGGGGGCCATTTTAGTACAGTGAACTCATTGTCATGTTCAAGAAACCAATTTGAAATGATTCAAGCTTTGTGACATGGGGCATTATCCTGCTGGAAGTAGCCATCAGAGGATGGGTACATGGTGGTCATAAAGGGATGGTCATGGTCAGAAACAATGCTCATATAGGCCCTGGCATTTAAACGATGCCCAATTGGCACTAAGGGGCCTAAATTGTACCAAAAAAACATCCCCCACACCATTACACCACCACCACCAGCCTGCACAGTGATAACAAGGCATGATGGATCCATGTTCTGGTCTGTTTACACCAAATTCGGACTCTATGATCTGAATGTCTCAACAGAAATCAAGACTCATCAGACCAGGCAACATTTTTCCAGTTTTCAACTGTCCAATTTTTGTGAGCTTGTGCAAATTGTAGCCTCTTTTTCCTATTTGTAGTGGAGATGAGTGGTACCCAGTGGGGTCTTCTGCTGTTGTAGCCCATCCGCCTCAAGGTTGTGCGTGTTGTGGCTTCACAAATGCTTTGCTGCATACCTCAGTTGTAACGAGTGGTTATTTCAGTCAAAGTTGCTCTTTTATCAGCTTGAATCAGTCGGACCATTCTCCTCTGACCTCTAGCATCAACAAGGCATTTTCGCCCACAGGACTGCTGCATACTGGATGTTTTTCCCTGTCCACAAGGGTTATTTGTAAACCCTATTATTGGTTGTGCAAGAAAATCCCAGTAACTGAGCAGATTGTGATATACTCAGACCGGCTGTCTGGCACCAACAACTATTCCACGCTCAAAATTGCTTAAATCACCTTTCTTTCCAATTTCTTTCCCATTCAGTTTGGAGATTGTCTTGAACAGGACCACACCCCTAAATGCACTGAAGCAACTGCCATGTGATTGGTTGATTAGATAATTGCATTAATGAGAAATTGAACTGGTGTTCCTAATAATCCTGTAGGTGAGTGTACATATGCATATACACCTAGGATGACTTGAGAGTAAATCAGTGGCTAATTTTCATTTTTGGGTGAACTAACCCTTTAAATGGCACCAAAATCTGCGTTCTGATTCGGTCCCATTACATACCGGTTATATAGGTACCATATTGGCCATATTGGCACCAGGTTTCACTACCCAATACCTAATCCAAATTCACCCCATTGGTCAGGTTAATGCTGCTATTCCCACCATGATTTTGATACAAACAAAGCATGTAACTTTTAGCGTTTACTTCTATATGTCTCTGCATGATAAGGTGATGTATAAGAAAATATTTTAACATCAAGAAATGCTTTCAGCATGCAGCCATGCGCTCTGCTGACACAGACATTTTCATGAGGTCTGGGATTAGTTCATCACCGAGGTTAAATTGACAGGGACATGCCACAACACAGGCAAAAGTCAAAATACTCAACTTCCTACCAGCTGAAGGCAGCTCATACTCCACTTCCAGCACAACGCGCTCGCCTACGTTCTTTAGCAGACTGATGATCTCGTCATGACGCAGCTTGGTCAGGTTGATGCCATTGACTGACTTGATGTAGTCGCCCACATTGAGTTGATCGCTCCTGAGATGCATCAAAATTGAACTGAATAATCACAATAGTACTTAGGAGGATTATGGGTTTGTTGAAAACTGTAATATTAGCAAAAGTTAGACATGCCTTAGCAAACACCACAGCTTTGTATTATAATTACTGAAAATATAGTAATTAAACAGTTTAGCTAATACGAACAAACATATTGGCAGACTATATTTTGTTTAACAATGTAAAAGGTGTCTTTTCGAACATTTCACTTAATTAGCTTTTTTTGCATTCAACAGTTATTGTAGAGAAATTAACAAGATGACGTCTGATGGAGAAGCTTTCCGTCAATGGTCAAAAACAAAACAATTATATTTTGAATGGAAAGTAAAGGCAAAGTAAGAACTCCTTATCTGTTGTTGAACACTCCACAGGGAGTATATTCTCATTTAGATGCTAATTAGACAAATGAATGCTATTCATTCTCTTTGTCCTCTGGGCATACATGAGCTTGCACAATGATGCCTGACAAAAATGTGTCATCAGCCTAGACGTGCTCCATAACATCCTCATACCAGCCACAAAGAAAGAAGAAATGACGATAACGGATACATCCTACATGTCGCTGAATAAGTTTAATTAATTGTGACTGTCAGGGAAAAGAAATGTATCACCATGTATCACAATATATCTACGTATGTAAGTAAATGACGCTTGGTTTAGTTTATTTAAGTAATTTAACAGGGACCATGCATAACAAAAATGTTGTGCCAGAGTTAGCTAAATAGCTCATTTGCACTATTAATTTTGCTTCTAGCTACACGCTCAATTTTACGCACTGTTGTGTTTCGAAATGTATCAGAATATTGTTGGCTAATGCAACACAAGTCCACATTGCAGAAATTGGCAGAAAGAGTAGAGGCAGGTAAGTTTATTCATTCTGGTCAACTACTGTAATGGCAGAACAGTTTGAATCTTGTTGAGCAAGTTACATAAAGCTAGCTAAATAGCTACTATGTTTAGATTATAGCTAGCTACCTGTTTAATAAGATAATTTGAAGGTAATTATATCAGTTATTTGACTACTGATGCTTATACTGCCACAGTAACACAAAAATGCTAATGCTAAACACTAATGTTAAGTATGTAACGTAGCACAACTACATGTTGCTACATTAGCAAACATTAGCATAAAATAGCTTTTTCTGCGGTCAGTTCGACTATGGCAGAACAACAGCTTGCATCTGAGCAAGTTACATAAGCTAGCTAAATTCCTGATATGTTTAGCTTATAGCTAGCTCCTTGTTTAATAGCTTAATTTGAAGGTAATTCTAGCAATCATTTAAGTATTGGTGCTCATTGTCATAGTAACACAAAATGCCAACACTAAACACTAATGTTAAATAAGTTATGTAATACTGCATTAGCATAAATTAGCTGCTTCTACGGTTTTCATTTTCAGGTCGACTATGGCAGAACAGTTATCGTATGTTATCGAACAGTTATCGTATACCGCAATACTATCGTATGAACAGTTGAGCAAGTTACAAAAAGCTAGCTAAATTGCTGCTATGTTTAGCTTATAGCTAGCTACCTATTTATTGAAGCTAATTCTATCAATTAATTGATGCTGACTGCCACGGTAAAAAAAAAGAAGCTAATTCTAAAAACTAATGTAACATAGCACAACTATATTTTTAATGAACTGCTTCTATAGTCGACTATGGCAGAACAGTTTGAATCTTGCCAAACAAGTTACATGAAGTTAGCTAAATAGCGGCAATGTTGAGTTTATAGCTAGCTATCTGTTTAATAGGATAATTTGAAGGTAATTCTATGCTGACTGCGACAGTAACATTAAAATGCTAACGCTTAACACTATAATGTAGCAAAGCTACGTTAAATTAGCAAGCATTAGCATAAATGAGCTGCTTCTATGGTCAGTTTTCTTTTTCAGGTCAACTAGGAAAATAACAGTTTGAATCTTGAGTAAGTTAGCTAAAGTTAGTTAAATTGTTTATATGTGTAACTTGCTAGCTTACATGAATGAATCCTGAATTAGTTAGCCTTACAGTTTGCACTAAATAATATACGCTAAGACTTTAGCTTTTCATCTAAAACAAAATTAATTTCCTATTATCACTGTAAAACTGCTTTGAAGCAATGTTTTGTAAAAAGTGCTATATAAATGAAGGTGACTTAAAGCTTATGCATATTCTGAAACTATGAGAATGTGACCTTTTAAAGTTGTGTGCAAAAAAACTTTCTGCACACTTAAGTTGCACTGTTGCAATCCGAAATGTGTCAAAATCTTAAGTCGTAATGTAACGTAACGCAACGCAACAACGTATGTAATGTGTTGCCACTTTAGCAAGCATTAGCGTAAATTAGCTTCTTCCATGGTCAGTTTACATATTAGCTAATGCAAACAATACACAACTAAAGAAGTTTGTAACAATACATTTTTTTAAGTTGTTGTGGTGCATAGAATTCCAAACTTAAATTGCGCTGCTGCATTCCGGAATGTGGCAAAACACAAGTCGTAATGCACACAAGTACATGTTGTCGCATTAGCACACTTAAATTGCAAATGCAAATTGCAACCTAACTCACTATGTTAGGATTGGTGTTTTTCTAGGGTGAGCTGATCACTTTGTCATTCTGTGATTGGTTGAAAAAGTGCATTCATATAGATGTTATTTTCTGCATGAATTTGTGAGGTTGCACTGACTTCAGATTAAGGCCTTACCTTGCCGCAAGTCCTCCCGGCCGCAGGTTGGAGACGCGTGGTTTGCCGTCTTTGTCTGTGCCGCCTGAGATGGTGAGACCCAAAGTGCTTCCTTCTTTCTTAATCAGCTCAACCAGAGTAACCCCACGCAGTTCTTCTGCCCAGAAACACAACACACACACACACACACACACACACACACACACACACACACACACACACACACACACACACACACAGCACACAGACACACACAAGAGACAGAGTTGGCGCTGATGATAGCATGGTTTTAAGACACTAAATCTCTCAGATAGTCCCAAAAATTATATTAGATATGCAAATCAGCTGTATTTTTCCCATCTAACTAAAGATGAGAAATGTTATGAATTCTCAATATTAAAAACGCTCGAGATTGTTTTAAAATGTTACACCACAACTAACTTGCACTAATCTTTAACTCATGCTGTGACTATATGAATTCTTAAACAGAAAATCCAAACCGAGAGATACATGAAAGAAAACATCTATCAAACACCAGTAGTGCAGCAGAAATGGTAATGCCACACTTCTAAATCCAACTGTGTCATGCAATCTCTCACAGAGCCTAATCTAATCAGTGTCTGTGTGGGTTTAAATGTGAACAGATTGGAACTGTTTTCCACAAGTACAAATGTAATGGATGATTGCACACATCTTTTGAAACTATGATAATGCTTCCTGAAATTTCCTTAATCTGTCATTTTGTCAATTTTGGTAAAAAACTAAAAAATATATAATACTAGGTCTGTATATTATAATATGATATCAATGTATTAATATTTATGTAAAATAAATCATAATTTTACTGAACAAGGATCCATTAAATTCATCAAAAGTGACAGTAATTATAATTTCAAATAAACACTGTTATTTCAGCTTTCTATTAATCAAAGAGTCCTAAAAAAAATCACAATTCCACATCAATATTAAGTAGCACAACTGTTTTCGACATTGATAATAAGAGAGCATTTCTTGAGCATCAAATCAGCATATTAGAATGATTTCTGAAAGATCATATGACACTGACGACTGGAGTAAAGTTGATGCTGAAAGGCCCATTCACAGGAAAACATTACAAAAATTTTATTTAAGTTTTACTATATATTCAAATAGAAAAATTATTTAAAATTTTAGTAATATTTCACAATATTGCTGCATTTACTGTTTTTATTTTTATAAAATAATTATAGCCTTTGTGAGAATAAGAATAACAATTTAAATATCAGTATCAATCAAAAGTGGTCCAAGGAAGGAACAGTGGTGAACCGGCGACAGGGTCATGGGTGGCCAAGGCTCATTGATGCTCATGTCAGGGGTCTCTTTTTAAAGGGGTACTTCAGCGCTGGGAAGATGAATCTGTATTTAAACTGGGTCATCAATGCAGTAGAAATGTGAAATTATTTTTGAATTTGGTGCCTTCTAGACTGAGAAAAGACAGAAAATGTATTTTTGTCCCATGGGGATGAAAGACTACAATTCCCAGAATGCTTCGCTGCCCTGTGAGGCCATTCCCAACACCACCAACTTCATTACTGTGACTGAGTTAGAGAAGACACTACAATTAAAAACTGAACGTGTGTGTTCAATATAATGAGTGAGTCACCGCGCGAGTCTCACAGCACTGAGCACTAACTGCAGGAGTGATGAGAGCTGAGGTAATCGCGACTACACTCGCGGCATACATTCACAACGCCAGTTCAGTCTGGCACGCGTTTCAGTTCATGCCTTTGCAAGCTTAACTTTCATAGAAATGAATTTGAGAAGTTAAAAGACTTACATTGCTCACCATAGCTCCGTTTAAATGATCCTGTCTGCAAGCTGAGCTCTCCCTGCCAGCTGAGTGTAATCTCCCATCCCCCATGCGCAGATTCAAAACATGCGGAAATGGCTCCCTCTGCTGGCTGTAGTCTTTAGCCTTTGGGCAAGCATTCCTCCTATGATGCAAAAATCGTCATTTTGCATCATAGGAGGAATTTTTCCAGAAATAAAATGCATAAATCTCTCGTCTCAGGGAGATATGAGGGGGGAAAGCACAATAATTTGAATATTCTCCAGGGTTTCTACTGATACAAAGCCATATGCTAATCGCTGAAGTAACCCTTTAACCACCAGTGTGCAGCATCCTGGATGCGGTCATACTTAGGCTACAGGGTGATATGGCTGCTGGTTTGGGGCTGTATAGCTGCAGACCAGTCAGGGTGCCCATGCTGACCCCTTTCCACCGCAGAAAGCGCCAACCGTGGGCATGTGAGCATCAGAACTGGACCACGTAGCAATGGAAGAAGATTGCCTGGTCTGATGAATTACATTTTCTTTTACATCAAGTGGATGTCCGGGTGTGTGTGTGTGTCGCTTACCTGGTGAACACATGGCACCAGGATGCACTATGGGAAGAAGGCTAGCCGGCGGAGGCAGTGTGATGCTTTGGGCAATGTTCTGCTGGGAAACCTTGGGTCCTCCCATCCATGTGAATGTGACTTTGAGATGTACAACCCCTACTCCACCTACCTAAGCATTGTTGCAGACCACGCACACCCTTTCATGGAAACGTTTTTTTCCTGGTGGCGGTGGCCTCTGCTAGCAGGATAATACGCTCTGACACAAAGTAAAAATGGTTCAGGAATGGTTTGCGGAGCAGAACAACGAGTTTGAGGCGTTGACTTGGCCTCCAAATTCCCCAGATCTCAATCCAATCGAGCATCTGTGGGATGAGCTGAACAAACAAGTCCGATCCATAGAAGCCCCACCTGACAACTTAAAGGACTTAAAGGATCTGCTGCAAACATCAGACCTTCAGTGGTCTAGGGCAGTGGTTCTCAAACTTTTTACACCAAGTACCACCTCATAAAATATTTTTCTCTCCAAGTATCACCATAATGACCAACATTTAAATACAGTAGCGTAGTAGGCCTAACTATTTAGCTAAAGTTAAAAAACAAGGCAGTTTATTCCAAATAAGTATATTTATTATTGTTAAACTGTAAAAGCACAGTTTGAACATCAACCAGCCTTTTAAGATCATTAATAATGGTCTTAAAAAGGTCATAAAAAGTCTTAAATTTGACTTGGTGAAACCTGCAGATACCCTGATTCAAAGTCCACCTTCGGCCCAAGAACAATGGTCTTAATCAGGGCTGAAGGTGGACTTTGAATCAGGGTATCAAGTCAAATTTAAGACTTTTTATGACCTTTTTAAGACCATTATGAATTAAATTTAAGACCTATATTGCGCATTTTTTTTTTTTTTTTTATAATAATAATAATTTGTTCGATTTTTTAAGCACTTTTCAAGGCACTCAAAGCGCTTTACATTGAAGGGGGAATCTCCTCAACCACCACCAATGTGCAGCATCCACCTGGATGATGCGACGGCAGCCATATTGCGCCAGAACGCTCACCACACACACACACACACACACACTAGCTGATTGGTGGAGAGGAGACCGAGTGATGAAGCCAATCAGGATATGGGGATTATTAGGAGGCCATGATGGACAGGGGCCAGTGGGCAAATTTGGCCAGGATGCCGGGGTTACACCCCCTACTCTTTTTCCGAAGGACATCCTGGGATTTTTAATGACCACAAAGAGTCAGGACCTCGGTTTAACCTCGGTCAGGACCTCTTGGTCTCCCATCCAGGTACTGACCAGGCTCAGCCCTGCTTAGCTTCAGTGGGAAACCAGTCTTGGGCTACAGGGTGATATGGCTGCTGGTCCATGTTAATCAAAATAATTTTTATTTTTATTTTGTGGTAGTCACAAATTTGGGATTTGGGATTTTCATAATTAGGATGCCACATTAACCATAACAATAGTCACACATGGCAATAATACAAACAAAATGCATGAATCTCGTTTGGTATTAAAAAAAAAAAAAAAAAAAAAAAAAAAAGGCTGGTCCAGTGGAGTGCTCTCTCTATCTTTATAACTCGATCGCTTGGGGTGGGAAATATGACTAAAATCTTAAAAGTAAACCACAGAAATAAGCAATTGCTTAATATCAGTAAAAGGTTTTCAAGCAATTAAGTTATTAAGTAAACTGGTCATTAAAGGGGGGGGGGGGTGAAACACTCAGTCAGTTTCAGTCAATCTCATGTCAATCTTGAGTACCTATAGAGTAGTATTGCATCCTTCATATCTCCAAAAAGTCTTTAGTTTTATTATATTTATAAAAGAAATATAGGCTGTACCGAGTCTTTCCGGAAAAAAACGAGCGGCTGGAGGCGTATCGTGTGGGCGGAGCTAAAGAATGATGATCGCGAACAAAGCGGTGACGTCCTCAAGCAAGGAGAGACCCATGGCTATCTCAGCTAATACAGATAATGATCCAGAATCAAATCTGATGTATGTACTGTATTTAGTGGCCTGTCAACATTTGTGTGTGTTTACTCGCAGTTTATGAGGACATGATTCGGTTTATGGACTATTGTATGCGACTAGACCTTAGAGGTAGCAAGCAAAACGGTTTTGCACGTCAGACTAGTGTAACGTTATACAGAGAACAGCAATCACGTTTCCGTTAGCGCATTTGAATGACGAAGCACGCGATCGTGTCGTTTACTGATGTTTACTCACGCGACGGTAGCCAACAGCAAAGACATTTGAAGCAGTTTTACTCACCGGCTGCTTCCAAAGCAGGACCGAACCTTTATCGCTGGGACCGCTCCGTCAAAAACACACTTCTTTGGTATGATTTGGTGAAGTCCTGTGACAGCAGTGGCGTGTAAATCCACTTTGCGACGCGACTGAAACGATGTTGTGAAGCTTCTCGTCATTTCTGCGTTCAAATCGGTTCAAATGCAGCGCTGCCTTCCCGGAATGCTGTGCTGAAGCGTTGAAGTCGCTCGACGTCACCCATAGGAATAAAGTGGAGCGCGGCGCGCCACATAAGTGTTCACGGACGACTGGATCTGCATCTGAGAGACTGTTTACAGCGTGCTCTAGTCACGCGCGCGCGCACCCTACCGGGAGAAGAGCCCGTACGGCCCATACAAGGACCTTCCGCTCTTATTAACGTCAAGTCGACCCATACTCGAAAAAAAACTCCCCGAAACTTGTGAGAAACCGGAAGGAGTATTTTTGACACAGAAATACTCCATCAAACGTCCAACATTAGTTTTTGAAACTTTGTCTATGTTTAGGATGGGAATCCAAGTCTTTAACAGTGTAAAAAGCTCAGTATGCATGAAACAGCATTTCACCCCCCCCCCCCCCCCTTTAATAAAATATATACTTACAAATAAAGGACAATAGGCTATTGTCAGAATAGAACAAATTAATACAACATAGAGATACATATCTACAAACAGTGCTTTAAAGGTGGGGTAAGTGTTATTTCAAAACCATTTTAGAAAAAGGACTCGGGCTGAGTGGAATAACAAACTTGTAGCCAATCAGCAGGTAAGGGGCGTGTCTATGGTGAGAAGAGAGGCTCAGTGTACAACACTATTCAAAACACACGACAGACAGGACGGACATTAGCCAAAAAAGAACTAATATATGCTGCTTGACTATGCTTGTTTGTCATGTTCGCTTGTTTGTCCATTTGCGATCATATTGTGGCTCACTTCAGCGATGATAAAACATTTCCACCCCGTATGGAGGATCTAAATCCCCTCACTGTTTCAAGGTTTCAAGTGTCAGCTCACAAAATGTGTTCGACAGGTACGATACTATACTCCTAATATACAGGTATGTTTGTTTCCTCTTTTCATCTATATTACCCATCCGGTCATAATTGTAATATGTCGTTAGCTGGACTATCGAGCTTGAATGGTAACGTTATCGAGTTGTTCATGAAAACTGTTTGTGTTTTTGTGATCGCTATAACTCTAATCTGGTCATAATTGTAATATGTCGTTAGTTGGACGGTCGGCTCGTGTTCAGTCGAGTTGTTCATGAGAACGGTTTGTGTTTTTGTGATAGAAGGGCTGACTTTTTCATTGAATATTCGACCTGGATTAGTTACACACAGATTCTGCCGTAGTCATTGCCTGGGTTACGTATGTGTGGGGCGGAGCTATCAATATAGGTCCGAGACCCTTTTTGGGAGTAGAGGCGTGTTTGTTTTGGTGATTTGAAATATCAACAACGGTTACCAGATATCACTTACCCCACCTTTAACATCATTAACATCATTTTAGAGGTGAACTGTCCCTTTAAGAACAGTGTGTTCACTAGGCTGCTGCTGTCAATTGAAGACCTGCTCGCATCTCATATACAGACGCACACGATTTTACTTTCACTTTAGATATAACCGACTGCGTTAACCTTGTGTGTATTTGATAGTATTAGTGCAGTAAGACTGTCCAGTAATCATGTGTGTTTGACAGACGTTTAGTGCGCGCGCTCAGTGCAAAACAGTGCATGCATTGAACAGTCCGTGCCTTGCCGGTTAAACATTTCATTCGCGTGCATGTTTAACTGGCAAGGCTTTAAAACGCGGGTAAACACCCCTTAAAGGGGGGGGTGAAACACTCAGTTTCAGTCAGTGTCATGTCAATCTTGAGTACCTATAGAGTAGCATTGCATCCTGCATATCTCCGAAAAGTCTTTATTTTTTTTATAATTATATAAGAAAGATGCGCTGTTCCGAGTCTTTCCGAAAAAAGCCGAGCGGGTGGGGGCGTGTCGTGTGAGCGGAGCTAAATAATGACGTGTGCGCGCCGCTGTTGTGTTGAGTGCGTCGTAAAGCTGTGTCATCCCTAACAGCGGGAAAAAAACTTTATTCAAAATAAAAATATGGCTTTTAATCAGATACAGCCATACATCTATGATCCGGAATCAGACCCAGAGGCTGCAGTTGAACAGGAGCAGCAGCAAAAACGACTAGAGCAGGACGTCTCTATGTGGTACAAGTTATACACTAACTATATAATATGCTGAGCGACTTGTGTTATTTACATATTTATACTTGAATTATATCGTCGTATTTTTGTCTTTGAAGGTGTACATGTGGGAAGTGCAGTTGTGCACGTGTGTTTGTGTGTTTACGCGTGGTTTGTGTAGACAGTAAGCGGACTGGTTTTGCACGGCAGGTTAAGCTAGTGTTTACATAGAAAGACACGGAATAGTAGCGCATTTGAATGAAGAAGCATGCTTATTTAGTTCAACATATTTCCCCCCTCTTTGTGTATTGTTGTTTGGTGTGCTTTTACTATACACAAACATAAAGTTACACATATAGTGGCCAGCTAAACAAATGTACACGCACTACACATCGCATGCTCCATTGATCAATTGTGATCATGTTTGGGCTACTTGATGAGCATAGACATTTGAAGCACTCTTACCTGCGGTTCTAACGTTAGGACCTTTATCGTTGGGACTGCTCCATCCTTCAGCATTAGGCGATTGGAAAAGCCGGCGTCAAGCTGGGCCTTGTTTATGAAACAGTCGGCACCGAAATGCAGCGAACAGATATAAACATTCGCGCAACTCAGTTGCTGATCCGGAAAAGCAAATTACATCCACTGTTGCCTTAACGCGGGGGTTTTGGGGAATCTGTGCAGGACTGTCTTGGTCTGGCAACCAAAAACGCACTTTTTTGGTGACATTGTTATGTGCACATCACCTGTGCAGCAGCCTACGAGCCAGCGCTTTAATGGGGGTAGCCTGTTACTTTCGCTCTCTCCCTCTCTCTCTCTCACGCTCTTCCGGTAGAATTGTCCGTAAGGCCCATACAAGGAAATTCCGCCCCCATTAACGTCAAAGGGGACGCATGATCTCAAAAAACTTGCCGAAACTTATGACTAACCGGAAGTAGTATTTTTGACAAAGAAATACTCCCATCAAACGTCCACCTTAACTTTTGAAACTTTGTCTATGTTTAGTATGGGATTCCAAGTCTTTAACAGTGTAAAAAGATCAGTATGCATGAAACAGCATTTCACCCCCCCTTTAAATTTAGTGCATATGATTGGATATTTGCTCAAATCAGCACATAAACTCACAGGCACACTCAAACAGAGCCGAAATAAACTGAGAGGAATATTTCAAACGGAAGGAAATGGAAAAAATTTATTATATGCAAAACCGGAAAAAACGCAATTCACCAGCGCGTATTGAACCGTGAATGTCATATTGAGTATTGTGACATCCCTAATATATATATATATATATATATATATATATATATATATATATATATATATATATATATATATATATATATATATATATATATATATATATATATATACACTGTAAAAAAATATTTAGAAAAAAAGTTACCTGGTTGCCTTAAAATTTTGAGTTCATTGAAATTGAAATGTTGAGTTAATACAATGAACATTTTTTGAGATTCAACAACCTTTATTAAAATATTATTAAAATATTTTTAAGCATTTTCATAATTTATCAAATTTTTATGTGGTTCAGATACAAAAATATTTTGAGTTTCTATTTATTAAACAAATTTCCTTCGTTGTATCAACTAAAATTTTTAATTTCAATAAACTCAAAATTTTAAGGCAACCAGGTTACTTACTTTTTTAAGTTAAACCAACAAAAAACAACCAATTTTTTTTACATTGTATATATATATATATATATATATATATATATATATATATATATATATATATATATATATTGTGAAAAATTATTTAGAAAAAAAGTTACCTGGTTGCCTTAAAATTTTGAGTTCATTGAAATTAAAATTTTCAGTTAATACAATGAACATTTTTTGAGATTCGACAACCTTTATTAAAATATTATTAAAAGATATTGTATGCATATTGGGTAATTGTGTGTTTTATTTCTGATGACGCAGTGAAACATGCCAAATAGTGCTATTTTCATGATTTATCAAATTTTTTATGTGGTTCAGATACAAAAATATTTTGAGTTTCTATTTATGAAACAAATTTCCTTCATTGTATCAACTCAACTTTTTAATTTCAATAAACTCAAAATTTTAAGGCAACCAGGTTACTTACTTTTTTAAGTCAAACCAACAAAAACCTACAATTTTTTTTACAGTATATATATATAAAATAAAATTTTGATCCCTTCTATGTACAGGTCACATTGAATATTAGTATTTTCCAACATGTAAATAAGATTTGAACATGTCTGTTATGCTTTAAAACCTCATCTTGAAACTTTTCCAAAGTAACACTTTGAGTTGACTCAGCTAATCCAATTAGCTTTAAAGAAGAAAGAGGTCTTGGATCAGCAAGCGCTTCCAGCTACAGTAGCAGAATGACTCAGACAGACACTTCTCGAGAACCGCAGGAAACATCTGGATAAAGCCGTAACAACACCCTCAAACCCCCTGTGTTCTGCATCTCAAACAGCCATCCAAACCAATGTGGCAAGAAGAACTCAAACATCCCCAGTGGAAAAAGATATAGACACAATCCCCAAGATCAAAAGACGCTGTAGGAATTGGAGCGAGGCTGGATCAGCCTACGGTGGGAGTATTTGTGTGGGATAGACAGGAAGTCAGGCGTACCTGGGATGCTTTGTCTTCTAGATGTGAGCGAGTTGTCTGGCCCCATCGAGTCCTTGTTCCCCTTAGAGTATGGCCCATCATCTGTAGGGTGAGAGATGCATAATTAATAAAAGACCTTAGAGGAAACAGTCCACAATGAACGCAGTGCATTCAATTTTTTTCACCGCGTATTCATACACAGATGAACTGTCTTTTTGACTGTAGTAAGTATCAGCATCCAGGGACACGCTAATAAGGATTTGCCATCTTTTGACGGTAATAATCACAGAAACCACATCGTTTTTTATAGAAAGCATTTGTATGACAAACGTTTTCAGATTGTTTTTTGTCAAGACGAATGCCTGAATGCACTCGCTTCATTTTGAGCGGATAAAATATTCATGAGCAGCATAGTTTTAATTTCTTCAAAGTTCCTACATAAATTAGGATTTCCCCTCATGCACTGGGCTCATCAGCACTAAGCGTCTCTGGAGCTTCCTTACGCTTGGCACAATTCAGTTCATGTTTTAACGCCAGCAGGACAAACACTATTAATGTATTCAAGCCAAAATAAGGTAACACCAGTGGCCGCCATTGTTATGATACTAATAAGCTCATAAAACTTTTGCTTGTGACTTTCCTTCAATTAAAGACAGTCTTGAAAGGGATATTTTCCCTTTCAAGATATAAATCGCTTTTTAAGGACTACAACAAACAGCTGTCAGGGACTACACAAGCTTCTCTCGGGTTGGTGAAATCACAAACCCTAAGATTTACATAAACCCCGCCCTAGGAAAATGCAACAAAGTCCAACTTGAGAAGAGGGAAGAGTTGTTGTAGTAGAGCACATTTGAGGGTCTGCTCAAGCTGTCTTTTCTCATTTATTGCAATATGGTACGTAACACAAATGCAATAGCATGTCATAAAATCAAGATGACAACATAAGTTATAATCGTAATTAAAATATACTATATCTGTTCTATACTCTGGCCCTGTGCATCTTACAACAGTTCCCACATGAGTGATTTAGGGATTATCATGACCGAACAAGCTGATCAATTGAAGTGAGTTAACGCCACATCAGCTTCATAAATTCATCAACTAAGGTTCAGAAACGTCCTGTTGCATTCTAGCCTGGATGCCAGCCAAATTTAGCCCCGCCCACAATTTTTTTAGGTCGGGCAATTTGGTCTGGCCTTGCTCCATAGAGGAGTAATTACCCCCGAACAGAAACTGTTCAGACCAATGAAATCATCAGGGCGGGCTTTAGACGATGACGGACAGATGATAAACAGTAGCGTAATCATCACGTCATCAAAGGGGCTTGGATTATATTTACTCGAACCTAAACGGAGAGCTTGTTTGAATATGCATTCACCTTCACTATTTCTCTCAGAAATGATCATGTTGGGTAAGTACTCTGTGTATCATTATATTCTTTTATTTTTTTACAACACCGGCAAAGATCGTGTATTCCAGCCTGATTTCAGCGCGCGTGCAGACAGGGTTAACAAGTTTTTACAACAAAACCCGCCAACTACTAGCCCTAAACAGTAGCTTCTCTGGGGGTTCTCTGGGGGAAAAATGGAGTTTGGGGGTAAAATGTGTGTTATTTTGGCAAGGTTGCCTGCTAAAATTCGCATTCATGGGTCTATATATCACATAATAGTCGCTTCAACCCACGGACATAGAAAACAACTCGCGGGGGAAAAAACGCGGCCTTGGCAACACAGTGCAGTTGAACTCTGTCTGTTGACATTTGACAATGTGTCGCTTCGTTGCTCTGATTGGTTGTAGGTCTATCCAATTAAAGGGTTACTTCAGCGATTAGCATATGGCTTTGCATCAGTAGAAACCCTGGAGAATATTCAAATTATTGTGCTTTCCCCCCTCATATCTCCCTGAGACAAGATATTTATGCATTTAATTTCTGGAAAAATTCCTCCTATGATGCAAAATGACGATTTTTGCATCATAGGAGGAATGTTTGCCCAGAGGCTAAAGACTACAGCCAGCAGAGGGAGCTATTTCCGCATGTTTTGAATCAACGCATGGGGGATGGGCGATTACACTCAGCAGGCAGGGAGAGCGCAGCTTGCAGACAGGATCATTTAAACGGAGCTATGGTGAGCAATGTAAGTCTTTTAACTTCTCAAATTAATTTCTATGAAAGTTAAGCTTGCAAAGGCATGAACTGAAACGCGTGCCAGACTGAACTCGCGTTGTGAATGTATGCCGCGAGTGTAGTCGCGATTACCTCAGCTCTCATCACTCCTGCAGTTAGTGCTCAGGGCTGTGACACTCGCGCGGTGACTCACTCATTATATTGAACAGACACGTTCAGTTTTTAATTGTAGTGTCTTCTCTAACTCAGTCACAGTAATGAAGTTGGTGGTGTTGGGAATGGCCTCACTGGGCAGTGAAGCATTCTGGGAATTGTAGTCTTTCATCCCCATGAGACAAAAATACATTTTCTGTCTTTTCTCAGTCTAGAAGACACCAAATTCAAAAATAATTTCACATTTCTACTGCATTGATGACCCAGTTTAAATACAGATTCATCTTCCCAGCGCTGAAGTACCCCTTTAAGGTCTTTCCTGGTTCGGTTGAAACACACCTCATAATCACAGCCCAATGGAGCAGTTTCAGACTTATATTCTGACTAGAATTGAGTATGACCACGTCAGGCTAGTTGCATTCTACATGTTGTCAGTTCTCCATCATTGTCCGACTCCGGTTTGAACATAAAAAGGCTGAACAGTTATCTGAGCTCTTGCTAACTGCTAACATGAGCTCTTAAAGCTCTGCCCTCTTTTTGGAAGCGGCCGGGAGCAGCAACTCATTTGCATTTAAAGGGACACACACAAAAACAGTGTGTTTTTGCTCACCCTAAAAACATGCTATTTTTAACATGCTATAAAAATGGCCTGTGTGTATATTGAGCTAAAACTTTAGCTCATCAGAGCCTTATTTTACAAAAAAAAAAAAAAAAAAAAACATGAAACCAGATATTTTTCCTTAGTCAAACCACATATAGGTTTTTTTTTTAATGATCTGTGGGTATGGTATGAAGCGCACGGCGCAGGTGCACTTAGAGTGTGTCCAAATCCACTTTTGCTAGTTTAACGACGGAAAAAATGGTCAAGAAATAAAGGTAATTCTTTCTGAAATCAAACTGGGTGTTGACATTTTTTTTCTTTTAATGGAATAACACAATCAAACAAAATGTTGGAGAAAACAGCAAAAAAAAACTATATCAGACTCATTTGAAATAGGCAAAACAATTACGCAATGCCAATTTATGATATTTATGATAATAAATGCTGGCATAATATGTGTGCATGTGTGTCAAGTGTAATTTCTTATTTGTCACCAAGTTTAGCCTGTGATGTAGAGCATGCTCATGCAGAATAATGCATTAATATGTGTTTTATAGGTACTAATAAACAGCCAATATCCTAGTAATATGCAAGCTAATAAGGAAATGGTGAGAATCAGACTTTAAACTAAAGTATTACCGATATTGAATAAACACAGACTCTGACAAGCCCATTGGGATGAAGGGAAGCTGCACTGAATGAAGCATCTGGCAGCAGAAAGGACTGATGGCTCTATGACACCAGACTGAGGTTATTCTGTGCGAGGCAGTACGAGTTTGTTGTTGGGAGATAAGAGACTTCTGACAGCAGTTACTAGTATTTTCTTTTTATCTGATAACAGATTGGTTGTCCACATCGCTGTAGTGCAAGCTGATACAGAGGGCAGAAACATGTTTGCAGTGTCTACTTTTCAACTGATCAAAATACTGATTTAATTTCAGCCTTACAGCCTTACTAAAAAAAAACGTAAATATAAAAGCAACCTATAAATCATTTATAGCTGAAATATATGTGGTGCACAATTGGGCTAAATGCCGCTGACATATGCTTAAGTGTGGTTATGAGCGAGTCACGATGTCATACTATTGTTCAGAGTGTCTTTTAGCAGTTTTCCATGAGGGTGTTCTGAGGGACAGCATGTTTAAAACGTTATGTGATTGTTGGGCTTTTAGCATGATAACATTTTTATACAGTTGCTCAGGTGTTCTAGTAAGTTTTAGCATACTGTTGTTAAGGTGTTCTGAGGGGAAGCATGTTTAAAATGTTGTTATGCGGTTTTTTGGGAGTGGCTTTTTAACATGATTAACACATTGCTATAGATACAGGTGTTCAGGTGTTCTGAAAAGTTTTAAAATGTAATGTTATTGTTAATGTGTTGAGCTTTAGCTTGTTTCACATGTTATGTTTTTGCTAGGGTGATCTGATCGACTTTAGCATTTTTAGCATGTTAATTAGGTGTTAGGAGCTTTAGCATGCTGCTATGCTGTTGTTAGGTGTTCTGATGGGCTTTAGCATTTTTAGCATATTATTTAGGTGTTAGGAGCTTTAGCATGTTGCTATGCTGTTGTAAGGTGTTCTGATGGGTTTTAGCATGTTGTTTGGGGTTGTTAGGAACTTTAGCATGTTGCTATGCTGTTGTTAGGTGTTCTGGTGGGCTTTAGCATTTTTAGCATGTTGTTTGGGGTTGTTAGGAGCTTTAGCATGTTGTTTGGGGTTGTTAGGAGCTTTAGCATGTTGCTATGCTGTTGTTAGGTGTTCTGATGGGTTTTAGCATTTTTAGCATGTTGTTTGGGGTTGTTAGGAGCTTTAGCATGTTGCTATGCTGTTGTTAGGTGTTCTGATGGGTTTTTAGCATTTTTAGCATGTTGTTTGGGGTTGTTAGGAACTTTAGCATGTTGCTATGCTGTTGTTAGGTGTTCTGGTGGGCTTTAGCATTTTTAGCATGTTGTTTGGGGTTGTTAGGAGCTTTAGCATGTTGTTTGGGGTTGTTATGAGCTTTAGCATGTTGCTATGCTGTTGTTAGGTGTTCTGATGGGCTTTAGCATTTTTAGAATTTTGTTTGGGGTTGTTAGGAGCTTTAGCACGTTGCTATGCTGTTGTTAGGTGTTCTGATGGGTTTTAGCATTTTTAGCATGTTGTTTGGGGTTGTTAGGAACTTTAGCATGCTGCTATGCTGTTGTTAGGTGTTGTGGTGGGCTTTAGCATTTTTAACATGTTGTTTGGGGTTGTTAGGAGCTTTAGCATGTTGCTATGCTGTTGTTAGGTGTTCTGATGGGCTTTAGCATTTTAGCATGTTGTTTGGGGTTGTTAGGAGCTTTAGCATGTTGCTATGCTGTTGTGAGGTGTTCTGATGTGTTTTAACATTTTTAGCATGTTGTTTGGGGTTGTTAGGAGCTTTAGCATGTTGCTATGCTGTTGTTAGGTGTTGTGATGGGCTTTAGCATTTTTAGCATGTTGTTTGGGGTTGTTAGGAGCTTTAGCGTGTTGCTATGCTGTTGTTAGGTGTTCTGGTGGGCTTTAGCATTTTTAACATGTTGTTTGGGGTTGTTAGGAGCTTTAGCATGTTGCTATGCTGTTGTTAGGTGTTCTGATGGGTTTTAACATTTTTAGCATGTTGTTTGGGGTTGTTAGGAGCTTTAGCATGTTGCTATGCTGTTGTTAGGTGTTCTGATGGGCGTTAGCATTTTTAGCATGTTGTTTGGGGTTGTTAGGAGCTTTAGCATGTTGCTATGCTGTTGTTAGGTGTTCTGATGGGCTTTAGCATTTTTAGTATGTTTTTTGGGGTTGTTAGGAGCTTTAGCATGTTGTTCGGGGTTGTTAGGAGCTTTAGCATGTTGCTATGCTGTTGTTAGGTGTTCTGATGGGCTTTAGCATTTTTAGTATGTTGTTTGGGGTTGTTAGGAGCTTTAGCATATTGTTATGCTGTTGTTAGGTGTTCTGATGGGCTTTAGCATTTTTAGTATGTTGTTGTGAGGTTGTTAGGAGCTTTAGCATGTTGTATAGTTGTAAGGGTGTTCTGAGGAATTTTAGCATGTTGCTATGCTGCTGTTAAGGTGTTGAATGCAATGAGCTCATAATTACGACTTCAGAAGTGGGATGTCCGAAATGTATGATATCACGTGTAGGCAGCATTAGTGTGTTCTGAGGGGTTTTAGCATGATTAGCGTGTTGCTATACTGTTGTTGGTGAGTTCTGAGGGTTTCTTTAGACTGATGGACTTATTGCTACTGTTGTGTTCTGAGGGTTTTAGCATGATTAGTGTGTTGCTATACTACTGTTGTGTTCTGAGGTTTTTTTGTTTGTTTGTTTTTTTACATGATTAGCTTGTTGTTTTACTGTTGTAAGTCTGTTCAAATGGGATTTTAGAATGATGGGATTGTTGCTACTGTTGTTATTGTATTTTGAGTTTTTTTAAGCATAGTTAGCACATTGCTATAGGGTACTGTTATTAGTGTGTTCTGGGTTTTGGTATGATTAACTTGTTGTTATACTGTTGTTAGTGTGTTCTGTTTTTCTTTTTCTTTTTTTGGATGATTAGCACATTGCTATGCCGCTGTCAGGGTGTTCTGAGTGGCTGCTAGGTGAGTACTTAATGGCCTAACGCAGCACACCTTCAAATCTCAATTATATTCTGCTCTCTAGATTGCTGTATTCCCTTCATTGATGTCAGTATGTTTCAAAAACAACTTTTTCGTCAAACGTTAATGCTTAGGGTTAGCCTTAGCAAGCACCGCTAAATAACCATAATTGACTTTGACTGTTTTTCGCTGAACTGCATGCCTCAAAACACAACCTCATTTACACAGGACACAACGGAACAATACACACTCAAGCAATTGCAATCATGAATTCCCTTATGTGGCATGTTGTGTGACCAAACCAAATAAAAATGGAATAAAATACCTTGTACAGCTCACCAAGGAGGGACAGAATGAGACCAGACAAGTGCCAACAAACATAAGCCTTAGTGAGAATGTGAGGACAGTCTGTGGGGAGCAATCTAAAGTGTTTATTGTTGTATTTGTGAATGCTATTACTGACAGGGCTCAACGGTGGGATTAGCTTCCAGCGCTAGCACAAGACCAAACCAACGAAACTCCCTCCCAGCCCACAGAAAACTCCAGCATATCGGCATTCACAGTGATGAGCGGCATTCGTCTAATCCGCTTGCTCGAGGGTTTTGGAAACCTTCACGAGTCACCTATCAAAGGAAGCGATTTAGCTGTGACGGGTACCTAACTCGCAAAGCACGCAGTCATCCGTTTTTGTCATGCACTGAAGTGCCATTCCACAAAAATAGGTAAATAAAATAAAAAAATAATCCTATAGCTTAACCTCAAGGGCCTGGAAGGAAAGTTACATGCATAAATATTTTTACAGCCATAACATACTATGCCAAATAACACCGTCATGGACCGTTTCTGTTTTGGGAGGTATAAGGAGAAATTCTGGATAACTTCATACCCTATTTAACATGACATTTGACCAAAGGGAAAACAACAACCTTTAACTAACTTGGAATTAACTTTTAAGTGATATACATGAGAGTTAATTTCATCATGGCACCTGTAAGTGCCTGAGATACATTGTACAGCAAGTAATCATTGTGTCCTAAAAGTTGATATATGTATATGGCAAGCGTAAGGATTTGAGCGAATTTGACAAGGGCTAAATTGTGATGGCTAGACGACTGGGTCAGATCATCTCCAAAACTGCAGCTCTTGTGGAGTGTTCCCGGTCTGCAGTGGTCAGTATCTATCAAAAGTGGTCCAAGAAAGGAACAGCGGAGAACCGGTGTGAGGATCATGGGCGGCCAAGGCTCAATGATGCACGTGAGAAGTGAAGGCTGGCCGTGTGGTCTGATTAAACAGACGAGCTACTTTAGCTCAAATTGCTCCAGAAGTTAATGCTGGTTGTGATAGAAAGGTTTTAGAACACATGTGCATCGCAGTTTGTTGAGTATGGGGCTGCATAGTATACTGTATATACATTAGAAAGCATCACTAATTAATGCACATTAAAGAACAAAACCATATTACAATATACAGATTATGATACACAATTTTTTTAACTATTCAAAGTCTATTGTGGATGCAGGCTATTCAGCAAGAACCCCCTTTAGTGACTTTTTCAGTGAAGTAAACTGCTCAAATGAATGGCTCTAATTAAACTGAAGATACGGTAGCTATAATCTGAGAGAGCTCAAGTCTCTCATTGTTTAAACTCCACATGTCCTTCCGTAATTACTCCCCATTATCTGCACCAAACAGCTAGAAGCTTTGCCCAGGAAAGAAACCTGCAACTTGGGTGATATGTGCTTCACACACTGATTGCAAAAACACACATTCACAAAGATACTAACACATTCAAACTTTCCAAGAAACACCAACAAAATGCACGCACATGATAGTAACTAATCTTGCAAACTGAATGCGCACCCACAAACACATTTACATACAAAGGCTTTTCTTGTACATGGTACAATCGATCACATGACTTCGCCTTTGGTTGATTAATGATGCAAGGTAACAATATGGCGCAAAACTAACATTCAGATCACGTGTCAAACTGCTGAAATCACGTGACATTGGTGATCAGAATCATGAATCAATCCGCTGATTCATAATGGTTCAAATCTTTGTTTGAGGTTTGAAAACAAATGCGGAAGAGAAGAGAATGCTGAATTAAGTCGTAGTTTTTGTTATTTTTGGACCAAAATTTATTTTCAATGCTTCAAGAGATTCTAACTAACCAACTGATGTCCCATTGGACTAATTTGATGATGTTTTTATTCCCTTTCTGGAAAGGGACAGTTTACCGTACATACATTCAATGGAGGAACAGGAAGCTCTCGGACTAAATATAAAATATCTTAAACTGTGTTCCGAAGATGAACGGAGGTCTTACGGGTGTCGAACGACATTAGGGTAAGTTATTATTGGCAGCATTTTCATTTTTGGGTGAAGTAACCCTTTAACTAGTTAATTCAATAAATACCACCTTGCTTATTGTTTACAAAATGCTTTGGTAGCATTAGCATAGCATAGCACTTGCTGGATATGGACAGCAATATAATACATTAAACATATATCTGTTCTCAAACTAAACTCATGCTCCACTCGAAACCATGATGGTAACCCTACAAAAAAAAAATAAAAATAAAAAAATAACATAACAGAAACTGTTCTAAACTAGCATATGAAAACATTAAACACTACTAGTTTGGCCAATCAATGTACACTTACATCACTGGTAGTTCCTATTATGGATTAGATCCAACTCTGAAGTAGGAGCTAATTTCGTTTCCCCCAAAAGCGTTACAATAGCTAAAATCAATCCCACACCAAAAAAAACGGGTACTTTTGCCAATGGTTATAGGCACTATGAAACTATAAAAAGGTTCCTCCAGGGTAAAGGCCACTATAGCCCCATTTCCACCAAAATGACCCGAAAAATGTATCCCATGAACTTTTTTTCCAGGAACATTTTCCACCAGACCTGTTGCTGTCTGCATTTCCATCATGGTCTAAAGAATGGTGAAGAGGAATGGACTGCGCGCGACTTTTCAGTTCGCATATAAACTTAATAAAGCCTCAACCTCATCGTCGGCCCATCTGTCATACTCCATTATTGATTTGAATAGCAAACAACTCTCACTCCAAGCAACGCAACAGAATTTACAAAATGGTGCCCAAGTCCCACCCCCAAAAGTTCCTGAGCTTTGAAAAAGTACTACCTCACGAGTAGGAACATTTAGAGGGGGACATTTTTACCCAGGATTTGTTTAGACCTTGTGGTGGAAACACACAGAGTACCACTCCCAAGTCTTAACTAAAAGGGAAACACGGATGATTATAGTAATTGTTTTTAGTGTGAACGGGCCTTTAAACCATATCTACACCATATATCAGCATATCAAATTCTTCACATTATTTCTGACAAAGCATTGCCCTTACGGAAATTAACCATGTTTTTTTATTTTTTTATGTAGTAACTATGGTTTAACCGTAGTTTTTGCAGTAAAGCCATAGTAACTACAAATTAACCATGTTTTTTTTTTTTTTTTGTAGTAACCATGGTTTACCCTTTTTTTTTTTTTTTGTAGTAAAACCATAGTAACTACAAAATTAACCATTGTTTTTGTAGTAAAGCCATAGTGGTTTTTACTACGATAACCTTGGTTTAATTATAGTTTTCTAGTAAAACCATAGTAACCATAAAAGGAACCATTCTTTTTATAGTAAAGCCATAGTAACTACATGGTTTTTACTACTGTAGCCATGGTAGTTTTGTAGAAGAAAACCATAACTGGAAAAGGCCAGAAATATAATTTAAAAAGAAAAGAAACGAAAAGAAAAGAAAAGAAGAAACTGACTGCTAACACCCGTATATGTCAAGACTATGAAATAGCAGCACACTGTTGTTTAAACCTACTGGAAAAGGCTTAAAACACTGTCAGGGCTAACCACCATAATCATCCAGGGTCGTGTTCAGAGACACTCTCAGGGAGCTGAAACCATACCGGCGGGGGCGTGTGTGTTCTGGAACATCACGGCAGCAAGGTTTCACCACCCTTATGTCTAGGCCTCTGAAATAAATGTTCTTTGAAACCATGTGGAGGTGAGTAGGAACTAGCATTTCAGATCAAAGCACATCTGCACAAACACCACGCTGGGAACTCTGTGCAGTGTGCCCTATGAGCGGTGCCACATTGTCATTATGCACAGGAAGACATATTTCATGTTCCTAGGGATTATGGGTACAGAGCACTGCGGTAAAGGAATTTCGCAGGGTTTCTGACCATGAACGAACTGGGACTGAACGTTTTTCGGATGATTTGGGTTTAGGGTCATTTTAAGTTCAGCAATCCAGAGGGACGTTCCTTGAATAAGTATAATACAATACTTATTCCGTCCCTTCATTCCGTAGTTAATGATCCAAACCTTGCCATTATCTGCTTTCTTGAAGCATTCTGAGGCTAAAATCCTGATGGAAGTGTACTCGGTATAAGGGTTAATTGCGTATGAAAGCACTGTTTTGTTTTAAATACCGGTATCCATTTGTTTAATGTAAGGCAATAGCGCTTAGCAATATTTACAGGTACATTAACCCAAACCGGTGTTTTAAAGTACGCCATTAAGCCTCACAGCTGCCAATCACATCCTTTCATGTGTGCACAGCTGTTCCTTTTAAATATGCATTGGACGTGCTTTTGACTAAACAAATAAGATGGCTTTCAAAGCAAACATGCTAATTAGAATTGCAGTGAAGAATAGTGAAGATTTTTGATCCGTTACAAAACCTAGTGTGCTGCCTACAAGACAACACTTGGCAGGTCCCTATTCCAAAATGTAGGTGGCAAGCTCATGGTTGTTTTTAGCTAAATTACAAGCAGGATTGCTTGTTTTTATTATAGTCAATCTCAGACTGCATTGCAAAACATTCATCCAATGGTGGACAATGCAATACTGAAAAGTAGCAATAAACATTATAAAAGTTCACCTGATATTTGTATGTGCTCTGTATTTATAGAATACTACGTTGTTAGCGTAGCAATAAGCTAGCATCAAACCATACTGAGAGTTGAGTCTCATGTCTCAATATTTACCCAGTACAGAGGCGGACAGAGTACACATCTTACAGACACCCCTTGCTAAGTTTTACTCAAGTACAAGTAAAAGTACTACTGTCAGATGTCTACTTAAGTAAAAGTACTGAAGTACTTGTTTTTAAAAGTACTTGAATATCAAGAGTACATTTTCTAAATATTGCATTACTATTGCCACAGTGCTTACATTATGTGCATAAACTACATGGAGTTATGAAAAATGTTAATACCTTGGAGAATATAAAAGGAATTGAAAGTAAAATCAAGTCATTTTCATCTTTTTAACATGTCGCTTTATTTAACATTTCTCACTTGCCCACAAGGCAAAAGCAAAATGGCAACGCTCTGACAACCCTCTGCTAGAGTTTTAATGGATGTTTTGCAGCCACATTTAAACCTGACTGTGTTAAACACACACATACTCAAGAACATCACGGGTCGGCACATTCCCAGATGGACCTGCTGCGTCTTCATCCATTGTTTCGTCTCTTATTTAAATCTGACCATGGAGTTGAATTTGTCGGAAAGCTAGAGCTTATTGCTGTTAGGCCGTCCAAATCAGTGGTGCCTGCACAATCCAATCGCGTTTGAGAGGGAAACAACAAATTTAGGGTTTCCAAGAATGTTTTTTTTTATTTTTTATTTTTTTTTTTTAAGTAGTAACGGGTAATGTAACGGGTATGTACGGTTATGGACAGAAATTTAGTGTAGTAGAGAGTACAATATTTGCCTCTCAAATGTACTTTACTCATGAGTAAAGTCATGTCATGAGTAAACCCTGAAAATGATACTCGAGTAAAGTACAGATCCCTCAAAATTGTACTTAAATACTGTACTCAAGTAAATGTACTCTGTTATATTCCAGCTCTGACCCAGTATTTGTGTACCACATTGTTAGCTTAGCAACATGCTAACATGCAAAATAGCTAGAATCAATTAAGCCAAATTTTGCTATGAATTTTTAGAGCACTGAGATAAGAAGGACAGTTTTGTCTCACTATTTACACAATAGGTGTTTGTGTGCTATCAAAGGATTAATTTACTTATTTCCTGATACTTTACTCACCCCCATCTCATCCAAGATTTCCGATTTCGACGTGATTACATCATCCGTGATGTGTTGCAGAGCGGAGCAAGATGAACAATTTAGGTTAAAAAGTATATAAATGTTTACTTATTACTGAAAACGACAGATGGTTTCGCTAGATAAGACTGTATTCCTCGTCTGGGATCGCGAAGAGCCTCCGAAGCACTTTGAAACTGCATTGATTTGGACCTTCAACCCATTGGTTGCCTTCAAATTCCATTATGTGGAGAAAAATTCTGGATTTTCCTCCAAAAAAAAGAGGTAATTTCTTTTTGACTGAAGAAAGAGAGACATGAACACCTTGGATGTGATGGGGGTGATTAAAATATCAGGAAATTTTCATTTTGATGTGAACTTGATGTTGATGTTAACTTCAGACAGTACTGGAATCAATTTGCTCAGTATTTGTGTGGGCTACATGAGCTCATTGTACCACATTGTCAGCTAAGCAATATGTTAACATGCAACATAGAATCAATTTAGCCAATATTTCTGTGAGCTATAACATTTTTTAAGGCACTGCGTCGATGTGCGCTTCATGAGAAGGATGGTTTTGTTCCTATATTAATTTAACGCTTCCCCCGCCAAACATAGAATTTTCTGTTATTTATGAGAAAACGCTTCCCTGCCAAAAACGGAATTTTCCGTGTTTTCACTGTCAGACGATAGAGGGGCGCTATTACGCATCTTCTGAATGAGTACTGAAGGAAGACGCAGTAAAACAAGTGATCATATGCAAGCAGATATGCAAAATAAAGTGATCATCATTAAAAATCATATAAATGTTACAATATAAATCAAAACTATCTAATGTCACGGAATGCAATTTTGACCCAGGATGAGCTACAGGTCTCTACAAGTATTAGGGGTGTTAATGGACTCGATCTACTCCATCTGTGTTTGATCAGAGCTCTGAATCTGATCTGGATCTAGTCTTTCACAAAAACGGGATTTTTAAAAAAAAGTGTTGCGTTTGTTTAATAAAACTTACCCATATTCAAGTGTTGATAAAAAAGGAATGCATGAAGCTAGAATAAAACTTTTTTTGTTCGTTTAAAAGAAAAGAGTCCGCTCTTTCTTTGATAGTTACGTCACAAACAAAGGAAAACCAGTGTGAGGACTCAAGTGCAGAAAAATGCTAATTTATTATAAAATAAAACATAAATCCTAAACAAAACACCCACAAGGGGGCAAAACACATAATAAACATAAAACCAAAAACTCAATAACCATACCAACAGAAGTCATGGGGGAACAGGAGACGTAGACAGTACGCCGATCCGACAAAGACTGACAAACACCAGGAGCTTATAAAAGGGAACAAATGAGGCAGGGACCGAGGGAACACAGGTGGGAGAAACCAAACACTAATTAGATAACAAGGGGGGAGGGCTCAGACAATGACAAAAGCACAATGGCCATACTTACAAAACCCACATGTGCACACAAGATGGGACAGGCATGTGACAGATGTTGCATGATAGGCTCAGATATTCATAAAACTAAATCTTCTCTGGGCTATTACATTTTTGTTAAAATGTTCAAAAAACCCTGGCGGTGTTTTACATATTTATTCCTATTAGAGTACCACTTTGTTAGCTTCATGCTAACATCAAACCTTCAATTGCAAGTATAGTTTAGGAACTTGTTGCGGATTTGTATTTCGCATTTATTGGACCACTGATTCAAAACAGCTGTTCAAGGACGTATTTTAGATTGCTCTGTTGAAAAATGCTCAAATATATTAATCTATGGTTATATTTAATGTCAGTCGATCATCTTTGATTGAACAAAGTGGAAATGGTGCTAACTTCAAAACGAACCGCTGGTAAAATGGCGGGACATGTTTTCTCCCTTATTTTAAGAACCAGTGAAACCCATTTCATTTGGCAGGATATTTTTACAATGCTAAATCTCCAAAGGAACAGTTTAAATTGCCCTGGCAAAAATGTAAGATGCAGATGCCGTTTTCATGACCGTTATAAGGTGATGTTAGACAGCTTGGGCTATTCGTCTGACAACAGGGGTGTAGGAAGTTTAACAGCGAACAAATTTCAGCACGTTAACCCCCGACCCCTCCTTCTGGCTGTCTCCAGCTCACACCGGGAGATGTAATACATTCCCACCCTCGAGACATGACCATAATTCACAGCCAATTTAAACAGACAGACTAACAACCTGTCATCAGGACATAGCCTAGTAGATGGCCAGATAGGTACAAGCAAACCCCTGTCGTGTTAATATCGGCTCTACAATTCAGTGTTGTATTTTGCGAGATTGAAAACCAAGCTGAATACTAATTTAAGTGACAGACGTAGGCCTATTAATTCACAGAGCTTTTATGATACACAAAACACTATCCTTGGCACAAAGCTTGTTTCATATTCACCAGGAGATTCTTATTCTAAGGAAAGACTATTAACTGAGCAAAGAGTTGAGGTGCTTGGAAAGACAAATCGTTCTAATTCAGGGCACGTTCAACACTCGCTTCATCTTTTCACATCAAACTTGTCATTACTTGCCAGAGCACTACAAATATGCAATGATTACGCCCATGATTATTTAAAGAGTTATACTTCAGAAACATATAATTACACCTAGTCCACCTTCCATCGCTATAACTTACTTTCATCTGAATTTCAACTCAATGGAACAAGCAAAGCTGCATCTGGACAAACAAGGCACAATTAGTATAATGAGCGGTTTCAAAATGCCAGCGACGTAAATGAGAGATTAGTCACAGGAAAGACAGCAAAGGAGGACGCTGTGCTCTTCCACATTATACGTTTCGGAAAACCACTGTGTGGGCGTTGGAGGCTGTTGGCGTAATCGCTGTTTGTTCAAGTGGAGATGCTTAAAGATGGATTATTTGATTGCAGTTATCATGGATATTCACTGTTATTGGGTTCAATCAAATGTTGGGCTTCATATGACTGAAAAAATAAATCTCATTATTAGGATGTGCTATTTCGAAAAATGTAAGAGTTTGGATTATAAGAACATAACAATACAACACAAGCGCTTAGTAAGTGTGTGTCAGAGAAGATAAAAAAAAAAAAAAAAAAACAGAGAAAAATAATGATAGAAGTTTGAAGTTTACTGTAAATCAAATCTACTAAACATGCTATTTTATTCAAAATATATATGTTACAAATGACCTGGACTCTAAAATTGCTTTAAAATCAAAGCCATATGTTAAATTGGAAGTTGATATGAGCAAAATGTATCTCCATCTATTGAAATGTTTGATGCCTTCTCCTGCATAAATTAAAACATTTCTGTCAATCACCTCACAAAACAGTGTCCAAATATGGAGCCGTGAGTGTCTGACCTTTGCAACCATATGTGTTTTGTCATGATTTGATTTTTAAAATGGTGAGTAAATTTAGCAAAACTCTGTTATTTAGGATTTGATGTTGATTATTTTTTTCAACCAATGGTGTGGTTTTGGGGTGGGTCTATCAATTTGACTTAAATTACAGAAATAAATAGTATCTTAGTATAATATTTATAAGACCACATAATAATTATAAGACCACATACACATGAGATAAAGTTTCTATTTATATAATATATATATATATATATATATATATATATATATATATATATATATATATATATATATATATATATATATATATATATATATAAACAAAACTGAAAAGGCTAGAAAAAATGTTTAAAAAGAATTGGTCTTTCTTAATGGTGGCGGCCATTTTGAGATCTCATGACAAGCCAAAAAGAAAATAGCTTTATCTTGCTAAAGCTCGCTGTTATGATGGATGACTGTGAATCAAGTATTTCTACAATGGCATCGATTATACTGCAAACTATTGATTTTGCGTGATGAGGCATCCACACAACTAGGTGTCAGGATAAGTCTGAGATGACAATTGTATTTTTTCCTTAGCATTTTTCGTATACAGACGACAGCGTTGTCAGAACGATTCCTGTTCACACAGATCTGCGAAAACGACAAAAAATGCTGTATTATTCATGCCAGGCCAGTAGGTGGCAATATCACTTTGTAAAGAAACACTACGTGCCTATAGACTGAACATGTAATACACATGCATATGACGTCACGTTTTCACAAATTCACGTTTTTGTAGTTTACACGGAAACAATAACGTTATCATTTTCAAAAACTTGCAATTTGAATCCCGTTATAAAATGTTTGCATTTTCAGGCCCCCAAAATGGCATCGTTGTGTAAATAAACGGCCAAAGCGCATAAAAAGTTTCACGGTTTTAGTTGAAAACGGTGTTGTGCATCCTTACAAATAAAATTGTGAGGTACAAAAAAAAAATACAGCTTTTTAAACTCTACTTCTACAATACTAAAAATGCTAATCAGGCGTGTTTTGGATTTTTCATGATTTTGTTTAATTTATAAAGGTGCTGTAAGCCAAAATGTTTTATATTTAATCATAATTGTACAACATTATTATAGGGTTCAATAAAATGTTGTGTTTTTCAGACAGAAAAAGCTAGCTCGCTGTTAGGATGCTCGATTTCCTAAAATGTACATGTTTTAATTAAAAGAGCATAATGGTAAAATAAAAGTACAGTAATTATGTGTTTTTAATTTTTTTTTTTTTTTTTTACAAATTTAAAGTTTCGTGATGAGGAAGGTTAATGATGCACAGTGCAAAGCCCAAAATTACTTAATTATTTTAAGTTCTAAAAATGTTCTGCAAAATAATATTATAAAAAAAAAATGTTTTGCTTTGTTTTTATCCACTTTATAAAGGTGTAATTTTCCATCATAACTGTACAATATTGTTGTATTTTGTTCAGATGATTTAGCTAGTTTATTTTGAATTAAAAAATAATAATAATTTCAACCAATTTACCATCAATACAGTCGCTGCATCCATTGCGTCCACCATGTTTTCTCACTCACATGCCATTAACTCAGAAACTCAAGGCCTGAAGAAACTCAAAGACAAACGAATATATAAAAGATGCGAGAATGAATAGCTATGCAATGAATAGTTTGTACTGTATTTGCAAATTTATGAGCTGAGAAGTCACAATTGAGGAGTATTTTTACATGACAATGTACTAAAACGGAAAAGTTTTTACTTTGCTTTTTTCGTATATAGAGGTCAATGTTTTTAGAATGATCCCTGTTCACACGGATCTGCGAAACCGACTAAAAATGCTGTATTATTGATGCCAGGCCAGTAGGTGGCAATAGTACTAAAGAAACATACAAGCCTGAACACATAATAAACGACATCATGTTTTCACAAATTCACGTTTTTATAGTTTACACGGAGACGATAACGGTATCATTTATAAAACTTGCACTCTTAAATGCATTTTTAGGCCCCAAAATGCTGTTGTTGTGAATGACCACATTTTTTATGGGGTTGAAAATGTTGTCGATTTAGTCAGGTGCATTTAATTCACATTGATGGGAGTAAAATGGTGATGTACAAAAAAATTCAGCTTTTTTAACTGTTTGTTTTTTGTTTGTTTTTTGCTTTTTCACGATTTCAATCGATTTTTAAGGGTCCTGTAAGCCAAATTGCAATATTTAATCATAATTGTACAATATTGTTATTGGGTTCAATAAATTTCTAGTTGTAATACAGCGAACAACAGTTGGAACTAGCGAAAGAAAGAACATCAACGCCGCGGGAGGCGATAGAGTTTCAATGAGGTAGCGTTACACGGACGTAGGAAAATTAAGACCTGTTTAACATTATTTAAGACCTAGAAAGCAATGTGCTTCAGTGAATTTAAGACCTTTCAGGCCTTACATTTGTTTTTATCCAAATCCAGACGTTTTTATGACTTTTTATGGCCTTAAATTCTTATTTTTAAATGTATGACTTTTTATGACCCCACGGAAACCCTGAATATAATGTGATTAAGCTGCTGAGGGAACGTCACAGCACAAACGCTGCAGGAGTCAGATTACATTCACCATCATGAATGAGCTGATGAGCACTCGTGATGAGAGCTGAGGTAAACACGACCGCGCTTGCGGCAAGCATTCACAGCGTGTGTTCAGTCTGGCGCATTTTCAGTTCATGCCTTTGGAAGCTTAACTTTCATAGGAATTCATTTAAGAAGTTGAAACACTCACTTTGCTCCGCATAGCGTCTCCATGAATGCCTGCAGCTGCGAGCTGAGCTGTGAGTTTGATCCCATCCCCCATGCGGGTTGAAAACATGTGGAAATGGCTCCCTCTGCTGGCTGTAGTCTTTAGCCTCAGGCCAAAAAAATCTGATTTTTTTCTAGAAATAAAATACATAAATCTCTTGTCTCAGGGGGATATGAGTAGCCTAGAAATCTAGACGCACCCTAGCGGCAGCAAATTTAATTTGCCCGCAAGTGTGGTCTAGCAACTCTCAATTCCTATCTGAGCTGTATTCCTCAGAATCTGGACGGGCCAATCACATCTTGTATAGAGTCGGCGGGTGGGGCCATAATGACGATGGCCGAGTTGCGTTTGCGTGCTTCTAGTAACACAGAAACTGGCGAACGGCGGCGGTCTTTCGAATCAGCTTTGACCGCGACTCTGGAAGACTTGGAGTTAAGCTTTTCTCTGAGAAAAGAACAAAGAGCGGCACTGAAGTCATTCTTAAAAAGGGAAGATGTGTTTGGAGTTTAGCCGACCGGAGACGGCGAATGTTTAATCAGTCAGCGAGCTCCCCTTCACCGTCGTTGCTCTGGTTGGTGTAGCGCTATCCTATCGCGTGCAGAGGGAGTTTGAAAGACAACCGTTTATCCCGCCCCTCGGATTGAGCCCTGTCTATGGTGAGTTTCCAGACCAAACATCTTGATGTGGGTCTGGCTTGTCAGGCTAGGATATGAGCACAATCATTTGAAAATACTCCAGGGGTTCTACTGATACAAAGCCATATGCTAATCGCTGAAGTAACCCTTTAATTAAAAGGTTAACATTTCTTTACTGAGGAAGGTTCTTGATGCGCACCGCAAAGCCCCAAATGTGTTGATTATTTCAACCAATGGTGTGTTCTACAACCAGAACATAAATTATTAATTATTCAATCTTAATCTGTATATCATTATTGGGTTCAATCAAATGTTTTAAAACAGTGCCATATTTTGTTTATACAATTTAGCTATTTTCGATTTAAAAAAATATGTAATTTCAATAAAATACAGTTACTGTTTTCATGTTTTTTCACTGATACGCCTCTAACTCAGAAACTCAAAGCTCTAAGAAACTCAAAGACAAAAGACAGCAAAAGATGCGAAGATATAGCTGTAAGTCCATCACTCCTAAAAATAAAAATTCCAAACGTTTTGGTAAAATACCATAAAAGAGCCATTTTTGGAACCATTCAGTGAACAGTTCATTCTTAGTGTGAAGAACATGTTAATAATATAAAGATTCTTTTGTGGAATGGAAAGATTCTATGGACGGTAAAGGATGTCCATCGATTCAATGCCAATGACGATTATTTTTAGGTGTGTAAAACATCAGATTCTAATGCAGATGTTTTACAGGATTGTATTTGTTCACAGGATTATAGGATTGAAAACACTTGCTTCAGCTCAGGTACAGAAAAGCAACGCATGCTTATGGACGATAAGATCTCTCAATCTCAGCTAGTGTCTAAGCATCATTACTAACACACACACACACACACACACACACACACACACACACAATCGTCTGGTCCCCGCTGGGAGAACATTAGACTGAGCTCTGTTGCGTGACGGCTTCCTCTGCTCCTCTTCATTAGATCAGCGTCCCCTGACTCGCTCAACTGAGCCCATAAATATGGTTTCATCTCCAAACACTGTCATTCATAAGCAGCAAAAACAGATCACAGGGGGATTCAACATACATGTTACTGTATGCCGATCTGAACGTATGAAACAGCAATTACAATGTACACACACGGAGAGAGACAGCTTCATGCATTTAATATTTAAGACCCTTTATTGCCATAGTAACAGCAGCTTTAAGAATTTGTACACATCACACAATCCTTTCACAAAGTGGAAATGTAGTACAATGATGGAATCATGGTACTCATATACCATGGTACGGGATGATTACCATATCCAAATGACATTTAAAACATGATACTCCAATTTACTTTTAAAAAGTAATTATCTACATCCAGTAATGTTTATGATAACACATGGAAGTCAAATTTCACCCTAAAAACTAAAAAGAAAAAAAAATATATATATATATATTTTGCTTAAAGAAAAATAAGTCTGTTTTAAGGCATTTTGTGACATTATTTTCACAAAAATCTACAATATTTTGCTCTGAATTTCGATGTTTTACTCTTTTCTAAAGTAATAATATTAAACATATATCTATTTATTATTATTATTATTATTATTAAAATCTGAATACATTAAAGGCATAATTGACAAACTATTATAAATGACATTATATTATGTTCTGCATTATAGTGATAACTCTAGTTATCATTATCATTTGTCTAGTTCCTTTCTTTCAAATTTGGGGTGAAATATGAATTGTTTTAGACTTATTCGGAGGGTTTACCATTGTATTATATCTGAAAAGCCATGGTAATACTGGTACTTTGTGGTAGTACACATTATTTAAAAGGTAAAATGTCATTTATACAATTACAGCAAATGGAAAAAAAATATCAGTATGTGTAAAATGGACAATATCTGCAAGAACACACTATACAACATATGTTCAGTGTCAGCCTTCCTATTCCTGAATGTCCTTCATTAGGCAAAACCTCATGAAGAACCAACCCAGTCCAAATAACAAGATTAAACTGACCACCTCGAAAGCAAACTTTGGCTAACTTCACCTCACGTTTGTCAGATTTCTCAACTGAGAATTCACACACACACACACACACATCTCTATTATAAAACTAAAGGATCCACTTGTATTTTACAATCAATGATGAATTCAATAAAGAGCAATTCTCACCAAAACTGGTCTTCACTTCTCTCCGTAGCCCACAGAGCATGTTGGCGTGCTTGATTCAAACACACATACACACACACACTAACCGAGAGACAGAAATGCAGCAACAGAAGCGCCCCCCTGTCTGGTCACACGGTTCAGCGCTGTGTGTGTGTGTTTAGTCTCTCTCACACACTCGCATTAGGGACACACACACTCTCTCTCCCCTAACTCTAAGCTGTCTTTTTGTCGTGTGGGGCTATACAGTGCCTCCTCCCCTACATATTTTTTGGTTTCTCCTTTGATTTGCTTCGCATGGATGTAAATCTTTGTGCTGAATGAGGAATTCATTCTGTTGGATGTAAAAGACAGCTAAAAACGCTTTGGAGCGGATGTCTTTTCTGTTATCTTCAGGTTATTGTTTTTGGAAAAAGCACATTCAAATGTCAATTCTTTTCATTTCACTTGAAAGGTTACTGCTGAACTTTCAAAAAAAAAAAAAAAAAATCCCACCTCAGGCTCAGAGTATCAGGGACGGTTCCTCAATGGTTTTCCAATCTTATAAATTATGAAGTAAACTATATACTCAATATGTGCAGTTGTCACTTGGAGTAAGTAGTTCTTGATCTAATAATTGAAAAAAAATTATACTGTTGCTGCTGTAAAGTGATGAAATAAAATGTAGTTTGAACGCCCAAAGTTTGAACGTCCATACTTAATTATAGATAAATGGTTTAAATTCAGGTACTATCACATTGTAATAAATACATTTTACAGGAAGATTTGTGTAATAACATTTAACTAAAGATGCATAATATAGTATTTTTGTCGATATGCTGATAATCCCGCAACTGAATAAAAAATAAATACGATAATTTGCGACTTTTTACCTTGCAATTCGGACCTTTGTTCCTCAGAATTTGACTTTATAATTTGCAATTGCAGGATTATATCTCACAGTTCTGAGGGAAAAAAGTCAGAATTGCAAAATAAAAATAAACTCACAACTGCAAAAAAATATCACAATACTAAGTAATCGCAGACATTTCTCAATACTTTGTTGAAGCACCTTTGGCACCAATTACAGCCTCAAGTATTTTTGAGTATTGTGCTACAAACTTGGCACACATATTTTTGGGCATTTTCTCTCATTCTTCTTTGCAGAACCTCTCAAGCTCCATCAGGTTTGATGGGGAGCGTCAGTGCAGAGCCATTTTCAGATTTCTCCAGAAATGTTCAATCGGATTCAAGTCTGAGCTCTGGGTGGACCACTCAAGGACATTCAAAGAGTTTTCCCGTAGCCAATCCTTTGTTATCTTGGCTGTGTGCTTAGGGTCGTTGACTTGTGTCCTGTTGGAAGGTGAAACTTGATCCTGGTTTTCATCAAGGATGTATCTGTACATTGCTGCATTCATCTTTCAATCAATCCTGACTAGTCTCCAAGTTCCTGCTGTTGAAAACATCCCCACAGCATTATGCTGCCACCACAATGCTTCACTGTTGGGATGGTATTGGCCAGGTGATGAGCGGTGCCTGGTATCCTCCAGACATGGTACTTACCCTTTAGGCCAAAGAGTTAAATCTTTGTTTCATGAGACCTGATAATTTAGTTTCTCATGGTCTGAGAGTCCTTCAGGTACCTTTTGTCAAACACCATGGCGTTCATGTGCTTTTTACTAAGGAGTGGCTTCTGTCTGGACACTCTACCATACAGGCCTGATTGATGGAGAGCTGCAGAGATGGTTGTTATTCTGGAAGGTTATCTCCTCTCTCCAGAGAAATGCTGGAGCTCTGTCAGAGTGACCATCAGGATCTTGATCACCTCCCGGTCTAAGGCTGTTCATCCCCGATTACTCAGTTTGGCCGGACAGTCAGCTCTAGGAAGAGACTTGATGGTTCCAAACTTCTTTCATTCACGGATTAGGAAGGCCACTGTGCTCATTGGGACCTTTAATGCTGCAGAAATGTTTCCCCAGATCTGTGCCTAGATACAATCCTGTCTCTGGGCTCTACAGACAATTCCTTGGACTTAATGGCTTGGTTTGTGCTCTGATGCACTTTTAACTGTGAGACCTTATATAGACAGGTGTGTGCCTTTCCAAATCATGTCCAATCCACTGAATTTAACACAGGTGGACTCCAATCAAGTTGTAGAAACATTTCAAGGATGATCAGTGGAAACAGGATGCACCTGAGCTCAATTTAGAGTGTGATGGCAAAGGCTGTGAATACTTATGTACATTTTATTTTTTATATTTTTTAATAAAATAAAATGAATCCATTTTGGAATGAGGCTGTAACATAAAATGTGGAAAAATTGAAGCATTGTGAATACTTTCCAGATGTCATGTAAACTCACAATTGCGAAATAAAAAGTCAGAATTGTAAGAAAAAAATTCAAAAATGTCAGTTATTAATGCACAACTGTAAAGTAAACAAAGTTGTAAAGTAAAACAAAACCTTTTGTGTAACAAAGTTGAACTTTAAAGCTTAAGAAGTCCATTAAAAGTGCAATTATTCTAAAATGCTGGTCAAGACTGTAAAAAAAAACACATACTTTGGTTTAAAACATGGTCAAAAAGACTTACAATTTCGGAAAGATCAAACGATTATTTTAAGAGGGACAAATATTGCAGGATAACAGGGTTGATCCACAGAGATCAATTCTGTATTTTCTCAGTGCAACTGCAATTTGCTAGCCTGACAAGCCAGACCCACATCAAGATGTTTGGTCTGGAAACTCACCATAGACAGGGCGCAATCCGAGGGGCGGGATAAACGGTTGTCTTTCAAACTCCCTCTGCACGCGATAGGATAGCGCTACAACCAACCAGAGCAACGAAGGTGAAACGGAGCTTGTTGATAGATTAAACATTCGCCGTATCCGGTCGGCTAAACTCCGAACACATCTTCCCTTTTTAAGAATGACTTCAGTGCCGTTCTTTGTTCTTTTCTCAGAGAAAAGCTGAACTCAAAGTCTTCCAGGATCGCGGTCAAAGCTGATTCGAAAGACCGCTGCCGTTCGCCAGTTTCTGTGTTTACTAGAAGCACGCAAACGCAACTCGGCCGTCATCATTATGGCCCCGCCCGCCGACTCTATACACGATGTGATTGGCCCATCCAGATTCTGAGGAATACAGCTCAGACGTGTATTGAGAGTTCCTAGACGACACTTGCGGGCAAATTAAATTTGCTGCCGCTAGGGTGTGTCTATATTTCTAGGCTAGCAATTTGCAACATATTGTATTATAAATTAAATTATGGTCAATTTTTATTAATAAAAAATATGCATTTTTGGACAAATAATGGATTCTTTTAAAATATCTTTGTAATTAATATAAAATGAACATGGTCACATCAAATAGTATGACTAAGTTCTGTAAGGTACACTATATTTCCAAAAGTACTGGGACACCCCTCCAAATCATTTAATTCAGGTTATAATCACGTCCATGGCCACAGGTGTATAAAATCAAGCACCTAGATATGCAGACTGCTTCTACAAACATTCGCTCAGTGAATTCAAGTGTGGTACTGTAATAGGTTGCCACCTCTGCAATAAGTCAGTTTGTGAAATTTCCTCACTACTAAATATTCCACGGTCAACTGTTAGTGGCATTATAACAAAGTGGAAGCGAATGGGAACAACAGCAACTCAGCCAAAAAGTGTTAGGTCTTGTAAAATCACACAGTGGGGTCAGCGCATACTGAGACACATAGTGTCTCAGAAGTCACCAACTTTCTGCAGAGTCAATAGCTACAGACCTCCAAACTTCAGATTAGCTCAAGAACAGTGCATAGAAAGCTTTATGGAATGTGTTTCCATGGCCAAGCAGCTGCATCCTTATATCACCAAGTGCAATGCAAAGCATGGGAAGCAGTGGTGTAAAGCACACCACTATTAGACTCTAGATTAGTGGAGACATGTCCTCTGGAGTGACCAATCACCCTTGTCTGTCTGGAAATCCGATGGATGAGTCTGGGTTTGGCGGTTGCCAAGGGAGTACTTGCCTCACTGCATTGTGCCAAATGTAAATTTTGGTATAGGGGTTGTTTTTCAGGCGTTAGGCTTGGCCTTTTAATTTCAAGTGAAAGGAACTCTTAATGCTTCTCTATCCTTATAGCTGGTCTCCCCCAGGACTCCTTTCAGACAGATACTAACAATGACACCAAGACCGCTCCTGCTACAAAATGCTCCCTTACGATCTAACATGCCCCTCTGACACAAATGACTAATAAAACCTCTTTCCCTCCATCTGCCTCTGTATATCAGTCTCTCGTATTCCAGGAATTTAGAAAAGATCTGCAACGGGTACATTATTTACATACAGTTTATAAAACTGAAAACATTTTGAGTACCAAATTTAGACACATACAAACCAATTGACCAAAGAGGATTGTTAGAATCGCTGGAACCTTCTTGAAGGTATCGGAGTATACTAATAATGACTCGAAAACAGGATGCATGAATCTTTTAAAGACCCCATGAAATAAAATTGTTTGATACAGGCTAAGCTAGAATTTTGTGCTAACAGAGTGGCCCTCTTTACACCTTGAGATGTTTTACACTACAGAAGCAATCCGGTCAAATGTATTTTCTACATCTGAAAGCGGTCGAAAGTGGACAAGCCCAAAACGTTTTAGACGCCTGTATTTAGCAGCGTCCACTAATGATTCAATCGACCAAAGCGTTTCTTAGTTTCAGGTCTAAACAAGGCCTATGCTAAGCTAATATGCTAGTATGGGTTGCTTGAAATAGACAATGACTCGTTCTTAGTTTGATGCAGACTAAATTAAAATACTTTGTTAGCAGGATGCTAAGCTAGATCACTGAATGATTAATCTTAAAACTGCTTAATTTCACAGTCTATAGCTTATGTTATATGTTAGCATGTAACCATTTAATACACACTAATGGTCATAATAATAGTTCGGATGTTTACCAAGATTTGTATTAGCATTGGTTAACATTTAGCTATATACAACTGGTCAATTAGCCATATACACAAAAGAAGAAGACATTTTAATTATAAATCCAAAATATATTGATACCATAATGGCTGATATTAGAGGTTTTTATTTCGTAATGGTTGAAATTAAATGTTTAATTGTGCATACTCAATTGCATGACATGTGAAAGAAAAAATACATATTGTCGCCACAAATTAAGAATGAATTCCCGCAATTTATGAATTCATGGCCTTGTTTTATTAATTTGTTCCATTGTTTGAACGGTGCCCACTTTAAAAGAGGGAACAAATACATATGTTGTGAGAACCAAATCTTGTTTGTTTTTCTTTTTGTTTGTTTTTTGTTTGGGTTATTGCGATCCCTTAAATCACTTGTATCGTATAGTTTTTAGTTTTCTTCTTCTTCTTTCTGAACCACATAAAAAATTTGATAAATCTTGAAAATAGCACTATTTGGCATGTTTCACTGCGTCATCACATATAAAACACAAAATTACACAATACACTTACAAAATCTTTTAATAATATTTTAATAAAGGTTGACGAATCGCAAAAAAATTTCATTGTATTAACTCAAAAATGTAATTTCAATGAACTCAAAATTTTAAGGCAACCAGGTAACTTTTTTTCTAAATATTTTTTTACAGTGTAGCTCATCCTGGGTCCACATTGCATTCAGTAACATTAGATAGTTTTGATTCATATGTTGTTAAATGATCGCTTGTTTTACTGCGTCTTACTCGGTTGTGTTTTGATCAGGAGATTCTGTACTCATTCAGGAGATGCGTAATAGCACCCCCTAGCGTCTGACAGTGAAAACGCAGAAACCCAGAAAATTCTGTTTTTGGCCTTGAAGTGTTTTCTCACAAATAACGGGAAATTCTGTGTTTGGCAGGGAAAGAGTTAACTGTGATGGTAACACCGGTGGGCCCATTTGCCACTGCATGTTTTTATATATTTTATATTATCCTATAATTATCCTGATCTATTGTTGACAAACTATATATCAAAGTTTACGAATTCAAGATTCATCCTGTGAAAATCGTTTTGAAATCGGACCTTGTCTTACCATGGAAACTGAGCTCTAAATTCTTCTAGCAGGCTCCTCCCCTAGTGGGCATCTTCTTGTTTCATATTATAGCATTTATTTCATTACTTTATAATAAAAACCTTTTCTATTCTTGACAAAACATATATCGTCAGAAAGGTTGTGATATTTGGACAAAAATATATACATTTGATACAGGAGTTTGCATAAACAAAAATCTATGGGATTTCAATAACACCCGGTGTCTATTTGTGGTACAGCGCCTAAACAAAATCTCATGGGTACTTACATTTTTGTGATATTAACTTCAAGTTTGGAAAACAAATTGATTAGACATATGGCTTTTATTTGATAGTAATTTTAGAGTACAAATATTTTTGTAACATATATTTTATACAAAATATTAAATATCTAATAGAGTATATTTGATGTACGGTAAATTTAAACTTTTATAACTTTTTAATACTTTAATTTTTTGAAGTGACACTTGAGCAATAATCTGCTGACTGTCTTCTTTAGAATGAGACCAAATGTATGTCTATATTACAAAGCATTCTTGAATTGTAACCATTTAAGTTTGGATAGTGAGTTATAATGTATATTTTCAAATGGGGGGGTGACAGTTAACAGGTTAAATTAGCTCCAAAATATACCAAATAGCAACGATTAATTACAATCAGGTGCAATATCATTAATGTTTTTTATTAATCATTTCAAGGGGTGTTTGGGTCTAAAATGGCTGTAAGCCCATAAAGATACACTTTACACAAACTGCAACCAGTAAAACAGCAAAGTTCTTCATCAGAGTATCATTAAATTCCTCTCGCATCCTGGTCATCAGTTATTAAGACTAATTTCTTGTCTAAAGTAATCTAGGTTCTCCAATCTGTTACACAACACTCCTGAAATATACGTTATCTGGGAAGTTGAGATGTTATTTGGATTTATTGGTGCGCCAGATCCAGTTTTCATATCTAATGTGATATTCAGCACAATTCTCTTACCTTGATGGAAACGTTTGATGTGGTTGAGGATTATTCATCAAATAATCCGCCATCCATCAAAGAATAAAACAAACATACTGGATATAGAGAACTGGGGCAGAATACAAGATAAACCAGAGCTGGGTGATTACAGATACGTTTCTTTGTGCGTTTGTTGTTTTTTCCTCAAATAAAATAGTAGCCATAACATAGAGACTATTAAATGAACATTACATCTTTGATAATGACTCTTATTTGAGGTTCTTTGATGATGGAAAAGATAAATAAATGCCAATCAAAACATATAATATCGATTCATGGATTTTCTTTCAAGTGCCAGTTTATAGGTCCCACAAATAATGTCAACCTTTCTGGTTTAGCTGAGAATAAGTTAACATTTTGCTATGGTAATGATGCAATTGCAAAGGACTTTTACAGAAGAATATCTGATATATTGGATTATTAACAGTTTAAGGGACTGGACACTGTTTAGTTTAACTATAAATGATTAAACATTACAAAAATAGTTATGGCCCTTTATATGACTGAAAATGTAGCAGTTGTTGATTATAGGAACAATATCTAACAAAAATGATGATAAGAATAAATGTTAGCTTCAATAAAGCTGGAATGATCATTTTTAAAATGATTTTTTTTTCAAAATGTCGTTATTACTTGCCCCATCGGAAAATATAGAGTTTTTAAGGTATTTATTATTATTTATTTTTTTAAATTAAACATTTTATCTTTTTTTAAATCACAAATAAGGTGTTTTTAAAATAACAACAGGAAACTAGATTAAAAAAAAGTTAATTAAGACCAACTTTGATGTTGGATTAAAAAAACCTGGCTAGGAAGTAGTTTAAACAGCTTTGAAGTTTTAAGGTTTTAAGGCCATCAAAGTAATAGATACAGCGATTTTCAGCTAAATTTGATGCTTACAGATAACTTAGTTTTATCTGTTATTTTTTTCTGACAGTGAAAAATTAACAACAAAAATAAATCTTGAAAAAAATGTACAAACTGCCTATATTTACTGCCTATATATAACTGCCAAAAGTTGCATGAATGCATATTACAAACTCGTACAGTGCCATCCACTAAAATTGGCACCCTTGATGAATGAGAGCAAAGATAATCTGCATTGTTATGTGCCTTTTATTCTTCACACAATTCTAACCTTTCATTGAAGTAATTGAAAGTGGGTGGAAAATCTCATTATGAAATGAATGTTTTTCTCTAATTTACACTGGCCGCAATTATTAGCACCCAATTATTGCAACGTCCTTTTGCCAAGATAACAGCTCTGAGTCTTCTCCTAAAATTCCTGATGAGTGTGGAGAACACCATGTTTGAGCTTTTTCCTCTTCATTTCACCCCACTAATTTTCTGTAGGGTTCCGGTCAGGGGACTGGGATGGTCATGGCAGAAGCTTAATTCTGTGCTCATTTAACAGAGGCCAGCTAGTAGTCACTGACTCACTCTGACCTCAAGAGACGCTCTAGCAACTGACACTAGAGGTTGCAGCCTTTAGCCTCCTTGTTAGAGTGTCTGACTCATGCCGACAGACCCGGATTCGAGACTTGCTTTAGAGCGGGCGGCCCGAACAGGAGGAGTTAAACTCCATGTTGATTTTGATGTTTGTTTTCGATCATTGTTATGATGGAAGATCCAGCCACAGCCCATTATAATATTTCTAACAGAGGCCACCAGGTTTAGATTTTTTATCTGTTGGTATTTGCTTAGAATCCATGATGCCATGTGTCTGAACAAGATGTCTAGGACCTCCAGCAAAAAAAAAAAAAAGGCCCACAAAATTAAAAATCCAGTGGTATTTTTAACCATGGACATGGGGAAGTTTTTTTTTTATCCATGGACATGGATATGGGACATGGACATGGGGAAATTTTAGCTTGCTGCCCAAAAACTCTTTCTTTAGTTTCATCGGACCACAGAATGCGGCCCCACCTGAAGTTCAAGTCGTTGTTTTTGGATGAGCGAGGAGGATTTTTCTTGAAATCCTCCCAAACAACATGTGGTGATATAGGGGCTGTTTGTTCAATTTTCTTATTGGTTTTCTGACCCCAAAACTCAACTAATCTATGTGATTCTCCCTCTGTGATCATTGGAGAGTACTCATTGTGATGAGTGATTAAGGGAATTTTGTGGCTTTTGTGTTTCCTCATATTTATACTCATGTGGAACAGGAAGTCATGGCTGGACAGTTTCATGCTCATAGTCACCCTGATGTGCTAAGAAAAACTTAAACATAAATGGGAATATATATTTTTTACTCATAATAATTTCTAGGGGTGCCAATAATTCTGGCCAACAAATGTGTGATAATGTGATTTACCCACCACTTTCAGTTCTTTTAAATCAATAAAAGGTTCAAATGTTTACATTTTTATATGAATTATCAAAAGGATAAACCATGCAGATTTATTTATTATTTATTACATTGCTCATATTTACCAAGGGTGCCAATATTAGAGGAGGGCACTAAGTCTGAACATTTTACCTCCAGTTAAAAACAAATTTTATCAAGCACGCACACACACACACACACACACACACACACACACACACACACACACACACACACACACACACACACACACACACACACACACACACAAAGGTGTAGGATTTACTTTTAAACTTTTTGCACTCGGAAATCGCTAGAAAATTTCGCAAATAATTACAGCAATTAACACATTCCACTGAAATAGTATTTTCTTGTAAAACGTACCACAATAATATATGTTTTGTTTACAACTTAGAAACATTTTAAAATTTACATATTTGTCTTCCCGGAAAACAGACTGAATTATTTAACCGTGTCTTTAACCCAGAAAAAAAGGGCAGCAAAGCATCATAGGATGCTTGTTTTCAGTAGCTAATTCAGTTCTCACTGTTCTACAGCAGTTTAATGACTTAAAACATTCGAGAACGAAGAATCGCCCATTAGACAAGCAGCATGTTACCTTTTCAAAGTTGCACTTGAAATGCAAATAGATCCCCAAAACCCGCTTCTCTCCTTTTCCCATGTTTCCCTCTTATTCCCTGAAATTAAAGCTGTTGTTGAATCTCTCGCCTCTCCGCAGATAACATACAACAGCCTGACACAATGAGGGCAGGCGCACACGTCTCCACAGCTTTACACATTTCGTTTTGTATGATGCAGCGAACACTTGCCCTGAAAAAATGCTCGCCCTGGTGTAATCTGGATTGCTTGTGAGTGTAGAGAAGCTCAAAGAAGAATTAGGCAACGACTGAACCTTTTTTCATAGCTAGAAGGCAGTTAAAGGGCCTCAGCATCTTTGGGGAAATGAGCTTCACTTCGCCAAACTACATTTAGGGCGTTGCTGTTCAGAAGGCCAACATGAGGTAACAAAATGTTTTTCAGAAAACTGCCAATTCTAAACTTAGCCGTTAACCTGTATTAAGACATTAGCTCGAAATCTCTTCCAGATTTTGGGTTCCTCAAGGCTGTAACAGCAGTAATGTGCCACAGTAAGAATTCACCCTGCCAATAAAAAATAGTTTTGAATATTGAACGCATTAAACAACTTTTAGCTCCAACACCAGAGGATTTTTTGTTGAGAAGTTGCTTTAATAGCTTAGGAAACTTACTTGAAGGTACGTTTAACTTTAACTTAAGATGTTTTCATTTGTTATCATTAGTTAAAGTAAAGGAGCATTTCACCCAAAAATGTAATTATCGTATAATTTACGATTTCCTGAAGCCTTCCTAATTGTATACCACTTGCCTTTCAGCCGAACACATTCAGAGTTATATTAAAGTGCACCTATTATGCTATTTTAAAGGATCTAATTTAGTTTTGGAGGTCTCCTAAAACAGTTATACATGCATCAAAGGTCAAAAAACAAACGTCAGTTTAATTTTCTCATGATATATCACCACAATGTTCAAACGACTCAATGAATTCTCGAAATCTCTCCAAATCCCTTTTCGCAAGCTACTCTACGCTAACTGACCAGATGGCCAGTCGGTTGTGACTGGTCTACTCTGCTCTGATTGGGCAGATGGTCCAGTCTGTTCTGATTGGTCTACTGATTACAGCGCGTTAAATTACCAGTACTGTACTTTAGCTCCGGATGCTTCCTAAAGCTCAGTGCTTGTACACACTCTATAGACAGTGATAATGACGTTGATTTTACCATATCAATCCGAGCAAGAGTCTGATGATGAAGCATTGGAAGAACTAGTTATTCAACCCGAACCTCCATTGCATGGACAACTCGAGCAAGGTTGTTTCTCAGTGATCAGTTTGAGGTACATTATGAGATGTTTCAGCTGTAATTCCTCTATCAGCATTTCAAGTGTACTCACCTATAAGGATTATTAGGAACACCATACTAATACTGTGTTTGACCCCCTTTCGCCTTCAGAACTGCCTTAATTCTAAGTGGCATTGATTCAACAAGGCACTGAAAGCATTCTTTAGAAATGCTGGCCCATATTGATAGGATAGCATCTTGCAGTTGATGAAGATTCGTGGGATGCACATCCAGGGCACGAACTCCCGTTCCACCACATCCCAAAGATGCTCTATTGGGTTGAGATCTGGTGACTGTGGGGGCCATTTTAGTACAGTGAACTCATTGTCATGTCAAAGAGACCAATTTGAAATGATTCGAGCTTTTTGATATGGTGCATTATCCTGCTGGAAGTAACCATCAGAGGATGGGTACATGGTGGTCATAAAGGGATGGACATGGTCAGAAACAATGATCAGGTAGGCCGTGGCATTTAAACGATGCCCAATTGGCACTAAGGGGCCTAAAGTGTGCCAAGAAAACATCCCCCACACCATTACACCACCACCACCTGCCTGCACAGTGGTAACAAGGCATGATGGATCCATGTTCTCATTCTGTTTACGCCAAATTCTGACTCTACCATCTGAATGTCTCAACAGAAATCGAGACTCATCAGACTAGGCAACATTTTTAGTCTTTAACTGTCCAATTTTGGTGAGCTTATGCAAATTGTAGCCTCTTTTTCCTATTTGTAGTGGAGATGAGTGGTACCTAGTGGGGTCTTCTGCTGTTGTAGCCCATCCTTCTCAAGGTTGTGCATGTTGTGGCTTCACAAATGCTTTACTGCATACCTCGGTTATAACAAGTAGTTATTTCAGTCAAAGTTGCTCTTCTATCAGCTTGAATCAATCGACCTATTCTCCTCTGACCTCTAGCATCAACAAGGCATTTTCGCCCACAGAACTGCTGCATACTGGATTTTTTTCCCTTTTCACACCATTCTTTGTGTGAAAATCTTTTAAATGGTTGTGTGTGAAAATCCCAGTAACTGAGCAGATTGTGAAATACTCAGACCGGCCCGTCTGACACCAACAACCATGCCACGCTCAAAATTGCTTAAATCACCTTTCTTTCCCATTCTGACATTCAGTTTGGAGTTCAGGAGATTGTCTTGACCAGGACCGCACCCCTAAACGCATTGAAGCAACTGCCATGTGATTGGTTGATTATCAAAGTTTAGAAAACAAATCTTTATCCTCCATCCTTTATCTTTACTCAAAGTAGTAAGAATGACAGACAATCTGCATTAATAGACAGTTTTAGGTAATAGTGACCCACAACTGATGAGCAGAAGTATTTCAGTAAGACTGTGAGTTAAGAATGTGAGTTGGATGGAAACTTGTACAATATAAAACACGAAAATGTATTTTAATGAAATACAAAAAGAATATATACATCAACAACTATTTAGTACATTATAAGTACTGACCCATCTTTTAAAGAGCGAGCATTTTGCGAAACCCACGTTAAACTCAAAGATTTGAGAAGCAGTCATCAGTAAAATTAAATTTGAAGACCGGTCTAGTTTTTCGAGAGTGGACAATGTACAACATGGGGCTATTATGCAAATCTATTTTGTAGTAATGTAGAACCATCATGCAGTGAGATTCAAACGGCTCATTTAGGCAGTTCAGGGATGATTCTTTCTTTTGGGATACAATAACTTTGACTTTCGACTTCACAAATTTGCAGAAGGTTTACATTCACAAACAGCAATATTACACACTGGATGAAAGGGAATATTCAACAAATCATGAATAGGGCCCCTTTAAATAATATTCCAGCATTATAATGGGAGTGAATAGCACACAAGCACATCCATCCATCGTAAAAACAATCCATATGACTCCAGTGGGTTAATAAATGCCTTCTGAAGCAAAGCGATGGATTTTTGTAAGAATCCATATTTAAAACTTTATAAACTATAATCACTGGCTTCCAGCAACAACCTTACGCGTGCTCATGAGAGAGTCTGGCGGAAGGGTGACCTTTGACCCGACGTATGAAGTAAGATGCTATGTAAGCTTAGGTGAGAGCAAATTATGGGATACTTTACATGTTTGTGCGAACTATTCCTTAAAGTAATATTAAGAGAACCTAAAATCTGGAAGAGATTTCAAAATCTTGTGATCACGCATATGACCAGTGCAGAGAGAGAGAGAGAGAGAGAGAGAGAGAGAGAGAGAGAGAGAGAGAGAGAGAGAGAGAGAGAGAGAGAGAGAGAGAAAGAGAGAGAGAGAGAGAGAGAGAGAGAGAGAGAGAGAAACAGACATTCCTCAAAATATCTTTTTTATGTTCCACTGAAGAAGGTACAAATGAAATGTAAATGACAGAATTTTTGTTTTTGAGGCGAACTCTCCCATTAAGAAAGTCTTTCCAGCAGTTGTTCGTCGCTGCATTCCTCTGAAACTCACATTCGATTCTTGAAACTCGTGGAGTTCATAGAAGGTTCTTACATCGATGCGGCTCTTCCAGCATGCAAGAACGATCACCAATAAAATTTTAATTAATCTCCTGTGGAATCGGGCAAAAATTAATTAGCAGTGCAGAGAAGAGTGGAGCTACAACTGCTATATATAACAGCTGTTAATTACAGGAATTTAACACTGTGGCCAAAAGGAATCATTTGCATTATTATCAGTTAATGAAGCATGTTTATAAATTATTTGAACAATTGACTCCATTGTTTCTAACTCTCGCATCTGTGTGCCGCACACGTTTGGGGGAGGAAAAAAAGAAACCACGAAACTAAATGTCACTGATGTGAGCTAATTTGGTTTAACTCCTGACAGCATACTATGTGCTATTGAAGGTATTTCAGTCTCTTAATTGGGAGAATGTCTGTGGGTGTGACACCACAATGCAACATATCGGCACTAGCTTGGTCAATTCCCAGCTGTATTCATTAGGTAAAAAAAGAGGGTGGTATAACACCTGTAATGCTTCAAGGACCTGCTGCGAACTCTGAATACCATTAGGGATTTTGATTCATCCCAGTCACTCCGATCTATAGGATTCTGTTCAGCAAATAGACAAATCAATTTCCAAATCGGAGCTGTTTCATTTGTTCTGTCCTAATTTGTTTGCTCAGAAGTGTCATGTCCTAAACAGCCCCAATATCGAACAAAGAAAAAGCTCAGCGATGTATCCGCGTGTTATTCTACAGTGAAACCTTCACTACTTTGTGTTTTAAAGGTCCATGTTCTCACCTTCAGTTAAAAGGATGCGCATTGCTTCCAGACATTTGCTATTCCTTTTGGAGTGCTTGACCACGATCACACGGGGTGAGGGAAAGACTTCAGATGCAAGCTCATGAAATCTGCCGTTTTAAAGCTTCACATCAGAGCAGCTGAGGTTTGGAAGACGAAGCCTTCCACATGAGGGACGAGGAGCATATTCACACGCATACTTTAGTGCATACGCTATGTGTATTCTTAAAACATTCACATCCAAATGAACAAAAACAAACAAAAATACGGTGTGCTTAACCCTTACTGCACACCCTCCATTTTGCCAAATGGGGCATGAATGACATACCCAAAATAAAAGGTTGTTGCTCATATGACCTTCTGAATACACACATAAACAACATCTATTTAGAGCGCTGACACTTGAGAGTTTATAGTTCAAGACTCAGAATTACTCTGACGGTTAATTAATGTGGAGATATACGTGACCCTGGACCACGAAACCTTTCTGAAATTAAGATTTATACATCACCTGAAAGCTGTAAATAAGCTTTCCATTGATGTGAGGTTTGTTAGAATTGGATATCTGGCTGAGATTCAACTATTTGAAAAATCTGGAATCTGAGGGTGCAAAATAATCTAAATATTGAGAAAACCACTTTAAATTTGTCCAAATGAAGCCCTTACACTGTAAAAAATTATTTGGAAAAAAAGTTACCTGGTTGCCTTAAAATGTTGAGTTCACTGAAATTAAAATTTTGAGTTAATACAATGAAAGATTCGACAACCTTTATTAAAATATAATTAAAAGATTTTGTAAGCATATTGGGTAATTGTGTGTGTTTTATTTTTGATGACGCAGTGAAACATGCCAAATAGATGATTTATCAAAAAAAATTATGTGGTTCAGATACAAAAATATTTTGAGTTTCTACTTGTCACAAGATGTTTTGGTGTAGGTTCATGTTTCATGTTTTAGGTCTTCATGTTCACTAGGCGTTTCTCAATGTCAAGGAAGGATCCTCGGAAGCCAGAATTCTAAGGATGCCACGTCATCGACATCCGACGAAGGACTGTTCCAATGTCGAGGATCCTCGAATTTCAACCAAGGACTGAGTCCTTCGTTCGAAAAATATGTCATATACAGAAAAGGACGCATATGAGTAGCCTTCGCGCACTTCGCGTTCTCAAATCACCCACAATCCTATGCGCGCAGCTTCGCTATCTTCTGACGTTCCCGGAGTCGGAGCGTGAACGGGGCAAATATGCTTGTATCGGAGTTTGTAGATGGGAAGGAAGGAGGCGGGAACCGGCGAACGTTCAACAACTTTATTATAAATAATAAACAAAACGAAAGTAACACGGGGAAAACCCTCACGGGCGACTGCCCGCACACACATAATAAAACATAAACATAACATAAACTCCAGGCCTAGTCCTCTCTCGTCTTCCACGCTCCACATTTATACTCCAATCACTTTGCCGTGAGCCGAGACCGGTGTGGCGGCGATCAGCTGCCGCTCATTATCACTCCATCAGCCGGCTCTCACAGTCCCTCACCTCGCTGATTGCCACAATGCTTTTATTTACGTTACCAAACATTTGTTATAACCGTAGTAAATATACGTAAAGTTTAACGTTTAAATGCCAGTACAAATTACTACTGTATTGATATAAAAATATATACAAATAACGTTACACATAATGTTATTGATGGCCAACGGACCTTTTCACTGACGTAATGACGCAATGACGTGCACTTGCTAGCCTGTTCCATTTGCGTGTTCTTCGAATCCTAATGAGGAGCCTCGCCTAGCCTCTGAAGGAAGTGACTTGGAAGGATCAGTCCTTCCAAGGAAGCATCCTTGACATTGAGAAACACCTACTGTCATGTTGTCATGCACTTCCTGGTTTTGTCATGTGATCTTTTGTCATGTGATTCCATGCCCTCATGTGTTCCTGCCTCGTGTTCCTGTGTCTTGTTTTCATTGGTTTATTGGTTAATCATTGTTCACAGGTGTCCCTCGTTTTGTCACTAGCCCTTGTGTATTTAAGCCCTCATGTTTGCCATAGTCTTTGTCAGTTATTGTTGATGTTGTAACGCACTGTTGGTGAGTGTTTCGTATAGTCAAGTCTAAGTCTAAGTCAAGTCTAAGTCAAGTCTAGTAAAGTTTTATTTTGTTTTGCCAAGTCTTTTGTTTATGTTTGGAATTTTGTTAAATAAACTGCACTTGGGTTCATCAACCTCGCCTTCAGTGGATCCCCGTGTTACAGAATAACTGACCTTCAAAATGAACCCAGCAGTTGGCCTGCCTGGCTTACGCCAGGGGACTCGTCCCCTAGAGGACTATGTGCAGGACTTTTTATATTTTATTGACGATTTGCCATGGGACGAGATCTATTTGAAGAAGTGTTTTTGTTTGGGTTTGGATGCAGACCTCGCAGAACTCATGCCTTCAGTTGAGAATCCCTGTACCCTTTTCCAGTTTATGGATTTTATTTTATTCCTGAATGGTTCCTCTATGACTGTGGAAACTGTGGAGGAGGAATCCCACAGTCCCGATCCAAGTCACGTCCATGCTCCAGCCCAAGTCCATGCTCCAGCCCCAGTCCAGGCTCCAGCCCATGAACCCGCTCCAGCTCCAGCCCATGAGCCCGCTCCGGCTCCAGCCCCAGTCCAGGCTCCAGCCCTTGAGCCCGCTCCGGCTCCAGCCCCAGTCCAGGCTCCAGCCCACGAGTCCGCTCCGGCTCCAGCCCCAGTCCAGGCTCCAGCCCACGAGCCCGCTCCGGCTCCAGCCCCAGTCCAGGCTCCAGCCCACGAGCCCGCTCCGGCTCCAGCCCCAGTCCAGGCTCCAGCCCACGAGCCCGCTCCGGCTCCAGCCCCAGTCCAGGCTCCAGCCCACGAGCCCGCTCCGGCTCCAGCCCCAGTCCAGGCTCCAGCCCACGAGCCCGCTCCAGCTCCAGCCCACGTCCAGGCTCCAGCCCTTGAGCCCGCTCCGGCTCCAGCCCCAGTCCAGGCTTCAGCCCACGAGCCCGTAGCTTCCCCCAAGAAATTTTTTTGGGGGGGCAAGGGGCACATCGAGGCCACACCACCATGGCCCCTTGAACTGCCTGAACCGCCATGGCCCCTTGAACTGCCTGAACCGCCATGGCCCCTTGAACTGCCTGAACCGCCATGGCCCCTTGAACTGCCTGAACCGCCATGGCCCCTTGAACTGCCTGAACCGCCATGGCCCCTTGAACTGCCTGAACCGCCATGGCCCCTTGAACTGCCTGAACCGCCATGGCCCCTTGAACTGCCTGAACCGCCATGGCCCCTTGAACTGCCTGAACCGCCATGAACCGTTTATGTATGGTCGTCAGGGGCCGCCCATAGAGGGGGGGATCTGTCACAAGGTGTTTTGGTGTAGGTTCATGTTTCATGTTTTAGGTCTTCATGTTCACTGTAATGTTGTCATGCACTTCCTGGTTTTGTCATGTGATTCCATGCCCTCATGTGTTCCTGCCTCGTATTCCTGTGTCTTGTTTTTATTGGTTAATCATTGTTCACAGGTGCCCCTCGTTTTGTCACTAGCCCTTGTGTATTTAAGCCCTCATGTTTGCCATAGTCTTTGTCAGTTATTGTTGCTGTTGTAACGCACTGTTGGTGAGTGTTTCGTATAGTCAAGTAAAGTTTTATTTTGTTTTGCCAAGTCTTTTGTTTATGTTTGGAATTTTGTTAAATAAACTGCACTTGGGTTCATCAACCTCGCCTTCAGTGGATCCCTGTTACACTACTTATTAAGCAAATTTCCTTCATTGTATCAACTCAAATTTTTAATTTCAATAAACTCAAAATGTTAAGGCAACCAGGTTACTTACTTTTTTAAGTTAAACCAACAAAAAAAATTGACAGTGTAGCGATACATATTAGTACTACTAATAGGACATTTTTTTAAAATGTATTTAAGGTAGGAAATTTACAAAATATCTTCATGAAACATGATCTTTATTTAATATCCTATTGTTTTTTTGGCCCATGCAATGTATTACCACAAATACACCCGTGCGACTTATGACTGGTTTTGTGGTCCAGAGTCGACTATAAGCTCAAACATACATTTAAAAAGAAACAAATATTAAGAATATAATTTTAAATGTATAAAAAGATGATCTGCGTCTGTTTTACAGAACCTTAGAAACACAATGAAACTGAAGCCGCAAATCTGATCAGGCCTCATATCCAATCTGATGATTTCATCTCTATAACTATATATTTTATGAAGCATTTTGTAAGACCATGTCAGGTGAGTTTCTATAGAAGGCTGATAAGATGCTAATAAAACATTTTATTGCCCTGTAAACACCCATTTGCAGTCTATTGTCTAAAGTCAGGTATAAGTGTATACTAATAAAAAAAAAAAAAGTATATCATGAATGCACTGTCATGCTTTTAAAAGTTGTAAATGTTATGCTAGTCTGGAGAACTTGCACTTGTACACAACACCCTAAGTCCTAAATATGAAAATTATAACACAGCATCTAAAACATAATAATTCATCAATCTGTCACTCAATTTCAAAACACCCGAGGACATTTTACTAACAAAGTATATCAGAAAATGTTGTCTTGTATAAACAGATCAATACTTTTTCCTCCAATTTAACATTTTTTAATGTGCAATTTAAACCTTGAGCGTGTCTCTTTTCTACAATAGAAGTGGTTTTAAATGACTACAACCTACAGCTTTCAGGATCAAAGGCAGTGCTTACTACAGACAAATTCATTTTTATTAGCAAATCTGCTGTTTTGCAAATGTTCTTTTTTCACCAAAGAGCATAATTTGAGGACTAATAAATTAATTACTTAAATAATCCTAGCATATATAACCAAACACAGGGCCATGTCAGGTTAATTCACACCACATGCAGGCTGTGAGACAATTATTTACACTGCCTGATTCATCTTTGATAGGATTAAACCAACGCAAATAAAAATGCTCGGCTGCCAGTGTGTTTTTACATTACTGTGGCGTAACAAATCTCCGTTCTCAAGGGGGCGATATAGTTCCCTTCAGGCATCTGTACACTGAAAAAAAGGTAACCTAAAAACCTGCTTCATGCACTTATAAGTCATGGTAACATGTAAATGAATTGATTTTATTCAAATAAAACGTTTAACATTAGTGAGTCAACCTAAATGCATCATGTTACACCAACAAAAATACAACTATTAGGTATAAATAGCTTTTTAATATTGCAGGTTATCCCTAGCTACAGTGTACAAATGAAATGATCTCTAAGTAATGGACTCTCCTGCTTATGAGTTCTCACTCCTGTTACGTGAACTTATGTAAAAAACTGGAGTGAGAACTCATAAGCAGGAGAGTGTGATTTTATAACAAAAATAAAACATAAACACAAAACAAAACCCACGAGGGTGCAGAACATATAATCAAAATGACAAATACAAATCCAAAACATACCCAAGGGAATCACTGGGAAACCCGAGAGACGTAGACACAACAACGATCCGACAAAGCCTACTTCTTCTTCTGATTTTTATTGGTGGCTGGCAAACCAACAAACTTAAAGATGCATTACCGCAACCTACTGGACTGGAGTGTGGACATCAGCTTATTATGAGAGAAGGATGAGATAACGGACAAAGCCTAACAAACAAGGAGCCTATAAAGGGAAGAAATCAAGAGGGAACAGGTGGGAGAAATCAAACACTAATCAGATAACAAGGGGAAGGGATCAGATAGAGACACGAGCGCATGCCCAAAATAACAATGGGTGTTTTGTTATTTTGGGTCTTTGTCTGATCTCTCCCACCTGCTCCCTCTTGATTTCTTCTTTTAAACTATAACACATTTTCATTTAAATGCAATTAATATGCAATTAAGTGTCTGAAAACATTACATTCAGTTACATGCACTCTTTTTAAAGCTATACCGTATATTTATCTTTTACATGCAGCTTGGGTTATATATGTGACAATATATTATCCGTCATATTTTGTCATTAATTATCATATTACATATTTAATATTCAATAGAATCCCTTTGGGAGAGATGGGATAGCCATGCAAAATTCTTGCCATGCTAAACAGGTTTTTCTAGCTTTAAGGCGCAGACAGAAGAGTGTTAAAGTGTGTAAACTGCTTTTGTTCCCAGCAAACTCCTAGAATAAAACATTAACTAATTAAAATCAAACATCTTGGGGGCCGGTTTTAATGACAAAACCAAGGAAACAAATCAGTTTTCCAAGTATTATCCACACTCTTTTCATTTTGAAAGCGGCGTCAAAGCGAGAAAGAGAGCAAACGAGAGATGCTACCTCAGCATCTTGGATGAAAAGGAAAGATATATGCATACAAAGTGTAGCTGATGGGCATTAAGCACAGAGCACTGTATTCCCAAATGAAATACTCCATGACAGGAGATTTATACTCCGAGGCAGCAGTATATCTACAGTAGTGCAGCCCTGTGCATTTTCTAATTAATCTTATCCATGCCGCTTGTGACAGTTCTTGGACTTCCGAAACAAATGCACGCGCACCTGACTCACAAACAGGAGTTCATTATTGCTCTTAGGGAAAGAGCGTGAACATCTATCGTAAACTGAACAGCGCGTGAACCTGACCTCTCGCAGCTACGTGACAAGAGCAGGTGCCGTCACATATCTGTGCAAATGGGAGCCGCTCCATAACAGAGCGAATATGTGTGGAGAATGGGAGACATCTGGAGTTTGTGAATGTGGAAGATAAAAGCAGAGCGTATCGCTCTCCTTTATAGTGTCTCTCACACACACACACACACACACACACACACACACACACACACACACACACACACACACACACACACACACACACACACACACACACACACCCCCCAGACTGAGCCAAGATGCAGTTTCTCTCTAAACACAAGTGTGCACTGAAACATATTGTTAGTATCGTATAGTATTCGCTAAACTTAAGACAATGTCACAGAAATGGTTGCAGAAAGAAAGATTCTCTGTATTGTACTCCACAAGTGATGGTAAAACAACACTAATCATGACAGACATTGTCTTCATAAACAGGTCAAAGTAATTTTAGGATTATGAAACAGTCTGTTGGTTGTCCTCGTCAACTGCCTGAACACAGGTGATAACAATGAGGCAATATTGTCATAATATTTCACTGGAAATGTTTTAAGTGCCATATTTTACAGAATATTGCACTGAAAGACTTTTTATTTAGGTGCCATATACTAACATTAAGCGTGCACACACACACACACACACACACACACACACACACACACACACACACACACACACACACACACACACACACACACACACACGTTTGTTTTGCTATCTAAGTATAATGACATTTCATAAGCATAATGGTTTTCATACTGTACAAATTGTACATTCTATCCACTGCCCCTAAACCTACCCATCACAGGAAACATTCTGCATGTTTACATTTTTAATAAAACGTTGTTTAGATATTTCAGATTAGAAATTTCATTTTACGTTGTAATACCAGTGTAATACCTGTGTCATTATACAAATTTGTGTCCTCAAAAATCACAAAAACAAACACACACACACACACACACACACACACGCACGCACGCACACATTGTGTTTTCATGTTTTATGGGGACTTTTTATAGGCATAATGGTTTTTATACTGTATAAACTGCATATTCTATCCCCCTACACCGCTATCCCTAAAAAACTAAAGAATATTTTCAAAAAACATCACTTAGTATGATTTATAAGATTTTTTCCTCATGGGAACCAAAACATTTCGGAAATTTCGGATATTGCCATCTTTGTAGGGATTTTTTGTCCCAGAAACGTAGGGTTTACCAGGCCACACACACACACACACACACACACACACACACACACACACACACACACACACACACACACACACACACACACACACACACACACACACACACACTCACACACACACACAAGCCTTGCACAAAAACAAGTTTGTTTGGTTTTACAACTGTGAAAGAAAATCAAAAATCAAAAAATTAAAATAAACACAAAATAAAATAAAAAACAAAAACAAAACAACATAAAAACAAACAAAACATAAAACATAAAATAAACAAACAAAAAAACCACAAACAAAATAAAACCACAAAACAACATAAAAATAAACACAAATAAAAAAATACAAAACAAAAATAAACACAAAATAAGATAGAAAACAATACAACATAAAAATAAACACAAAATAAAAATACAAAACAACATAAATAAACACAATAAAAAATCACAAAACAAAACAACAAAAAATAAACACAAATAAAAAAAACACAAAACATAAAAATAAACACAAAATAAAATAAAAGACACAAAACAACATAAAAAATTACCATAAAATAAAAAACACAAAGCATCAAAATAAGCAAATTAAAAAACAAAAAAATAAACACAAAATAAAACAAAACAAAACCACATAAACAAACACCCTCTTCATGCTATCAAGAAAGACTGGTGAAGACATGACACACACGAGGACTTCACAAGCGTGTCCGTTCGATCGCCTCACCAACAGGTGGCAGATTCCTCCTGCGTCTGAAACCTCATGGACATTTCAAAGCTGTGATCAGCGTCTCATAAACGTTTGAGCACATTTCACCCACGAGACTAACAGAAGCGTGAATGTGACAATAAACACAGATCTGACTCCAGTGGCTAAGAAGAAAGACAAACCTACCCAGAAAAGCAAATAATCAAACAAACGGGCGTTCTCCTTCTCAAATAAAATATAAATATTTGTACATGCATGCAAAGAATATTCGAGGATTGGAACTGAGCCTGTTATGTAAACTCGTCTCAAATGATCCTAATCCAGAGTGCATCCAGTGTCCATCCCACTCCGCAGAAACCCCAGCCCTCCGCAGCAGGGATATGCCTTATTTGCGACTGCCGGGTTGAATTATCATAAATTCGTAATCACATTTGGAACAAACCCGAGCGGACACGCACTTGATGACCTGAGCGAAAATGACCGAGAACGTCGACTTCACGGCTTGAACTGCATTGTTTCGAGAAGGCTATTCACAGTGCAATGCCTGGATCGAACATTAGATGGGGATGAAAGAAAGCCTTTGATCGCAATTAACACTTTAAAAGAGTTAAAGTACCTTTGAGTATCCGTTTCCTTAGGATAGCCTGTAGGAAGAGCATAGTCCTTCTCCTTCTTTCGGCTCGGCAAATATTCCCTGATTGCTGCTTTGCCCCGTGTCTGGCGCGTCTTCCCTAAGCTTCCCCAGCTGCGTCTGAGCCAGCGAGGTACTTTTAGCTGTCAGTCAATGTCAAAATCAAAGATTTGGGATAAAAAAAAAAAACCTACATCCACAAGGCGGCCGCTGTGCACAACGACACCGCAAGAAGTTTCAACCTTTGTCCCTTTACATTACTCATCCGAGCCGCAATCATTAGTTGTTATTAACCGTAATTTTATGTAAAGTCACCATCTCTCCATCTCTCTCTCTCTCCTCTCCACACGCGCGCTGTGATTAATAAATGCAAAATGTATGCTCAAAGCCTTCGGGACTTTTGATGCCCTAGTTTTTTTCTGCCTTTTTTCTCTCTGCCCTCAAACTGCTGCCTTCCTGAATAAACTTGAAGATAAGGGGGTTTACACGAGTGTAAGTTTGCCTGTTTTGACTCCTCTTCGGCACCTACACAAAAACCGCGGCTTGCAACCGCCTGATGGATTTTTCAGTCACTGTTGCATCAGTGCTGAGGTTAATAAAACATAATTAGCCCAATCAAGATGATATTCAAGTAAGATTGGGATACTGATACAGGTTAATCCCTTTAAAGGTTTTTAAAGGGAACCTATTATGCAAAATTCACTTTTATCCACCCACTCCGCTTTTGTTAGTTTCCCCATAAATCTGAAACAGTGTCTCCAAATTAGCTGTTAAGGAATGTGCTTTGTCACATCTGGCTTAAAATTATGAACTAATATGTCGGTCCCCCTTTTGCTGCCAAAACAGCCCTGACCTGTCGAGGCATGGACTCCACTAGACCCCTGAAGGTGTGTTGTGGTATCTGGCACCAAGATGTTAGCAGCAGATCCTATAAGTCCTGTATGTTGCGAGGTGTGTCCTCCAGGGATCGGACTTGTTTGTTCTGCACATCCCACAGATGCTCGGTTGGATTGAGATCTGGGGAATTTGGAGGCCAAGTCGACACCTCAAACTCGTGCTCCTCAAACCATTCCTGAACCATTTTTGCTTTGTGGCAGGAGCATTATCCTGCTGAAAGAGGACACAGCCACCAGGGAATACCGTTTCCATGAAAGGGTGAACATGGTCTGCAAAAATGCTTAGGTAAGTGGAGTAGGGGTTGCACCGACTAGTTGCACTAGTGTAGTTAATGCTCTGCCATGACACTTTAAGCTTGATGTCGCCTAGTCGCTGGCCTATAGAGGGCGCAACAGGATAAACAATTTCCTGAAGCAGGCTCTGTTTTGAACAGTTAAAAATGACAAATAAATGCATACTTCGAGAGATTATACCATCTGGATGCTCAAAATTGATCGGGAGAATGCAGGCTTATTGTACAGGTAAGTTAATCATCGCGCTAAACTAATGAGTGATGCATTGCAACACACACACACACATAGCTGATCGCACATCACACGGAGATCGCGTACCTCACTAAACCATTCAGTAGCAGAGAAATGCATTGTCAAAACTGTTCTGTGATTTATCAATAAAATAGCTTAGAAACTGAAAAGTTCTGGCATATATTTCTTGCAACCCAGGCTCATTGGAAATACGTGACTCTGCCTACATTTTTGCAACACCCAAAATATGTACCTCCAGGTACGTTTACCTGCACTTTTTGGGTTAAACGTCCACCGGAGGCGCTAAGTGGTAATATTTTTTCTCCCTTCACAAACTGATCTCATGAAATGGCGCATGTATGACACGCCAATTCGTATGCCATTTTGGCGTGCTATCAAGACGCATAATCGCTTTTTAGCGTGTTTATCAACGCCTTTACATTCTATCCCCCTACACTGCCCCTACCCCTAAACCTACCCATCACACACACACAGCTCCTAAACCTACCCATCACACACACACAGCTCCTAAACCTACCCATCACACACACACAGCTCCTAAACCTACCCATCACACACACACAGCTCCTAAACCTACCCATCACACACACACAGCTCCTAAACCTACCCATCACACACACACAGCTCCTAAACCTACCCATCACACACACACAGCTCCTAAACCTACCCATCACACACACACAGCTCCTAAACCTACCCATCACACACACACAGCTCCTAAACCTACCCATCACACACACACAGCTCCTAAACCTACCCATCACACACACACACACATACAGCCCCTAAACCTACCCATCACAAGAAACATTCTGCATTTTTACATTTTCAAAAAAACAATTTAGTATGTTTATAAATCCATTTACCTTGTGGACACACACATATTCAGACACATTTTGAAACCGTAACTCAAACTCTTCCCTAAACCTACCCATTTGTGTATTGTAAAAAACAGGATAACAGGCAGATACGACTGCAGGCACAATTTATTCAGAAAGTACAAATACTCCAAGTGTTCCGAGGCCAAACTATTGATTTGTGTGAAGAAAATCCCCAAAAGCGATCAGTAACGTCGAGTCCATCCGCCAAAGATTAATAAAACATTTCAAATATTTCCGCCGGAAGAAACAACAGGTCAGCTTTGACAGCATTGGCTTGTCGTGTGTCTCGTGACCAATTGCGTCATTACGTCAGCTTTGATTGTGAAATGCCATTGGCTCTTGTGTGTCTCCTGACCGATCGCGTCACTTGCCGTGTGTATCATTTGAATTAGAAATATGAATGAACGAGTGCGTGTGTGTTTTGTGCTCAAAGGAGCGCGATCATCATTTCAAACATTACATTCAGTTATATGCACTCTTTTTAAAGCTATACCGTATATTTATCTTTTACATGCAGCTTGGGTTATATATGTGACAATACAGCAGTTTTGGAGATGCTCCGTCCCAGTCGTCTAGCCATCACAATCTGGCCCTTGTCAAACTCGCTCAAATCCTTACGCTTGCCCATTTTTCCTGCTTCTAACACATCAACTTTGAGGACAAAATGTTCACTTGCTTCCTAATATATCGCACAAACGTACAGGTTCCGTGATGAAGAGATAATCAGTGTTATTCACTTCATCGGTTATAATGTTATGCCTGATCTGTGTATGCTTAGGCCCTGTCCACAGCTGCTGACAGACTTCGCCCTATTAGCTTAGCTCCACCCCTGAGTGAGCTGACACAGTCCGCCATGTTTATCTCCTCGCCAGAGCATTTAAAAGCAGCATTCAAGGAAGAACTATACTCACGTGCGGCCATTACCGGAAGCCAGTGATTATAGTTTATAAAGTTATAAATATGGATTTCCCCCACCCCACAAAACGCACCACTTCGCTTCAGAAGGTCTTTATTAACCCTCTGGAGTCGTATGGATTACTTTTATGATGGATGGATGCACTTTTTAGGGCTTCAAAATATCAGTTACTTGTTACTCCCATTATTAAGCTTGGAAGAGCCAGGATATTATTTAATATAAATCTGATTGTGTTTGGCTGAAAAAAAAGAAATTCATATACAAAGAGGATGGCTTGAGGGTGAGTAAATTTTTTTTGGGGTGAATTAACCCTTTAAGTTAGTCTTGTAACTTTCCTAAACTTCAGCTAGTAATCCAACGAAAGATTGATCTAGATTCATTCATATTTCATCTAGTCCAGAGGTCTTCAGCCCTGTACCTGGGGACCCACTGTCAGCGGCGTAGCACCAAATTTTGGGCCCTGGGTACAAATCATCTTGCTGGGCCCCCATACCAAATACCATAGTGATACCAATGGGTGGGGTATTGCATTTTTATCATAAAAAAAACACTTAAAGCTTAAACAAAATAAGCCATACTCTGATTAATGTATATGTATGTATAGAAAACTGACTTCTAAGGATTAGACCTGCCTTTGGGCCCTGGGTACTCGGTACCCTTTATCCCCCCAGTCCGACGCCCCTGCCCATTGTCCTGCAGAGTTTAGCTATTAAAGTCAGGTGAAGCTAATCAAGATCTTCAGGATCACTTGTTGAAAATACACAGGCGGGTGAGTTGAAGCAGGATGGAAAAACTTTGCAGGACAGTGTGTCCCCAGGAGCAGGGCTGAAGACCGCTGATCTAGCATGACTGACCGCCATGGGCTGATGTGTGTAGATGCACTGATGGTATTCTGGCAGCTCTATGATTTAGTAAGAAAGCGTGCTGTGGACTTCAGACACTTGAGGGGATTTCTGCTGTTATGAAATGATAAAATTGCCGATCTCTGTGAACAATCCAATCTAAGTACAAAGACTCTAGAGAAACCAGCACAGCAGTTTAATGAATCACCCACACAACCCTTTCATGAACTAACAACAACGGATGCTGTGTACTATAGCGGACACTTTTCAAATCCAAACGGTTTACTTGTGATATATATAGATAGATATAGATAGATATACACATAATATATTTTTATATTTAATAATAATAATAACAATCATCATCATAATCATCGTCATCATCATCATCATCATCATAATAATAATAATAATTATTATTATTATTATTATTATTATTATTATTATTTTATAAAAAAGTATATATTAGTGTGCAAGTAAATTAGAATATTCAGTTTATATTAATGAAAAAATAATTATAGTTACAAATATATTATACATTTAAATAATAATAAAAGTATGATAATATTAGTATGTACTACTACTGCTACTACTAATAATAATATTAATAATAATAATAATATTATTCATATTTTTATTTTAATTAATTACTTATAATTATTATAATCATAATTATTGTATCATTATTATCTTAAAATATGTATATATTTAAATATTTTAATACTAATATTAATAATACTACTACTACTACTACTACTAATAATAATAATAATATGTTATTTGTTGTTGTTATTAACAATAAACATATTTGCATATCTATTTTAATAATAATATGAATTATAATAATTATTATTACATTAACAAATATAATATCATTATTTAATAAAAAATGTCTCTGTGTGCACGCACACGCACACACACACACACACGCACGCACGCACGCACGCACGCACGCACGCACGCACGCACACACACACACACACACACACACACATACATGTTGGTCTATGTGGTTTACAGGGACTTTACAGGGTTATTTTAAATATATGTACATATATTTTTTTTTATTTTTAGCTTTAATAATAGTTATTTATTATTTGTAGTCAAACAAATGCTGGGAAGATGAATCTGTATTTAAACTGGGTCATTAATGTAGTAGAAATGTGAAATTATTTTTGATTTTGGTGCCTTCTAGACTGAGAAAAGACAGAAAATGTATTTTTGTCTCATGGGGATGAAAGACTACAATTCCCAGAATGCTTCGCTGCCCTGTGAGGCCATTCCCAAAGCCACCGCTACTGGATTACTGTGACTGAGTTAGAGAACAGACACTACATTTAAATACTGAACGTGTCTGTTCAATATAATGATTGAGTCACCGCGCGAGTATCACAGCACTGAGCACTAACTGCTGGAGTGAGATAAATGAGCTCTCATGATGACAACTAAGGTAATCGTGACTACACTCGCGGCATACATTCACAACACAAGTTCAGTCTGGCGCGTTTCAGTTCATGCCTTTGCAAGCTTAACTTTCATAGAAATTAATTTGAGAAGCTAAAATACTTACATTGGTCAGCATAGCTGTTTAAATGAGTGCCTGCAGCTGCGAGCTGAGCTCTGAGTGTGATCTCCATCCCCCATGCGCGGCTTCAAAACATGCGGAAATGGCTCCCTCTGCTGGCTGTAGTCTTTAGCCTTTGTTTTGGCCAAACAATTTTTCCAGAAATAAATTGCATAAATCTCTTTTCTCAGGGGGATATGAGGGGGGAAGCACAATCATTTGAATATACTCCAGGGTTTCTACTAATACAAAGCCACCTGCTAATCGCTGAAGTAACCCTTTAATTCAAAAGTAATTATGATTGTATTTAATACATCTATTTTACAAATGTATTGCTGTTATCATAATACTTTTTATCCTTATTCATCTCCTCCATTTTCTTCTTCTTATTCATTGATCCCAAGTAACAAACTATTTAGTTTAGATTTGAATTATTACTATAATATAATGTTTTAAATACAATAGACCTATAATTTTAACCTGGATCAGGCTCCTGTAGTTTCCAGTGCAGCGATAACTATTCCCAGAGAAGCCAAGAATCATTACAAGTTACAGTGTCAGCGTTTTAACATGCAGCGCTGCGCTCTTTATCACATGAAACAGGAACAAGAGGATCATGGGTAGACTGTGGCTTTTATGCCTCGAGCTGTAGTCTCTGATGTAATGACTTTAATTTCATCAATAGTCCAAATGTGATTCAGAAGTAAGTGGTTCGAGAAACAGCTTTAAGTCGTGGAAATGTTTCACTCAAGAGAGGAGAGTGAGTGCCATTCTCACAGCAGTCATTTCATTGATTTCAATTTGAACATGTAGGGTGATCTTATCGTAGTCGTTCACTCATGTAAATGTTGATGTGTCCCTGAGGCTAAACGTGTTACCATGAATCTGAGAGCTACTAACTAAAACTCCCAGCTTCAGGTGTGACATTATGAGTGCATCTGTAAACCTCTGGAGAGAAGGAGTTTATTTAGGAAAACGCTGTCTGGTTTGTTTAACACTGTTGTATTAACTGGGACACACACCGCAAATATGTAGGAGCTGAGGATTCAAGTTTACAATGAATATATTTAATGTGATGTAATCTGACTGTGATGAGAAAATAAATGTAAACAACAACAACAACAACAACAATAATAATCACTTGTCAATAATATGACTATATACTCCCTTTTGCCAAAACAGCCCAGGCCCGTTGAGGCATGGACTCCACTAGACCCCTGAAGGTGTGCTGTGGAATCTGGCACAAAGATGTTAGCAGCAGATCCTTTAAGTCCTGTAAGTTGCTAGGTGTGTCCTCCAGGGATCAGACTTGTTTGTTCTGCACATCCCACAGATGCTCGGTTGGATTGAGATCTGAGGAATTTGGAGGCCAAGTCAACGCCTCAAACTCGTTGTGCTCCTCAAACCATTCCTGAACCATTTTTGCTTTGTGGCAGGAGCATTATCTGCTGAAAGAGGACACAGCCACCAGGGAATACCGTTTCAATGAAAGGGTGTACATGGTCCGCAACAATGCTTAGGTAGGTGGTACGTGTCAAAGTAACATCCACATGGATGGCAGTAGAGGTTGACCGATAGTGGATTTTACCGATACCGATAGCTAGGTCGGACCACGCTTGCCGATAACCGATTAATCTACCGGTAGTTTTTAAAAAAATACTAGATTAAAATAAAAATAATAACAGTAATAATAATAACAAATGAATAACAATTCTAAATTGCATATGTAAATATGAATATATTACCATGATAAGTTCTAACAGAAAAAAATCTACAGAAAATAAATAAAACATTAAAATATTACAAATAACTGTTTCTTTAGCTATAACCTAGAAACATGTAAGTGAATGTCAGGTAACAGACTGCAAGTCTCATTTGTTAACAAGAATGTATTAACTTATTTAGCTTACATGAATAATATTCAATATACATTTTACACCGTGTAATAATAGTTGAGCAATACAATCATATCTTAATCATTCATGTTAGTTCATAGTGCATAAAAAAAGGTTAACAGATAAAACTAACAATGAATAATACTTCTACAGCATTTATTAACCTTACCTAATCTTACAAATGGAATATTGGATATAATGTATTATAATGGATTACTGTATTATATTAAGTCTTATTTCATATAAATCCAAATGTTTGCTTTTTTAGAACACTTGACGGTTTTCTTATCAAAATAACAAAATATGTATTGAAATCGAAAGCGTTTCTGATGTGTTTATATTTCTGTCATTTGCATGACCATACAGTTTGGTTTCTTAGTAAGTTGTTACATCGCTTTAACTCCTTGAGGTAAATGTTACTGCTAATGTTAGCATCCTCTCAGCCTCGACGACAAAGTAAAGTACATCCATACTGCTTTTCTATCGCTGCTAAAGCATCTAGTCACCAAAAAAAAAAAAACACTTTATAATGATTTGGCATCATGTACTGAAGTGTTCTGTATTCATACCGTTTTCCTTTTTTTTTTGTCAGCGTGCTCTGGGCAGCGTGCTCTGGGCAGCGTGCTGTGCTGCGTAGCCTCACGTTTCCTCACGTGTTAAAGGTCCCATTCTTTGCGATTCCATCTTTCAAACTTTAGTTAGTGTGAAATGTTGCTGTTAGAGCATAAATAATACCTGTACAATTATAAAGCTCAAAGTTCAATGCCAAGCGAGATATTTTATTTAACAGAAGTTCCCTTTCAAAGCCTACAGCGAACGGCCGGTTTGGACTACACCCCTGCACTTCCTGCTTTAATGACGCAACTAAAACCGTCTGTTGACGAACCCTCCGCCCACAAGAACACGCAAATTCGGGGGCGTTGTCCTTTTGCTCTCGCAGGTCGAGAATAGGAAGCGTTTTTTTGTAGAGTGTGTTTGTCGCCATGCCACTGAAACGCTGTTATTTTCATCCCGGAGTCAAATCACCTTTGTTTGGCCTTCCCACGGACGATGTACGTAGAGATCAATGAAACTGTGTGCAGCACATTTTGCTGAGGACTGCTTCCTCAATCTCAATCAGTTTAATGCCGGATTCGCAGAAAGATTATTCTTAAAAGATGACGCAGTTCCCTCTTTGTCTGGAGAAGGCGTTGTTAATGAGCTACAACCGGTAAGTGTATTTTATTATTTAAGTTGGTCCGTTTAACAGTTTATGTAACTCATGACACAAAGTGCAACACTGTTTAGCTTTGTTAACTAATGTTAGATGGTTATTGAAACTAATCCGAAAAACTTAGGATATAAAAGTGTAGTAATTCATTCAGACACCATTGATTGTTGGTGTTTGTAATGATCAGTTTAAACTACTGGAAAGACAGCTTACCATTCTGAAATATCCAGCAAAAGTCTTATCTGAGCAGGTTGTAATTGATCCTCTTCGATATTCTCCGGGTCTGATTCCGGCTCAAATTGATAAGGCAATATAGACATTTTTGCAATAACATTGAGCGCGTTATGGTAAGAGGCGGGACCTTTCCGGGCAAAGTGTGCTAAGCTTCTATCCAATCACAGCGCAGGAAGCGCTGGCCCAATCAGAACTCGTTACGTGTTTCTGAAGGAGGGACTTCATAGAACAATTGTGTAACAATTGAGTAAATTGTGTGAAAAATACTGTTTTTTTTTACACGCGAAACATGAACTCATGTTATATTGCACACTGTAAACATAATCAAAGCTTCGAAAACACGCAAAGAATGGGACCTTTAATGTAAACAGTGATCTTTTTTAATTTGTCCTCTAGAGGCCACTCTCACGCTATATAATGCCAGCAGACACTTCTCAGAGCTCTCGTAGGCTACTGTGTAATGACTGCACCCTTGCCGCTCTCGCAATGGACGCAAAATGGAAAAACTATGGGTATTGATTTTTGACGATAACCGATTGTTTCACCAATCAGCTATCGTTGCCGATTAATTGGCAAATCCGATGAATCGGTCGACCTCTAGATGGCAGGACCCAAGGTTTCCCAGCAGAGCATTGACCAAATCATCAAAGCGTATGCAGTCCCATACGAAACAAACTGCACTGTGTATTCTGACACCTTTCTATCAGAACCAGCATTAACTTCTGGAGCAATTTGAGCTACAGTAGCTCGTCTGTTTGATCGCACCACACGGGCCAGCCTTCGCTCCCCGCGTGCATCAATGAGCCTTGGCCGCCCATGACCCTGTCGCCGGTTCTCCACTGTTCCTTCCTTGGACCACTTTTGATAGATACTGACCACTGCAGACCGGGAACACCCCACAAGAGCTGCAGTTTTGGAGATGCTCTGACCCAGTCGTCTAGCCATCACAATCTGGCCCTTGTCAAACTCGCTCAAATCCTTACGCTTGCCCATTTTTGGGAATTTTGACAACTGAACTTTGAGGACAAAATGTTCACTTGATGCCTAAATATCCTACACACTAACAGCTGCTGTGATACATAGAGGATCAGTGTTATTCACTTCACCTGTGGTAATGTTAAGCCTGACCGGTGTATATTTCAATATTAGATAAATATTTATTCATGTATGTTCAAGCATTTGCATATTTTGCAGACGATATCAGATATGTATTGTTATAAAAGAACATTTGATCTACATTCTCAAACAGCTGGTAGTAAATAATTCTTAGACAAGAAATAAAAGTTTTTATTAAACGTAAAATGTCCGCATGCATCATATCCAGAAGGATTTCCAGTGGGAAAGATGTAGTGAGATAGTTAAAAGACATCAAAGTGTCAGTGTGATACAGCGACTTCATAGACTGGCAATAATGGCCATGATACAGCACAGCATCGTTTCAAAGCCTCAGGACTCCTAAAGCAGTGGGGAGCAGTGTGTGTGTGTGTGTGATCTTCAGCAAGCTATTATGTGTATGGAAAATTAGATGACAACTATTAATTCAGCTCACAGCCAAAAGAGAAAAGCCACAGGGTGGACATGCTTGTGAATTATAGCATTACTGCATCTGTTCATCACCCAACATACTGTCTCTCACTAGATCTGCCTCATCCTGCTTCCAAAGTTTGGATAGCAATGACATGAGCAGTCTTAAAAGTAATGTATTACAACATTGCGTTAACGCCTAAAAAAGGAACTAATTGCAGTACTAAGTTGCTTTTTATGAAAAGTAATGGAATAAGTTACTTTTGCATTTTTCTGACCTGGGCTGGGCTTGCTTGTTTGTTTTTTCATAACAAAAAAAGGTCTATTTTTGGCAAATGTTAAGGCCCGTTCACACCGAAACACCAAACAAGCCTCATGCTGAAGAAAAAGCTAATTCATGCCTGTACAGTAGAGGGCGCAGCTCAAACTAAGCCTTTTAGCTGTGCTGCCAGAAGAAGATGGATGCAGGAGAAGAAACTATACAACACTCTTTGGGCGGTACGGTTCAGTATTTCCACCACCAACAGTATGCTTATGAAAGGTTTTGTGTAGAGATCAACATCATTCTCGCACGAAGAAGAAAAAGGCACAGTAAACAACAATGGATGACATACAGCAGATCTTGTTCTTGCTTCTCGACATGTGACTGTTGGCACAAGAAGAAGACACAGTTTGTTTGAGCCAAACTGCAGGCTGCGAGTTAAAACAAAGCCGAAAAAATCACACACAACTGACGGTTGTCCCCAGAATGTGCCTGTGTAGTTTCATCTTTAAATACCTCACAGATCATTTATAAATCAGTCAAGAACAGGCTGTTTTTGTGCATGTGCCTTTAAAGGTGCCCTAGAATGATTTGAAACAATATGTTAAATTGTTCTCTGATATCTACATAGAGGGTATGTGGCTTATTTAAGGGCGAAACTGGTCCAGATACAGTTTTACAGGTCCATTTACAACCCTATAAATTGTCCCTAGGGTGTAATGCTCTGTTTTTGCCTTATTTGGAAGGATCATGAATATTAATGTTGAGCTCTGCTCTGATTGGCTTATTTCAGCAGCTCACAGCTCACAGCAGTCCAGCGAAGCGGCTCGTGAGTCCTGACCGTTCTGACAGAACACAGAATGACACTTTAAGCAAAGCATCTCAAATGGAGATTGATAAAATGCAGCCTACTTGTTTATTGGTGTTTTCAGATCATCCCCGCACGAGAGAGCTTGCGTGTTTGCGGTTGCCAGATTTAATTAATTAAATCCCCCAAACAGAGCTTTTCTGTGAAAAAAACCTGTATAACTATCCGGTGTTTTACCTAAACATGTCCAATCTGGCAACCATATGAACGCGAGCTCTCTCTCGCACGCGGATGATCTGAAAACACCAATAAACAAGTAAGCTGCATTTCAGAAATCTCCATTTGAGATGTTCTGCTTCAAATGTCATTCAGTCTACATTTTAGAGTTGTCTTTTTTCGTCAACGATATTGCATGTTTATATAACATTTGTTACAATGCAGGCTACTCAGTGACTGTGATGCACTCTTAATACAAGCATGCGGAAATATCATAGGCCTACTTCAGTTCTCAGAAATATAAATATAAAACTTATATTTTTACAAAATCAATAGCCTTGTTAAAAGACTATCGTTTTAACTTATATGGTGGAAAAGGTGACGTTTACTAGAAGGATCGAGTGAACAATCTGTAAGCAAAGTATCTACGATTGTATTTTGTAATACAAAATTATATTACCCTTTGTCATTAGACACACTATTTAGTTTTGTATGGTACAGCAGCCATATCACCCTGTAGCCCAAGACTGGTTTCCCACTGAAGCTAAGCAGGGCTGAGCCTGGTCAGTACCTGGATGGGAGACCAACTGGGAAAACCAGGTAGCTGCTGGTAGAGGTGTTAGTGAGGCCAGCAGGGGGCGCTCACCCTGTGGTCTGTGTGGGTCCTAACACCCCAGTATAGTGATGGGGACACTAAACTGACAAAGAGCACCGTCTTTCGGATGAGACGTTAAACCGAGGTCCTGACTCTCTGTGGTCATTAAAAATCCCAGGATGTCCTTCGGAAAAAGAGTAGGGGTGTAACCCCAGCATCCTGGCCAAATTTGCCCATTGGCCTCTGTCCATCATGGCCTCCTAATAATCCCCCTATTCTGATTGGCTTCATCACTCTGTCTCCTCTCCACCAATCAGCTGGTGTGTGGTGAGCGTTCTGGCGCAATATGGCTGCCGTCGCATCATCCAGGTGGATGCTGCACATTGGTGGTGGTCAGGGCTGGACTGGGGCTAAAATTCGGCTCTGGCATACCCAGCACATCTGGCCCATGAGGTCCCCGTGAATGTTTTTGCTGGGGTTAGGGCCTTAAATTGGCGTATATAAATAAAACTAGGACAAGGACAAATAAGGATGGATATTATCGAATTTGCTGCAAATGCAGATAAACTTAATATTGCTTTTTTTTTGTCACACAGAAATGCCCTTGACAGTAAAGCACTGATGATTCTGAGCTAGGATGCAGTAAAGTAAATTTACTGCTTTTAAATGCTGTCATCATTTACTCACTGTCGTGTCGTTCCAAACCTGTATGACTTCTGTGAAATACAAAATAAGATGTTTTGAAGAATGTTGGCAACCAAGCCATTTTGGTTAGGCTACCTTTTGAATATTGTATGAACAAAAAAACAGACTCAAATTATTTTATTTTATGCTACACAGAAATAAATTCATTTAGGTTTGGAATGATATTAGGGTGAGTAAATGATCACATTTCTGGGTTGAACAATCATATTTTTCAAGAGTTAACACATCATTTCAGTAAGACACTGATATCTATCCTTCATGAGGGTATTAAATTTAATTAAATCTATTAAAAAAAGTTAATAAAACTTTTAAAGAGGAAAAAAAGCTTTGTCCTTAATTTATGGGATCTAGACTTAAAGCTGTTTTATAGACTGTAGTTTAACTGTAGGCCAGTTTCATTTAAATTTAAGATCATGGCAGTCACAGGGTAAAAAACAGACTGTACAAACCGTGCTCCTTATTATATGGCTATATGGTTTCCAAAACTATATAAAACATATATAATAAACTATTATATTTGTAAGTAAAAAAAATGTAAACACCTGTAGAAAATACGAAAATAGCCTCTATAAAAGTGCTTTATATTCTGCAATATTAATTTATGTAATATAGCAACATTTTTAATAAATGTTTCTTCCAAAACCCCATATTTCTTCGCTGTTAATAGCTGAAGAGTAAGTTGTGGTTCTGCTAAAGTGAAACGTTTGTGTGTGTGTTGCCGTTTTCCACTTTACCTCGTCATGAATAGGCCTACATGCTCGCGGCTGTTTTCAGCTGATTCACCACAGAACTGTAATGTTTCCATATCACACGATTGTATGAAACAAAATAGTCAAAGTGCCATTCATAGAGCAGTATTTAAACGCAGCGGCTGCGCTGTGCGAATATTCGCCTTTTGCAGTTCCATGTGCTCAAATACTACATAAATAAATAGAAAAAAGCGCCTAATATGGAGGGGAGGTCTCTCGCGCTTCGGCTTGTCAATTCAGAAGACAAACCAATGGGCCGCTGTCGCTGCATGTTGCCAGTGGTACAATATATATATATATATTTTTAACACTATACCGGCCCCAAAGTGCATCGGCCCACCGGGCAAATGCCCGGTATGCCAGATTACCAGTCCAGCCCTGGTGGTGGTTGAGGAGATTCCCCCTTCTATGTAAAGCGCTTTGAGTGCCTTGAAAAGCGCTATATAAACTGAACGCATTATTATTATTATTATTATTACTTGGAGTTTCCTATTGTTACTGTACAAGCATCTTGCGTCATCTAGACAATGCTGTCTCTCTAAGAAACTTTCAATTTAATCAGAAATTGTTTAAACAGTCAATAAGTGGATAAATCACTACTTACTGCTTGCAGGAATACAGTTGTAATTGCCACTTTCTTCAGTTTAAGACGCTGAGCGAAGCTTGCTTGAAATGGGCCGAACAAACGAACGATCTTGAAATAAATTGTTGTGGTATCGGATTATAAACTTCAACCATGACTGCTGACATATGACAACAGTCCCCTGCACAGCCTGAACATGACATGTGTCATGAGAGCCATTTTTGCTATCCTCAAGTGTTGTTTGATGATTCGGCTCCGTCAGCTCCGCCTGAAAATGAACATGTTTGGACAGATGCAAATGTTGGAGGCGTGCATATAAATGATCCCCAACGCTTGCGTCACAGTTGGCCTTATGTTGAGAAGCACTTTTTTTTCTGTGGTGTTTTTGATTTACGAGATTTACATAAGAAGTAGGAGGCAATGGTGTTTGAGACTCACAGCATGTGATGTCCATGTACTGAACTCTTATTATTTCTTTATGGAAAGGTTAATGCCATTTTTTATTCTAGGGCACCTAGAATAAATGCAATTTAATTTAAATGCAAATGAGCTGCTTGGTGCCGCCCCTTCTCCACACAGTTCCTGCCTCTTTCTGATTCTCTGGCAGACATCTGATTGGTTTATTATCATCTATATTGCGATCACTGTCACTGATAGCTTATTTCTTTTTTCATCATTAAAGTTGATTTCCATGCGTTTTAAAGCTAATTTAGTTTAAACGTCTAATTGATAATTTTCCGAGTGCACTTATCTGAAGCACACCCACGCACACAACTGGCACACAACAGGTAAGACTAGTGAGCAACTTCTCTTTCACATTTTTTTGTTGTGTTTAAACTGTCAAATACACACAAGGGTCTTGTTCACAAACAAAATAGCAGCGCTGTGGCTGGAAACGTGCAGATTAAGGGGCGGTTATATTATATTAAGAACTGCTAGAACTGCAACAAGCATCATGTTCACACAATGTCTCCGCACTTATGATTTCTGTCAATATTTGCATAGGAGAGCTCAGTCAATACATGGGAAAACAAAGTAGCTTGCATTACTTATTTGAAAAAGTAACTTAAGTCAATTTAAAAGTTATGTGTCACTTTACTAGTTACTTGAAAAAAGTGATCTGATTGCGTAACTCAAGTTACTTGTAGCGTGTTACCCCACACTGGACATTAGAGTATTGGTGTCAAAACATCTTCAGAAAACTGGGTATTTACTTTTTCTGTGGGAAATATATAAAAATATTAACAATGAAGGTGGGCATTTTTGACCTCAAAAAGTATGCAACTGGTTAAGGTCAAAAGTGCCATCCTTCACTGCAACTCTTTGAGATTTTTCTACAAAAGAATTTAATTTTGGATTCAGGCTTGTTTCTTCGGCCTCAAAGCCTGACGAACTTGAATTCCATCTGCTATGATGGTTGAGCCTTAAGTCTACCTTGAAATAAAATAATGATCCAAGAAATGAAGGGTTGTGGAAAAGCCAAGTTAAGTCTAGATCTTGACCCTATTAATGTGCAAAGAACTGAAGCGGGCAGGCCAAGTCTTCAAACAAGCTAAAGGACAGCAAGGAGTCAGCAAGGAGTCAAATCTATTTTAATGCAAGTCATTGTAGGGCAATGGTAATTGGATGAATGTGATTCATGAATAAAAAATTATGAGTAAATGCCTGTTCACATTTAGTCTAGAACTGTAACAAGCATCATGTTCACACACCGCACACAACATCTCCACACTTACTCCTGATTTCTCTGATGAACATACAAATTTTCCTCTTTTAAGATGAACATATTTGTAATTTTTTAATTAAAATAGATTTTGATCGTTTTGGGGGCATAAAATGTCAGGGTGATACAACTCTCCTGCTCTATACATAAACAAAATATTGAAGGAAAAAAAACGCACAAAAAAACAAACAAACGTGTAGTAAAGCATTATATTATTTTTATCCATTATGCCCTGACGGAGTTTTAGGGTGCGTTCACACTTGTCATGTTTGGTTCGATTGCTCGGTTAGTGCGGTTCATTTGAACATATGTGAACGCTGCCACCTGAACCCTGGTGCGCACCAAATAACTACTAACGAACTCTGGTGCGCACCAAACAAGTGGGCCGAGACCGCTAAAAAGATGGGTCTCGGTCCGCTTCCAAACGAACTCTGGTGCGGTTCGATTGATATATGAACGCAACACACACCAAAGACATGTAAACGGACCAAAAACCGGACCTAATGTCACAAGATGCGACGCATAATGCAGCTGATTTGACGACCCGGAAAGATCGGTGTATCCAAAATGAATAACTTTAACATTAGAGGGCAAACGTGAAGCAACGAGGAAGTGCCTCATCAATATTTGGTCTGACGAGCATGTTTAGAAAATGCTAGAAAAAAATGCACAAAAAGCATACCTGGTTATTCTCATCAAAGTTCCTGTGCTGCCCATTAGCAGGTAGCTACAGACGACAGAACTGCGCCGTCTCTTCTCTGCATACAACGGAGGAAATACTGCTGCTGTTTTGAATGTTTTGAACATTTTATGAGCTCTTCATGAGTTATCAGCAGGTAAAATAATGCCACATGTACATGCATAAAATGGCCGTGTGTAATCCAGCACACGGCATTGTTTTGAATGTTCGGTAAGCGAGCTCCTACGTCAAATAAGCCGACCAATCAGGTTATGTCCGTCTCCCTGTGCCTTTGGTTCGGTAACTTTAGGTTCGCTGTTAAAAATGCCAGTGTGAACGCTAAGCGGACTAGGACTATATGTTTTGTTTTTGTTTTTTGGTCCGGACCAAACGAACCAAACGAACCGAACTACAAGTGTGAACGCACCCTTAGTTCCTTGCCACTGTCGCCTTTGGCTTGGCTTGCTCAGTTGGGTTCACAACATTTTCAACTAAATATCCAAATAAAAGTAAATCACTAAACTGAATTAACTATATCAACTAAATTACTGATCTGCCCACATTGTCGCTATGTGACAACTGAAATGAGCTGATGACATCACCGTTTTCTCCAGAGCGGTTATACAGCCGAATACAAATTCTGTAGTATTATTTTTCTGTTAACACTGTGAAGCTGCTTTGAAACAATCGCATTGTAAAACGTGTTATAGAAATAAAGTTGACTTGACTTGCCTTGCATTTTAACAGCTCTCTCCATTTACCTGACATTACCTCTGAACTCTCATAAACCCGTGGGTTCATTGGTCTTCCTCTGGCCCGAGCTGAAAGCTTCCTCATGGGAACAGTATGAGGGAATTAAATTCGTCTGATCCACCCTGAGGATACTGAACACTAGAGGCAATAAGCCTGCACTGCTAAGAAGAGGCCATTGCTAGGACACTGAAATGAGTGGCTATTTTTTTTGAGAGTAATGGAGGTCTATTGAAAGGCTATTGTCTTTCTACTATAAATGGATTCACTGTAAAATTGCTGTACTGTGCATACCATTGGAAAATGGTTATACTTATTTACATTCACAGTGGCTGGGTTTCCATCTGTGTATTATGCACCGAATGTGGGATATTTTATATAAAAAAGTGCTATATGAAAACATGCTAATAAAAGTGTAAAAATGCGCAATATTTGTATTTGGATAAAAAATGTTTATGCACCTCTAATCTCTGATTAGAAACACTTTCTGAATAAATACATTGTATTAAAGTCATGTAATTGATAACTCACTTATGACTGGCTACTACTACCTCACAAAAAATACATGATGTTACTCTCTGACATATAGCATCTGTTGCCGCAAGTTTGAGCTTCCACAAAAACGAATGAGATTAATTTGCATGTTACGCAGCACGTTTGAGCTTCAGCAGGAACCAATGAGGTTCATTCTTGTGTTACGCAGCACGTTTGAGCTTCCTCAAGAACCAATGAGGTTCATTCTTGTGTTACACAGCACGTTTGAGCTTCAGCAAGAACCAATGAGGTTCATTCTCGTGTTACGCAGCACGTTTGAGCTTCCTCAAGAACCAATGAGGTTCATTCTCGTGTTACGCAGCACGTTTGAGCTTCAGCAAGAACCAATTAGGTTCATTCTTGTGTTACGCAGCACGTTTGAGCTTCAGCAAGAACCAATGAGGTTCATTCTTGTGTTACGCAGCACGTTTGAGCTTCTACAGGAACCAATGAGGTTCATTCTGGTGTTACGCAGCACGTTTGAGCTTCTACAGGAACCAATGAGGTTCATTCTTGTGTTACGCAGCACGTTTAGCCTTCTACAGGAACCAATGAGGTTCATTCTTGTGTTACGCAGCACGTTTGAGCTTCTACAGGAACCAATGAGGTTCATTCTTGTGTTACGCAGCACGTTTAATGCTCCACAAGAACTAATGAGATTTGGCCTTGCATGTCAAGCAGGTTCGGTTGAGCTTCTGTTTATGTTGGATGATCAATGTTTCATGTGAATAAAACCCTAAATTACATGTTTGGAATGACATGAGGGTGAGTAACTGATGACAATACTGTCATTTTGGGATAAACTGACCCATTAAAGGGTTAGTTCATAGGTGTCTTTGTTTCCTCAGTCGAACACAAATTAAGATTTTTAAGAAACCGATTGTTTCATGTTTTAAGACATCAATGCATCATCACGAGCTGCAGAGTTTAATACGGATTCGTATGTATGTGTTTTTTACTCTCATAGTGGCTCTCATATAAAAACAAAACATTGACATGCATAATAAGGCAACGGTTGGAGTTAAAAATCTTCATTTATGTTCTACTGAAAAAACAAAGACACCTTCATAAACATCTAATTTTCATTTTTGGGTGAACGAACACTTTACTATGTGGTTACATTTTAATAATTTATTTCTTTGTTTTGGTGAAATCATGGCCATATTATACAAATTCATCCCTGATTTTGGTTAAATTGTTGCCACATTGTTCAAATGTGTTCCCTTATTTTACTTTAGTTAAATTACTTAATTTACTAAAACGGGAACTAATTAATTAGTACAAAGCAACATGGCCACAATAGACCTAAAACAAGGAAATAAGCTATTCTTAATTTGTTACCATGATATCTAGTTTTTTGTCATGTGGACTGCCCCGTAGGATTAAATGTGATCTGAATTCAAAATATCATTGCCCACATTAAAATACCAAAGCTCTTTTTTCATAGCTTATGTGCTTTTTTCTCCAAAAATAAGGCCACAATTCTGCTTGCATGTTTTACTAACGCGGCATTGTTAGCACACAACATTGTGATTCCAAAATAGAGCTATCTCCTTTTGAAGAGATGGAAAATGGTGCAGATGGCATCAATAAACAAATAGGACATTTACGTATTCCCCTCACTTTTCCTTGGCGTGTCTTTTTTTTGACAAAGAAAAAAAAAATAATATATTGGTGGGCGCCAGACATGAGCAGTTTTTTTCACATGCTGTTCCAAATTGTTGAGCTGCTGCTCTTTGGGTTTGCGCTAGTTGTGTCAAGTGCAACCCCGGATGGGATCAAATATTCATCAGTCTGTGCTTGTGTCATCACAAGTCAACAAGACGGCGGCGGGGAAAGAGAAGCCGCTTTGATCAGCTCCTCTCTGGAGCGCTCCCTTGTTCCTGCAACATCCTGATTGCTCCCATCCACCGGGACTCAAGCATATCGCTTTCACAGAGAGAAAAACCTGGGCTGCGTTGAGCTACGCACATCACATGGCCACACGCTCAAGGTGGAATTGTCTCTTGTTTTGTGTCACCTTCCCTGCAATGAGAAGGAACGGAAAGTTTAAAGTCTTGCCAGATCTTTTGTAGTTGCTGCTTCAAACCCAGCTTGGCACGCCGCCCAAGGACCGTTGGCGGACCACCTGATGCGTAGAGCATGAAAAAGTAGCAAGAGCTTTCTCAAAGAGGATTGGTCTGAATTTTTGTAAGTCACTGTGCACAGTCATACAAAGTCATATTTAATCTGTAGTCTGCTACAATACAAACTTATAACTAGATGTTCCAAAATTTGCAAGGTTTGTGATTCTACTTACTTCAAAGGCAACAGAGGAGGTTTCCTAGAAAGAAACCTGGTTGGGATGCCAAAGCACAAACCTGTAATGGAATATTTTTTTTTTCGAAAAGGCTACAGTACATGCTAACTCTCATTGATGGGTCATTTCTATATTCCCAGGGTCCCATGTGTCACACAATAAACACATAAAAAAGGTCCTATGCTCCCAGGGTCCTATGTTTCCAATGTTTATATAACACAAAATGCGCTGTCTCTCAATACAAAATATCCAGACTTGAGGTAACTAAACAAATAGTTAAAGTAATGGAGTCAAAAAAAGGTTTAGAAAGTTGTTAGGGCCCTTGGGAAATGAGTTCTGACCTTATATAAAAAAAATTATTAATAATTATTTGTTAACAGACCATTGACCTGTGGTACACAGGACCCTATTATCACCATGTACCATATACGGTAAATTGGGAGCACATGCACGCCACCCGATAGTGTTCATCAGGAAGTGCACGCATGATTTAAAAACAGTTTGTCGTTATGTTGCTATGCTAACAATGGATGCTAATATTGGATGACAGCATTATGCTAGGTGCACACTTAATTCAAAAGTTATATGAATTAAGGTTTTTTAGCATGTTGCTAACCTAACAACACAAAATGCACAGTAGGCTTGGTTCAATAGTCATTTCAATAAAGTTGAATGCTGAGTTATACTATTCACATACCTATTACGAACAACAAATGTGCATCTATGTTGTTTTGCATTTGTATTTTGTCAATTTATTACTTTTTTTATAAAATTAAACACTCAGCAAGAATTAGTTCACTTTAAAATAAAAGTTTCCTGACATTTAACCCACCCCCATCTCATCTAAGATGCTCATGTCTCTCCTTTTTTTTTTTTAAAAGAAATTAAGTTTCTTTGAAGAAAACTTTTTTCACCACATAATGGCAGCCACTGGTTGAAGGTCCAAATCAATGCAGTTTCAAAGGGCTCTACTTGATCCCAGCCGAGCAAAAGGGTCTTATCTTGCGAAACCATTGGCCAATTAAAAATATATATATACTTTTTAACCTCAAATGCTCGACTTCTGTGTCCTGCTTTTGTATGTGGAAGCACCGGCCCAGTGTTAAAATGAATATGCAAAGATTAAATCAAATGCCCTTTGTAAAAATAAAGGTAAAACAACGATATTGGATGATTTTGAAGTTGAAGGAGAACATGAGATGGATTTTTTTCGGCCCTAGGTTGGTACTTCCACCTACGTCACGGACGTAACCTTTTAAACGGGATGATGTCATACACTGTGAAGAATCACAACACCAAAGTTAAGCATTTGTGGTTAAAAAGTATACATTTTTGCCATTAAAGTCACCCTTAAAGTCCATTATGTGGAGAAAAATCCTGGAATGTTTTCCTCAAAAAACATAATTTCTTTTCGACTAAAGAAAGGAAGACTTGAACATCTTGAATGAGATGGGGGTGAGTAAATTATCAGGAAATTTTCATTTTGAAGTGAACTAATCCTTTAAGAAAATCTGTTGTTAACATGTTGCTAAGCTAACAACACAAGTGCACAGAAGCTAACTATGAAAAACACAAAACCTGATTCAACAGTGGCTTCAGTCAAGTTTAAATGTTAGAACTTTAAATGTTAAAGTGGGATGCTAACATGAGCCTGTTATGCAAAACTTAGATTCAAAAGTAATTTTTTAAAAAGTTTATTGTTAGCATGTTGCTAACAATTCAAAGTGCACAGAAGACTTGGTTCAATAAAGTTTGATAAAATGTTGCTAACTTACAAAGCATTCAAATAATAAAAGCTTGCACCAAATATTAACTAAAATAGTCCAATTTCAGATAAGAAAATCAGTATCAAAGCATTTCACAATTAAATGAAATCTTGAATTGTACAGTCAATATACTGGATGAATCTGGAAGGGTAAAAAGGAAGGGTAAAACTGTAGTAATGGCTTATAATGGCATTGCAAGAGCAAGCAGATGAGGTCTAGCAGGTCCATCAACAGCCTCTTTGGTCATCCGGACCTGGAAGCCGCAGTAATGTGCTGATGTTTGTTATTATCAGCCTTGTATGATGCCATTAGTGCTTCAGTTAGAGGAGAGGACACTCGTAAACACTGATATATTTTGGATCTTTGACAGCACAGTGTTTTTATGAGCCATTTTAATTCACTCTCAGTTTGCCTTGAACCTCACCGCTTTGATATTGTTTGTTCACTGAACCTCGACACACTTAACCTCCTGCGTCTGTCATTGACATGTTTGTGGTTCAACAACCACAAAACAGAACTTTCATTTACCCTCTGAATAGCGTAGAAGGACCATCACTTCTTGTGGACTCTGAATAACTAAGCAGTCGCGCCATCTTAACCCACAGGAATGAAAGCTCACACATGCGATATTAAATATCTCAATTTTAGACAATGAGATTCAATGGAGATAAAATGGAGATTATAGCTGACCAAATATTCCCAGTTATGCTAATATATGTCAGAAAAACCTGTCAGAAAATGTCTCTTCAACATCAAGACGATCCACAAATGTGTATTTATGTTTTGCACTTGTGAGAGATACTTAAATATATTCATTTGGAGACTATTTTGACCTAAATTAGATGCAGACTTCCCAAGCATTAAATGAAATAAGTCTTTGAGGAAGAGCCATAAATATTGCATGACAGGTATTAATCAGTAGAGGGCAGTAAGGGTGCACACATGTCAGAAGAAACCCAACTGCAAAATGAGACGTTTGAGGTGAGTAAAAGGAGGGGTTTATTTTACTCCAGCCATATATTTGAAATGACAATCATGGCATAATGAAAAGGCATAAACCTGTCTTTAAAATGATAAGCTGGGCTAATTTGAATACCAATCCATTCAGATGAAGGACTGCATGTGGACAGGGAGGGGAAAGTCACTGGAGGAAGTAAGGCCAAATACTTTTTATCCAGATCATTCATTTTAGCATCACATTAAACATTAATAAACACATAAACTGAGATTTGAGAGTGACATGGAGTATTAGCTACACTACAAGCTACAAACAGAAAGTAGCAATTAAACTGAATCTATGTACGTATATGCGCAATGTTTTGTAAATATATAAATATCAGCAATTTATGAAGCACTAAAAAACTTTTCAGCTTCCTAAAAACATGGAAGCTAATAAGCATTTTAGCTATGGGTTACCTCAGGAATTTCTTGCATTTATTGAAAAGTGGTTTTGTGTTTATGAATATGCAGGTCTGTGACTGTAAAGAGACTTTCGCAACATAAATTATATTGAATTTTGAAGTGTCTATGCCTTCAAGCTGGTAACAAGTTTCAATATACTATAAGTTGCTTGTCCAATTTGTCAAACGTGTAAACTCAAAGCCCTGTGGGAGTCGTGGACCTTTTTTCACTCATAATTCGCAAACCGTTATTGTAAAAATCCATTAGCAATCACCAAGGGAATCTATGGTCAATTAGACTTCCGGTGTGGCCTACAAATTGACTGAACAGCTCTAATAGTGTGACAGCATTAAATGGGAACATATACACTGTAAAAAATTACTGTAAAAATACGGGACATTTTGTACAGTAATTTACCGTTCTTCATTAATACAGCTGAATACTGTAAATGAGGCAGAATTTGACGAGCAAATGAATAACGGCAAGCTACTGTTCAGTTTTACGGGATAATACAGTATTTTTTATATTATAGTCACATGCTTGAGTCTGCTCACAACTCATAGGAAAATCAGAAAGCATCACATCTCATCAACAGGCGTGCAACCAAAAAGGATTACCATAACATTTAAGGTTTAACATTACATTACTTTAATATTTTATTGTGAGAAAAGAAGAATGAGAAGAGGATTAAATTAAGGAAGAATTTTTGCTCCGATTGTGACCCTGCCAGCACACATCAGACGACGGTGCATCACCAGCATGTGGCTTTTCACTTCACCAATTTATCAAGGTAAATGCAAACTGAAAAAAAAGTGTTCTTTTGTAACTGACTTGATTTATTATCGAATCTACATCAGGTATTGTTTTTTTGTTTTAAATGTGAAAAAATTACTAAAGCAAATTACTAAATTACTCACTAAAGCAATGAGACTAGCAGTCACTGCTGGCTGCCTCTGTTTTACATAGTCCTACCATTCGTTGAGAGATTAAAGATTGTCTGTGTTAAAATGGTAAGATTATTTTGTTGTGTAGGTCTGTGGATTGTAGTATAAAAATGCTAATGTGCAACATATGTGGTAAGACCCGCAGCAATGTCATAGTTTTTTGCTGAATGCAAAGTGTGGTATCCCCGAGTGCATAATACATTTTTCTATGTTTTCAGCCATCAAGTGTCACACATAGAGGCAATGATACTCCGTGCTGATGTGAGTTTTGCTTAGTATTCCACTTGTTTAGTATTTACTTCATGCCTATTGTGACTGTATACACATTTTCATTTCACTACATAGGCCACCATTTTTCTGTTCTACAGATATCTGCCACTGCAGCAGATGCTGAGCACACCCTGACCCTCCCTGCGTCCACTGATACTGCTAGGTAAGTGTCACAGGCAAGCATGGAGTATAAAACAATAAAACAGAATAAAACATACTCTCTAGTTGTTCTTTTTCTGTATTCAAAGAATATTTTAAAGAATGTTGGTAACCAGACAGTTGACAGTAGCTATTGACTTCTATTGTATTTTTTGTTTCTACTATGATAGTCATTTGGGTCTGTTAACTGTCTGGTTACCATCATTCTTTAAAAAAAATCTTCTTTTCTGTTGAACAGAAGAAAATAACTCATACAGGTTTGGAACAACATGAGGATGAGTAAATCATAACATTTTAATTTTGGGGTGAACTATCCCTTTAATACTGCTGACAAAGTTATAAAGTGCTGTCTACATTACTCTAAGATACTCAGGTCTCTTAATGCCTCAGATCAAACGTAAACTAAATTTGATGCAAATACTGTCATAATGTCAACAACCTAGAATATTAAGGCCTATATTTGAATGCAGTGTGTTTATGTCTAAAGTGCAATTAATATTTACTTACCTCACTAATATATTATATTTCTGTGTAATTATATTGTAGATGCTCTATTTGTGTGAACCCCAAGAGAGGAACAAAAGCCAGCCAGGCAAAGGTGGTGTCCAAGCAGACAGGGACGCATGTGCATGAAAAAGGCAACAACTGTGAATCTTTAGTCACCGTCTTAAAAAACTCATGGAGTGGGGCAAAGTCAAAGCATTATGTTCTGTTCAGCCTAGCCTCACTGGTGAAGCAGAAATATTGTCATTCTATGAATGGATTTTATGTTATTAGCTTTAATAAAAGCATGTTTTAAAGTTATCTTTTGTCTGAGCCATTTGTTTGCCAGCAATTTTCAGTGTTTTTTGTTTTAAAATGTAAATTATACATCATCAGTTTCTTGTAGTGTTGCAATATAAATATCACATTTGATAGTACTTTAATAAATGTTATAGTATTAAACCATTTATGAAAATTACAGCAGGAACACTAAAATAACATTATAACGGGAGGGAAACACCTGACAGTATTATACTGTACAGACTATATTTTCTACAGCACAGTACTGTAATATTTTTTACAGTATTTAACTGTTGTTTCAGATTACAGTAGGTCCACTGTAAAATTACAGCATTCTACAGGTCACGTAGCTGCCTGCAATCTACTGTAAATTAACGGGGAATTTTTTTACAGTGTACATTGAGACTAAAAACAACTAGAAGACACCCTAAGTCAAAAACTGCTAATACAAAAAAAAAAATGCAATAAAATAGAGCTTGCTTGGCTGTAAACCTGCCTTTGCGATACAACAAGGCACAAAAATCGTGTTATCAATTGTTGGGGAAAAAGGCCAAACTACTCTCATTACTAAACAAATATAGTTAAGTTAGTAACATTGCTTCTGCTAGTTGCTCCCCAAGACTCTACCAAATCCAGCTATGATACAAAACCATGAGTGCCAAACAAAGAAAGATCCCAACAAAACTTGCACCAAGAACTTTTTAAAAGAACTTAAAAAAAAAAAAAAAAAAAAAATTGTCAGCCACCGCCAGCATTTTTGAAAACGTTCACAAAAGTTTAGCACCCAACATGAGTTCAGTTATTAAAAACCCATCAAATTACAACCAAGTATTTTCTTCTTATTGGTGTTTTTTTCAGTAGGGCTGTCAATATTGAAAGGCTAAGTCAATAAATTAGATAATATGCTGATTAATTAATCAAAGTAACTACAAATATTTGCATATATCAATTTCTAAGACAAGTAAAGAATTATGACATACAGCCATTAAAGGGATAGTTCACCCCGAAGTGAAAATAAAGTCATCTTTTACTCAACCTACTATTGTTCTAATGTCCAGTGGTGTACAGTATTGAGCAAATGTAATTAGTTACTGTACTTAAGTATCTTTTTGGCTACTTTGTCGTTGTACTAAGTATCAAAGATATAAGCAACTTTTACTCTTAAGTAAATGTACTTTTATCAAACTTTGTACTTTGTACTCCAATACATGTGTTGAGTAATGCAATTACACATTTTGCATGGCACCTAACTTTTTCTGCAGCTGTTTGTTTCTGTTATAAAGAAGCGATATCACCATCTAAAGGCACTGAAAGAACTATATTTTGTGCGTTTTGCCTTTACCCGCTCAGACTTGTCATTAAGGCTATAATTCACATGAATGCGAGTGCATTAGCAGGGAGTTGATGAATCGCAGGTGTTTGATTTATGAGGTGAGCTCATGACAGCACCCGGTGATGAAACCAGCACATCCAGTGCAAGAAGGCTATGACTATTGTAGTTTATTTTATTTTAACATTTTATTTATCCACTTTATTGACAAGACCTTTTTGAACGATATTGGTTTACTTATGGCCTTTTTGTGCACTTGAGCTTAACTGGGATTAGAGAGTTTGTAGACATTTTAAAAGGCTGTTGTGTCTACCTTGATTTATTGCAATATTGTGGTGTTCAGTTTTTTTTTCTATTTCAGAAAGTAAACATGATTTCTCATCTTAGAAGTCAATTGTTTCTTCTTTTCACTGGCATGTCCCCTAGTGTCGAGGACTAGTGCATCATTGAGCCTATATTCAGTATGTGTAAAATACTTAAGCTCTGTTAAAATCAGATACTTTAAGACTGTTACTCAGTTTGTATTGGATTTGGTGACTTGTAACTTGTAATGGAGTCATTTTTGCTGTAAGGAATCTGTACTTTTACTCAAGTATGCTTTTCAGGTACTCTTTACACCTCTGCCTATGTCCTTTTGAAGGCTGCTGACGGCTCACGCACTCCCAGGAACGTGCACAGAACAGCCGATCTTAGTATTTTGACTGAATAATAAGGTTTCTTTCTCACAAAACCTTATAGTATGCCCCCTGAACACTTTCCATATATGGCACACATCCCAGTGTATCATTACATGTTCATTTTGTATCCTATTTGTAAAGTTTTAGCTAGAGGTTGACCGATTAATCGGCACCGATAGCTGATTGGTGGAACAATCGATATCAGCAAAAATCAATACCGATAGTTTTTCCGGTTTGCGTCCGTTGTGGGAGTGGCTGAGAAGGATGCGCTGTCATTACACAGTAGCCTAGGAGAGCTCTGAGAAGGGTCTGTGGCATTATATAGCACGAAAGCGGCCTCTAATTACTCCAAACAGTTAACTGGAGCCATTGACTTCCATAGCATTTTGTTTTCCTACTATGGAAGTCAATGGCTCCAGTTAACTGTTTGATTACTGACATTCTTCAAAAAAATCTTCCCTTGTGTTGAGCTGAAGAATGAAATTCATACAGGTTTGAAACAACTTGAGGGTGAGTAAAGGATGACATTATTTACATCATTATAAAGTGAACTATTCCTTTAATATAATACAATAATATTCGATTTGTAACATTTAAGTAAGGTTAATAAATGATGTAGAAGTATTATTCATTGTTAGTTTTATCTGTTAACCTTGTTATGCACTATGAACTAACATGAATGATTAAGATACAACTGTATTGCTCAAATATTAATAGATGCTGTAAAATGTATATTGCATAATGTATTTAGTTCATGTAAGCAAGCTAAATAAATAAGCTAATACATCCTTGTTAACAAATGGGACTTGCAGTCTGTTACCTATGACATTCACATACATGTTTCTAGGTTATAGCTAAAGAAGCATTTATTTGTAATAATTGAATGTGTTATTTTTCTGTAGATTTTTTTCTCTTAGAACTTATCATTTTAATATAATATGAAATTTGAAATTTCTTTCTTTCTTTCTTTCTTTCTTTCTTTCTTTCTTTCTTTCTTTCTTTCAGAGGCTCTGTTTTCTCTTTTTATATGCATGTTCAGATATTCATACAACAAAATATTCCTGGGGCCATGAACATTTTGTGAAAATTATCAACAATGCTAGCAACTTTTTTCAAAGACGCAGGCAGCGAAAGAGTTAAAATGGCTTCAGAGGTCAACATTGTTAATGTCCATGTCATTGAACATAAGCTGATGATTATAGCCTACACTCCAAAACAATCTATTTTGTAATCGAGTTTCTCAATCTGTCCAAGATAGAATAGAGACCCCAAGGCATGTTGCTTTAAGTTACAGCTGTATCTAGGCGGACTGAAGAGTTTCCAAATGTTTAAGAACATCTGCAAAACACCCTAAAACGCGGTACGGGTTTACAACCCTGCCCCTAGTTCCTGCAATTCGCAAACCTCATCAGTTTCCACGCAGTCTATCAGATCGGCAGACTCGGCTACTCTGCCAAACCTCATTCGCTTTCCTGCCTCTCAAATAGAGCCAAACAAAGCTAGATCAATACAGATCCGCCTCAGGATGCCAACCGTGGTCTCCGCAGAGCTTCAAACAAACCTCGGTACCGAGGAGGAGGTCTGATAGCCATCACTGCACACTGAGATATGGCTCTCGAATGCTGGAGCTCATATCAGCACACGGGACACATGCCACCATCCTCTCAGTATTCTGCGCCAGCGAGCAGCTCAGACACAGTGCCTGATTAACTGAATGCACCATCACTGCCTCTTGAGAATGAACAAGTGGGCCGCACCAGAACAGGGGATGGGAGTAAAAAATGAGCATGAAGACACTGATTGTAAGGGGTCTTTTAAAATAGGGGAAGTTAAATAGGTTGAAGGGAGACTTGTCTGAAAGGCTGCCAAGCAGCGGCATAATTAAAAAGGCGTTAGTAATGTGGGCCACCGTGGAATGAATTATGATGATGTGAGGAAGATGATTTCATTACCTTCATTAAAAACCACGGCTGTCAATCGATTAAAATGTTTACACGTTTACAATGTTACAATGTAATCACTTGCGATTAATCGCAACTTATTTATCACACATTTTTATCAGTTCTAAATGTACCTTAAATTAACATGTTTCATGTTTTTAATACTCTAATCAACATGTATGGACAAATATGCATGCTTTATGCAATTGTATGTTTATTATTAGTGAAACCACACTCAGAGCATGAAGATTAGACATGTATCACATAGATGCGCACCGGTACTACACCATACCTGGAGGAGGTTGTATCGAGCACTCCCATGTGTGCAGATTTTCGGTTTTCTGTAGCTTGCATTTAGTTATGTTGTTTGATTTAGCATCGCTGTGGACGGAATAGAGTTTGTTACGTGAGTTTCATGGGGAATGAAGTGCGAACTGTTTATTGTGAATCACATCCCTGAACTATCCCTTTTTTTTTATTTTTTTCCCATCCGGTCACAACGTGTTACATTCTATGGTTACAAGGTGCTCTGAGTTCGGCTGCACGCAAACTATTCACGGGAGCAGCGTGCGAAACACGGACTCGCGACTGCGCTTGTTCAGAAAAATAACCTGTATTCATTTAAGCCGATTATATTGTATTTAGTTCAATAAAACACATGTACTGTAAGTGGTGATGGTGTTAATGATTTACCTTGGATATGAGCAAAAGTGAGCTTGCAGTGTATTTGCGCATCGCGCACGGACTGCAGAGAATGTGCTCAGTGTAAAAAAATCACTTTTCTTTCGACCTGGAGTCGATGGTTATAAGCTACATGGTAGCTTATGTAGGCTATAACTGCACTTCTTTCAGAATAGTAATGTTAAAGGGTTAGTTCACTCAAAAATGAAAATGATTTCATTAATTACTCACCCTCATGTTGTTGGACACCCGTAACACCGTTGTTCATCTACAGAACACAAATGAAGATATTTTTGTTGAAAGCTGAGAAAGGCTTCAGAGAGGCCTCCATTGGCATTCAGTTTATTTCCACTCACAAGACCCATAAAGGCACTAAAGACGACATTACAAAGTCCATCTCACTACAGTGGATGGACAATAATTTTACAATGCAGTGAGAATAATTTTTGTGTGCAAAAAAAAATCGAAATAATGACTTTACCCGCCAAGATATTGTCTTCCTTGTAGGTCTCTGACGTGAACTCGCGCGATAGCGGCGCTCCTCCTCTCCCGGATCATGAACGGTGGAGCTGCGTCATATTCTCGCGCACGCGTCGAGTTCACGTCAATAACTTGGTGGATAAAGTCGTTATTTTTATTTTTGTGCGCACAATAACTATTTTCGTCGCATTGTAAAATGATTGTACAGCCACTGTAGTGAGATGGACTTTGTATCGAACCTCTTTAGTGCCTTTATGGGTCTTGTGAATGTACTGAATGCCAATGGAGGCCTTTCTGAAGCCTTTCTCAGCCATCAACTTTCAACAAAAATATCTTCATTTGTGTTTTGAAGATGAACGAAGGTCTTACGGGTGTCCAACGACATGAGGGTGAGTAATTAATTAAATAATTTTCATTTTTGGGTGAACTAACCCTTTAATGTCCACCTTTTTCTTTCCCCATTTCTGTATGCTACTGCATCCTTTACGTCTATGGTTTATCTCAATTTCTCCAACTACGGGCTAGGCCACGGATCAAACAGAAAATGCAGCAAATGCGAAAATGCATTAATCGTGTGTTAATAAAATTAGTGCCGCTAAAACGAATTTGCGTTAATGCATTAATTTTGACAGCCCTATTAAAAACCTATTAATAATCCTACTTATGAATTATACTTGATACTTAAATGACTGCCCTCCCAAATCAAAAATCAAAGACTTAAGGTGATGATACACGGAGCAACTTTTTGAGCAATGTTGCCGTAAATGGGCAACCAGATAAGGCATAGGGCCCACGGCCGATCTAAAGTATGCAGATCAAACTTTGTTGCCCATTCTCAATGAGAAAAGTGCCCAAGAAACATCACTCAGCAACACTGCTCAAAATGTTGCCCCATGTATAAAGGTAGAAACACACCAAACCGACGCCAAAAAACTGATTAAAGCTGATTGTGTTGTCGCCTCGTGTCGCATTTGTCAAAGAAAAAAACAGCTCCTGAACACACCAAAAGGACTGCAGGTGACTACATGTTTTGGGTCTGCGTGTAAAGGAGATAATTGTCTATTTAAGCAGATATACTCATCTATATTCCTTATTCAAAAAGGTAAAGCAAAAGACTGCAGGTATACGAACCATAAACAAAGCAGTGCTTGCTTACCGTTTTGAATATCAGTCACTCTGCTCATGTTCTTTATTCCACTCCGTTAATGTTCCTATGAAAATATTCGCTCAGTGTTGCTCAGGTAAGATGATGTAAAATAATAACATCCTTCTGACTGTGCCATCATGTCTTCTTTGCTTGCTTTCATCACTTTTGCTCTTATTCTTGTGCATTGACTTGCTCGCTAAGATCAACAGCCAATCAGCGTTCTCTCTCTTACCAATGCTGATTCTACATGTTGACTAAATGTTTACACGTCTGACTAGAGTCAATGGTGTAGAACACACCGGAAAAACTAAGATGGCTGCCGCTCAAAAATGGCCCGACGTTGCCTAACGGCTGACCGTCGGCTTGGTGTGTCCCTGGCTTGAGGTATGAATGTAAATTTTGCCATCATTTGCTCACCCTCATATTGTTTCAGATCTGTTTGAACACAGTGTGGAATACACAAGATGATATTCTGATGACATTGCTGTTCGCTGCACAAAAATAACTGGGTAAGTGATCTGATCTTAAGAATCGGCTCAAGTTGTGGACCGGATCAACTGATTCACAATGTAAATCAACTGATTTAGCAATGAAAACTCTGCCATTTTACTCACCCTGGTGTCATTTATGACTTCCTTTCTTCTTTGTTCCATGATAATTTTTTTTTTTTTTAGAACTGTCTCAGTTATCGTTTTTTTGTTTCTCCACACAACACACAATTAATGGTAACCTAACCAAAATAAATTGGTTACTAACATTCTTCCAAAGATCTTCTTTTGTGTTCCACAGAATAAAGTCTTACAGGTTTGGAATGAGTAAGGCTGTGTGTCCACCGAAGCTTTTTTTCACACAGCTGGCTGGCGTATTCAATTGTTTTCAATGTTTTTAGAACAGCATGAGTGTACCGAGGCACTGAGCGAATATTTCACACTCAAACGCCAAGATCTCTGTTTTTTACTAGTCGCCAAGAGTTGAAGAATGGTCAAGTTTGGGTAAAACGCAGCGCTCATCACTGTCAGTTTTTTACCCAGCAGTCTAATCACACAATACAACACCGACGACCTCCACATTCTGCTTGTACAACGTCAACAGATGACAACAACAAGCTAAAATAATTTAAAACAAAAGCCAGAGCAAATACTTTACATTGTATCTTCATTTTTATATAGGATTAATACTGAAAACAAACTGTGTGAAATGAGATACTAGTAACGCTGATTATCCTCAGATATTCCATATCATAAGCAAAGAGTCTGGAAACTGGCAAAAACGCTGCACTGCCAAAACGCTTCGCAAGGGCCCACAGCGAGGCGTTTTCAGCAGAAGGCCTAGCGTTTTCAGTTGGCTAAAAACGCTTTGGTGGACACACGGTCTAAATGGTGACAGAACTTAAATTTTTGGGTGAATTACTTTCACTTTTAAGTAGGAAAGGAGTGTAATGTCTTCAGACACTTAATTGCATGTTAACTACAATTAAATGAAATAAATACATAAAAAAATGACATTGTGGGGCAGATCATACACAAGACGTGACACATGTTTTTTGCCAATTTCATCCTGACGCAGTTATCATTTTCATGTCCAGCGCCATATTCTTTAAATAGCAAACGTGCCCATTTGTCCATGTGGATTCTTTGGTAAAACAGTCAGCTATTTCGGTGCAGGCTTTGCAAATAGACTTTTAAGATTAAAAAAAAAAAAAAAAACTTTTACAATTGCTTGAGCTGTCAGTCTGCAAGTTTATCAGTGACTGAGTTCCGGACTTGTGCCAAAACTTTGCAAAATAATCAACAAATCTCTTATTTACATTGTGTTTGCACAGTTAATTATGAGGAAAACATTAGGGAACAGAAATCAAACACTGCATTCATGAAAAAAACCGAGATCCGGAAATGACTAATATTGAATAAAGGGCGCGGGGCGCGGGGCGCGGGAGAGAACAAGCGCGCAAATATCAGATGGAGACGAACAAGACAGACAGTGACGCTGACCCAGGTGAAAGCAAAACGCCGTCGTGAACTTTACATTATAACCAGGGCTTGACATAACACCCGCCAAATGCGGGTAGATTTCAGCTGTGGCGGGTACGGCAGCCACTCTCACTAGCCACTTTGGCGGGTTGAATGTAATTTCAGCCTACAGCCAAATGAAATGCCAAGACCGTCGTATCACAAAATTAAATTTTTTTTACTATTCTTTATCGATCAACTTGCAGTAAGTTAAGGCGGGATAGGCGGAATCGCGTGAATGACACACAACAGAAGCATATGCTCTCTCTATGTCATACGTGTTTTTGTTTGCACTTTCCCAAGCATTTCTGAAGATCAAGCTCAAATTGGAAACAACTTTCAAGTCGCCGTTATACTTCACATTCTATGTTCCTTTCTGCCTCGCGCCGACGCGCACAGATGCGCGTGAGCCTTCCAAAAGACTCCTTTGGCAGTGAGCGCGGAAAGACGGGTTCGGCGCGTGCACTGGATACGCGCACTATCTAGTTGACGTTTGTTTCCGAGCGCTCAGTTCGCTGTTGCACGCGCGGTAACAAAAGAGAAATCGTCTTCAGTGCAAAGTTTTAAAAGAATCTATTGTGTCTGTTGAATAAACACCTCTTATTAAATGCATAGGGGTCCAGCATGGCCGTGCACCTCTTGATATTAATTAATTTTTTTTTTTTTCCATGCAGATAGAACACACACACACACACGTCTGGTTCACTATCTTTGTGGGGACTCTCCATAGACGTAATGGTTTTTTATACTGTACAAAACGTATTTTCTATCCCCAACACTGCCCCTAAACCTACCCATCACAGGAACATTCTGCATTTTTACTCTCTCAAAAAAACTCATCCAGTATGGTTTCTAAGCCTCCTGAAAAGTGGGGACCGCTGGCTGGTTCCCACAATGTAGGTAATCTCAGGTTTTACTATCCTTATGGGGACATTTGGTCCCCACAATGTAATATAAACAAGGGCACACACACACACACACACACACACACACACACACACACACACACACACACACACACACACACACACACACACACACACACACACACACACACAGATATAGGCACGTTTTGTTTTTTGCCATGTTGGTACTGTTTGCAGCAGGTCTTAATTCTTTTGCTACTGTACTTTGAGCTTAATTGAATTGTAAATTAACTTACAGTTTCCTGCAAAAGTGCCCAAGTCTAAATTGAGCATAAACATGCAAACACAGGTGCGTATGCATATCATACACATACAGATGAACATAAACACACTTTTGACACCTGGTTTTGTTAATATTATGGATCACATGTTTTTGTTGCCAAATTGATTTCGAACAAATTTTGAATAACTGAAAAAGTATGCATGTCAATCTGCTTGAATTATATTGATCACAGAGATAGCATTGATTGGAATGAAGGTGGTTTAATATAAAATGAAATAAATAAAAATAGCTCAGATGTTGTAAATTACTTTTGCCAAATTGCTGTAGCTTAGCTTGCTACATTTCCTATACCCCCAGCTTCAGTGTAGTGAAGCTTAATTTAATGTAGAGTAACTGGTATCTTAGCTCACTACATTTTCCAAGTAGCTTGCCCAACACTGCTCCTTGTGCCTGAATAATTAAATACACATGCACACGTGTAATTTGCTGTAGTTGTCCAGCCCTTGCCCACCTGCACATCCCAGCTGATATACAATGTAGTCTTGATTTGGGTGGTCACTCTGCATGTGAAAGTTTGAAAGGGTTTTAAATCTTCAAAATCAAGTAAAATGACTCAAAATCAAGTAATTTAAGCATGCCAAAGTCAATTTTAATCATATAAAATGTAATTTCCAAACTGCAAAATTGTGGCCGGTGAAAATGCTGAGTGGCTAGTTATTTTGGAAAACCACTAGCCACGGTGGCTGGTGAGCAAAAAAGTTAATGTCAAGCCCTGCTTATAACGTAGAATTGGTGTAATACACGCAAACTGGTGGATGAACGAAAAACTCGAATGTAGAGCTGTAGGCCTTAGAAATAAATCAAATCGCGACATGGTCTGTGAACATTAAAGCACAAAACACTGCTATATGAATATATGATCTGCTTGTTCTCTCTCTGTGAATGAGCTGCTCCGTCTACTACATATGGACTCTATTATTCTTAAACATTTTTACAAATTAATGATAAAAATAAGTTGTTAATCTAATTCATAGTAATTTATTGAATTTAGTTTATTAGACATGTTTTATTGAAATTTTGATAAACAAAATAAACAAATGGTTTTAAGTTTGTTATAATAAAGCATTTGTTCAACCAAATAAAAAAAGACCAATCTTCTTCATTCATTTAACATCATTTTAACAAGTGATAATAACCATCATTGAATAATAGGTACAGTAAATGTTTAATTGATGTTTTCTGAGATAGTTGTCATATCGTGAAAATCTCATTCTATCACAACCCTACAGGGGAGAGTCCCCCACCACCATTGTTAAAAAAGTAACTAAGTAACTTTTACTCTGAGTACATTTTAAATGAGCTACTTTTTACTTTTACTTGAGTAAATTTTTAGACCAGTAATTTTACTTGTACTTAAGTAAAATTTCATTGAAGTAACAGTACTTTTACTTGAGTAGAATATTTTGTTACTCTTTCCACCTCTGCTGATCGGCTACAATGCTCATATCTGCAACCTTTCATTGATCCATTGATCTAAATATAATGCTATAATCAACACTGTTAGCCTAAAAAGAAACTCAAGGAACAAAACAAGGAACTGACCATTGGCAGGGATTAATCTGAGGGACGGGATAAACGGCTGTTTTTTAAATTCCATCTGCACGCAATACGATAGCGCTACAACCAGAGGAGTTGGTTAACTCAGTTAGTTGACAGATTAAACTTTTGCCGTATCCGGTCGGCAAAACTCAGAACACATCTTCCTTTTTTAAGAATGACTTCAGTCTTCCACAGTCATGGCCAAAGCCGATTCAAAAGGCCGCCATTTGCATGCTACTTTTAAACAAAGAAGCTCGCGAACGGCGGTCTTTCGAATTAATGATTTGATTTGAATGGTGCCGAGGGTGTCTAACTCCCTTTAACGTTTACTGTATCCCTTTTGAAAAATGAGATACAGTAAACGTTAAAGGGAGTTTGACACCCTCCGCACCATTCAAATCAAATCATTCATTTCAAATTACCAATAAACGCACCTTAAAGGGTTAGTTCACCCAAAAATTAACTTGATGTCATTAATGGGGCGGCAGTGGCTCAGTGGTTCATGTAGGTTGGCTACAAACCGGAAGGTTGTTGGTTCGATCCCTGGTTCCACCTGACCAAGTGTCGAGGTGTCCATGAGCAACACACCTAACCCCAGCTGCTCCCGACGAGCTGGATGGCGCCTTACATGGCAGACATCGCCGTCGGTGTATGAATGGGTGAATGTGAGGCAATATGTAAAGCGCTTTGGATGGCCATAGGTCTGTTAAAAGCGCTATATAAATGCAGTCTATAATGACTCACCCTAATGTCTCACCACACCCTTAAGACCTTCACACTTCACCTTCCTGTTCACCTTCACACACAGTTTCAGATATTTTATATATTAGTCCCAGAGCATATGCAGTCAATGCACACTTTCTGTCCATGTCCATGAAAAGGAAAGGGAATAAAAACATCCTCAAAGTAGTCCATATGTGACATCAGTTGGTTAATTAGAATCTCTTGAAGCGTCGAAAATACATTTTGGTCCAAAAATATCAAAAACTATGAATTTATTCAGCATTGTCTTCTCTTCCATGTTTCTCCTAAAAGATTCAAACGGTTAATGTATCAATGATTCGATCAATGCTTCGGGTCGCCAATGTCACGTGATTTCAGCGGTTTGGCACGATCCGAACTTTTGAATCCGAAAGTTTGAATCTTTTTGGAGGATCGCGGAAGAGAAGACAATGCTGAATAAAGTCGTAGTTTTTTATATTTTTGGACCAAAATGTTTTTCAACGCTTCAAGAGATTCTTGTTAACTAATTTAATTGATGTCACATATGGACTACTTTGATGATGTTTTTATTTCCTTTCTGGACATGGACAGTAAAGTGGGCATTGACTGGATATGCTCTCGGACTAAATATAAAATATCTTAAACTGTGTTCTGATGATGAACAGAGGTGTTACGGGTGAGGAACAACATTAGGGTGAGGAGTTAATGACATAAATTTCATTTTTGGGTGAACTAACCCTTTAACTTTAGCTTCTTCAGCTGAATACAGACTAAACATATCTTACACAGATGATAGCTTTTTGTGATCCGTTTTCTCCTCATTCTATATCTGGTTTACAAGATATTTCACATCACATTTTAACTCGTATTACCATATGTTGGGCTTAAAAAGCTAAACAATGACTCTGAAAAAGACTTGAATGTATGTGAGATTACTGTTTAAAAATGAGCCGCAATGCTGTATGTGCAGTAAAATATGCCGCCAAAAATAACTTTCCTTTCACTTTTTAAGCCCTGCCCTTGGCCAACACCATCGCCACACTGACAACAATATCATTAAAAAATAATTGTTACAGCAAACAGCCTTTCGCTGTGCTAAATACCTTTTCTGTGCTAAAATAATTTACTTTGATAAACACATGAAAGAGCAGAGTTGTTGGCTTCTAGCCATGAGGAAAACATATTTACAACTCCCATTTGCAATTTAATGAAAACACCATCTTACTCTTGACTGAGCAAAAGAAAGGTCTGGGTCATGGTTTAATTTGCTGAAATGTTTTCAGATTAATTTAGGCTTACAACATACAAAAGGTCCTTTGAATATTGACTCTTTGTGACTACAAACAATTAACCTTAGAGTCAAAGGATTTGTTACGCTTACGACTTGACACTGGAGACAAAAGAAAAAGTACAAATCTTTTGAAGACTTTCCCAGACTTTGTTTTTAAACTTCCCCATCCACGAACCCTAGGTAGACACAATAACCCAATTTCAAAGGCAAATGCACTTCGTGGTGAACGTAAACAATAACATCTTCAAACAATGCTATGCAATCTTTTCGCCTTGCATATATTCCCTTAGCAGAAAGTTTGCAGAGCAAGGCCCCTAAAGCATTCCCAGGTAGTCAAATAATACATGCGCGAGAAAGCAATAAATCACCCCATCTGGCAACATCCTCTACGCTAGCGACTTGTGACAGGGATCAAAAAGGAAGAGCTTTTGTTTGTACTCATTATCCAGAGTCTTGTAGCTTTCATTTTCTTGAAAAAGCACCGCACCATGCAAACACCCTCAACATGTATGTCCTTTTCTTTTGTAAAAAAAAATCAGGGAATGGATGTACTGTGCAAGGTCTCTTATGAGCCACTTAGAGATGAACATCTACAATGTCACTTCCATCTTTCATCTCCTCGCTTTAATCTGCCTCTTATTCCATCTTCTTCAATCAGTTGCTGTTCAGAATTCTGGCGTTAACAACGTAGCAATGTAAATCTTTGCAATTTCAATCCTTAAATGTACTTTCATCCTCTATACTCATATTATTGGGATGAGAGGGCAGTCATTCGGGAGGGAGACTATCTTCCTCTTTTTCACAGTCATACTTTTCTTTGATCTGTTCTTCTTTGCTTCACTGAACTTTTACCAAAAACGGCAAAAACTCAAATGGCATGAAAAACAGTGGTGCACTGTTAATAATTACTTTCAAGTATTTATATTTTAATTATTTTGTATTATTATTATTAAACTAAACATCCTTAAAAGAAGCAGTTAAGTATAAATACTTACATTTAGGCTACTTCCTAATTTTCCAAAAATATACACTATATTGCCAAAAGTATTGGGACACCCCTCCAAATCTTTGAATGCAGGTGTTCCAATCACTTCCATTCCACATTCTGCTCCTAGGAGCTCAGTTAATTCAAGTGAGGTACCGTGATAGGTTGTCACCTCTGCAATAAGTACATTTTTGAAATTTCCTCACTACTATATATTCCACAGTCAAAGGTTATTGGAATCATAACAAAGTGGAAGCAATTGGGAACAACAGCAACTCAGCCATGAAGTGGTAGGCCTTGTAAAATCACAGAGCAGGGTCAGCGCATGCTGACGCGCACGGTGCGCAGAAGTAGCCAACTTTATGCAGTCAATAGCTACAGGTCTCAAAACTTTGTGTAGCCTTCAGATTAACTCAAGAACAGTGCATAGAGAACCTTATGCAATGGGTTTCCATGGCCGAGCAGCTGCATCCAAGCCTTCTATCACCAAGTGCAATGCAAAGTGTCGTATGCAGTGGTGTAAAGCACACCATTACTGGACTCTAGAGCAGTGGAGAAGTGTTCTCTAGAGTGACCAATCATGCTTCTCTGTCTGCCAATCCAATAGACGTGTCTGGGTTTGGTGGTTGCCAGGAGAACGGTACTTGCCTGACTACATTGTGCCATGTGTAAAGTTTGGTGGACGGGGGGTTATGGTGTGCAATCGTGCTCGGGAACGGTACAAGGCAACCGTGCCTAGTGTGAGTACACCCTTAGTTCCAGTAAAAAAAAAGAACTCTAAAGGCTTCAGCATAGTTTAGGGATTTCCCCTTCCTGTTCCAACATGACTGCGCACCAGTTCACCAAGCAAGGTCCATAAAGACATGGATGAGCGAGTTTGGTGTGGAGGAACTTGACTGGCCTGCACAGTGTGCAATTTGAGTGAATTAGAGCAGAGACTGCGAGCCAGGCCTTCTCGCCCAACATCAGTGCCTGAACTCACAAATGCGCTTCTCGAAAAATGGTCAAAAATTGCCATAAACACACTCCTAAACCTTGTGGAAAGCCTTCCCAGAAGAGCTGAAGCTGTCATAGCTGCAAAGGGTGGGCACACTCCATATTAAACCCTATGGATTAAGAATGGGAATATTTACGTTCATGTGCATATAAAGGCAGGCGTTCCAAAACTTTTTGCAATAAAGTGTATCTTGAGTGAATGTTTATTTTCCCACCCAACAGCCAAATAATTTTTATTTTAAACATAAATTTTAAGTTTAATCACTAAACTTACGCTTAAAACAAGAAAATGTATCTTTTGTAGATCATTTGGCTTCTGAAGTAAACATTTTTTAAATTTTTAATGGGCCATTCACATTGCATTTTATGAGATTTAAAAAATGAGATGGGTAGGTCAGTGGAGAGGAAAAATGCAAGGTCTACTGGCGCAAATGAGTTAAACCTATTTTAACTTAAGTGCCACATTTTTAAAATACTGGTCATGTGTGAGAAAAGCAATTACACATTTTTTTATGGAAAACATAAAACAATGTACCCATGCTGGCAGAATGAGTCAGAATGACTCAAAAACTAGTTTGTGTTATTTTCACATTCTCAATAAAATAAATCAATAAAAAAAAAAAAAAAAAAAAAAGATGTATGATTTGTAGAAATGTGAAACACACACACACACACACACAAACAACAACTAATGAGCTACACTTGTTTGAAGTTGACTGAGTCAATTTTGAGAAAAATCTAGTTCATTTTTCTGAAGGTTCCAAAACCGTCATCTAGCAGTTATACCTTTAAATCTCTGGTAATAACACCAAATGTGGCACACACCAAGTCAAAACCCATATCTATATGAAAATATATTTTCAGCTTTATTGAAAATATTGGTAACACTGCAATACGAGTGAACTAATATGCATTAATTCATGCTTAACTAATGCACAGATAATCATGAGTTAATATATTACTAATGGTGAACTAACCCATTTATTAATGATTACTGCATTAGCAAATAATGAAGATTATATATGATTAAGAGATTAAGTAATCATTAGCTAATGATTTACAAAGGTGACATTATGTTATGACTTTACTTGTTGGGGCGCATGACTATTAACTAATTCAAAGTTAATTCAAAACTCATAACCACAATTACATATCACTTAATCAATTAGTTTAATAGTCATGTGCCCCAACAAGTAAAGTCATAACATGATACCTTTATACATCATTAGCTAATGATTCATTAAAGCAGACAACTGGAAGTTAAAATGCATGGCTTGGACCCGTTGTGGTAGTTAACACGTTAATTTAAATTAATAGTTAATATGTTATTAAGGAGTTAATACATTGTGACATATTTAACTAATAACCATAATAAATGGGTTAGTTCAACATTACTAATACATTAACTCATTATTATCAGTGTATTAGTTAAAAATGAATTAATGCATATTAGTGCACCCGTATTGTAAAGTGTTACCAAATATTTAAAATTGTTACCTAACAGATTTTTCTGCTTAGCAGTCAGTTTTCGAAGTGTGCCACTGGTGCCCAGGGCTAACTCATGAAGCAATCCATGTAGCAAATTTATGCAACAAAATCAATAATAACAATAAATAACGACTTGCTCCAACAAGATTCGCTAACCGAATCTAAGCGTAAGCCACCGATTGAGCTAACATTAGCCACCGACTGAGCACTCTTACCATCATCCATATCCATTACACAACAGGTATTGACTGATTTTGCCAGCACGGGTCACAAATAAAGGAAATATTCAGTGTGCCCAGAAGGCATAGCTGCTTTCCTGAAAGACAGGTAGGTTTTTCCTGTCAAAGTTGTAGAATTTACACAGCTGTCTTCAATCTGATCAGTCTACAATACATTTTTTTAACAATGGTTTCTATATCCCTTGTGAAATTTTTGCCATAATTCAATCAATGTGACATGTATCTTCTCAATGAATGTGAATAGGATAGCTAAAAAAAACCAGTCTAATATAATTGCAAGTCTCCCGCTCGCTGCTTTCAGTTAGTATCTTGGCTGCATAGTTAAATTGAGTGAGAAGTTGATTTTCAGCTTGAAATCTCAAGTGTAGTCAGCCTAGTCTCAGCATTTTTATCAAGCTTGTCCTGAGCCCACCTCTCCATATATAAATCCAATGAAACTGCCACGGCTGATCAACAGTCTTCTCTAGACTGAGTCTTCGTGAAGCTAGCACATATTGACATAAACATGGAATATTCCACGGCAGATCCAAGAGCGTGGATAAACCATGCGGACTAGGAAAGGGATGTTACTGGAAAAAATTATAATTTGCATGAGGACCACAGGCCCAATTGGTTGTATGTTCCAATCCATGAAATTCTATGAAATTTCATCAATTATTCATTCACTTGGACATTGGAAACAATGGTTTTATTGGTTTAACCTAAAGGGCCCTAACAATCTGAGCACATGCTGTGTTCCAGTTCGTATTATGCCCTTTACTTGCTAACTTCCCTCCGTCTTGCTCACTCAGATGTGCGTCATTGCTTATGTTGCGTGAGTGCCCACTACTGACCGAACCTTTGCAATGAGCTGAACTGGAATGCCCTAAGCTCTTGATCACTTGGAGTCCACTAAGTTTTTTTACTTTACGAAACTGTTTAATGCAGCATTCTCTACATATATAGGTGTTTTTGGGTTGTTTTGAATGTTTTTAATAATAATTAAAATATCATAGAGTTGTTTGTGATGGGGTAAATAAAACGCTATATGTGATGTCATAATCGTGTTGCATTGTGGTATATGAAGCTGCATGAAGTGTACATATGAAGAGTAGACTCGCTGCCTCGGTCAAAATCAAGGGAGCGAGGGTCTGTCCATATAAACTTCCCTTGTCCGCTTGACGAAGCGGAACACACTTCAAAATGGTAGCAGGGATTCCCCCGAGGGGAAGTTCACAAGTGTGTGTCTAAAAGTGGAGTGGAACGCAGCAATAGTCTGAAGCACAGGGCGCACGTGCACATAGGACATGTCTGAATCCACTTTTGCTACTTTAACAACAAAAAATATGCCTGTGCACCAGGTGCATGGTCCAGAAGGGTGGTACCTAGTCTCTTAATGAGTTATGGGTGTGTTTTGGGTGTAACGTACAATAAACCAATCAGAGTATGGTCTCCCATTCCCTTTAAAGGCCAGTTGCACTCCCACCATGGCGGATTCGCTGTTTACATGGAGGAATTTGCAAGCGGAAAAACGGAATGCTTCTTTAGAGATCTTTTTATTTTTAATATTAAAAATGTTGTTTGCTGCTGCGCATCCCTGTGTGTGTAATAAGCATATATAACTGCGTTGTTGGTCAATGGCGCAGTCGTTTTCAGTTGCCAACACACTAACGATGCTCCTGAATACATCTCGTTTTCAGACAAGTACACCCATGGGTGAACAGATGGATGTGAGCGTGTTTGCTATTTAAAAGAAATGTGAAAATGCTAACTGCGTCAGGCTAAAACTAGCAAAAAATACTTGTCACCCCTGGAGTTACATTGCGCTGGGTTTATGATAGGGCCCAAAGTCTTTCCCACCCAATTTGTGGACATTGCATCATTAATCACTTTATGAATGTGTATTCCTAGCATTGTTCCCAGCTGCCGAAATCTATTTGCCTATATGGCTAGATGGCCAACTGGGATTCATTGTGTGTGGTCAACTGTTTCTTTTGTCTGAATACATGATATGTCAGTTTGAGGAATGACCATGAAGAAACAGAGAATAAAATGTCTCTAACATACATGTTTTCGAAGAAAAAATGGATTATGCAAAGCAGGAAATGGGACAAGGAAAGAGTAGGAACCCTAGAGAAAGCTCATGCGCATCACCCACCATTGATACATAAACTTGAACTTCCGCCAAGGACCAAAACATTGAAACTATCTGCACCCCCACACACAAGCTTCTACAGTCTTGAACTTTTGTAGGCATTGCTTTACTGATTTCTTGCATAGTAGCTTAAGGCTAGAGATCCTGAGATGCATAAAAACGAGTTCTCCTTAATGGATGGATCAGAAGAAGTGTCAAACTTATCAGCTTTATGTCTGCCCAGGCCTGTTAAATTTAAGATCACAGCCGAGAGCGGTTTTACACTTTTGGGAATACTGTAAGTGATCTGTACACTGTTATATAGATCATAACTCTACATGTATTTTTTTCCATGCTGGCAAAATAAAGGGGTTGAGGAGTACAACAAAACAAAAAAAGAAGAGATTTTTTTAGCACAACACAAAGATGCTTTTAGGTTTTGTAGTAAAAAAAAAAAAAAAAAGCTGTTTTTGTGCCTCTAACGTCACTACAAAGTGTGAAGGCCTTTTAATTCCAGACTAAAAATATCACTCACTGTAATGAAACATTAATGAAAAGAAATGATAAACATTTGAGCACTCTTGATGTTAAGAATAAATTATAAATAAGCCAAAGAAAAAGACCAGAAGAGGTTTATCAATACCTACGGCAAACACAATTCAAGCACACCATAAGTTATCACCGTCCTTGGATTTTAAAGGAATGTCTATAATAGACTTAAGCAAACATCTTTTTGGATTGGCTTTCCTGCTTCTTGGGGGAAAAAAGCATACTAGACAAGCCTGATATTAAGTTTCAAAAATCAGTAGGCAAGGCAAGATTACATGCACACAAGACAGACAGTTAATTACACACACTAATTACACAGTAATCCTGAAACTCAACACTTGGAAAGGTTCGGACCCCCATCCCAAAAAGCTTTTTGTTAAAGTGGTGCATTGCACAATACCCTTGATCCTGCGTCTGATGACCCCCATCCGGCACTTGAGCGAAACGGAAAACATATCCTCCTCTTACCGCCTCCTCTCCTCTTCAGCGACTCATCGTTGGAAGAAAAAAAAAAGAGAGGGAGAGGGGAAAATAGCTCCAAAGCACTGTGGTAGGAGTCACATGGCACTCTCAGGAGCGGTCCGCCACTCCACAAAGGCAGGGAAACAAAACAAGAAAAGGCAATTTCTCATTCTCTACCTCTCTACACGTTACATACCCATCCTAGCTGAGGAAAGTTGTGGCGCTCTCAGGCAAGGCGGCATCTGTCAGAATGACAGAGCGAGTGAGGGAGTAAAAAAAAAAAGAGCCTGGGAACAAACGAGTTGTTCAAGCTCCTGCCAAAGAACACCTCGGCATCTGAGTACTTCCTTGTCATGTCTTTGGATCGGTACAAGAATGGTAATCAATATTTATAACTCCGACATCACTCCCTCCTTTTGCAGATATCTTCTTTTTTTCCCTTTTCATATCCTCCAGTATGCTACTTGCCCTTTGTCTTTTTTGCACTCTTGATCACTTTTTCCTGTCTCTATCATTTTCTCGTTCTAGCTCGCGCGCTCAACCGGTAACATGGAAAAGCCTTTGGGAAATGAATAGAATTACTCCTCTCTTTTCCCATATTGGAATTCTGCTATAATTAATCATAGCGGTGCAGAGTTGATCGCTCCATGTAATACAGCGGTGGTTAAGGGATGATAGCAATACTCCACACAATGCATCAACTTCATAACACTCCTAATAAGTGAAGCAGTGCGGTGTAGATGTATGAGGAAGGGAGGAACGCAACCGCACTTTATGGAGATAAAAGCTCACTTGCTTGCATTGTACTAAATATAAGTTCAGTGTACCAGATGCTAACTTCAATTGTTGCACACCAAAACGGCTTAGGAATATCTCTTCATTAGTAGGGTGATGCTTGGTTTCTAAAATAAAATGTTACCCAGAGAGGCATGACTTTTAATCATGATTTAAGGAGTGCCCCTGGGCTCTGTACTTGGCCTAATTAAATTCTGTAAAATGGAATGTATGCTTTGACAGATTTCACATAGGACATACTTCACATTTATTTTAAAGGCGATTTTGATGCAATCAAAATCGAGATAAACCGTCAAGGTAAACTAATAAAACACGACTTTGTGTTGCATTCTGTATTGTGCGTCATGTATTATGCATTTATGGCATGATTTGATACTAAATGTCCTACATAGGATCCTACCAGGCGCGACGTGAGTGTTTTTTGGTAGTTTCAGCCTGACGCAGTTATCATTTTCACGTCCAACGCTAAGATTTGATGAATCATGCCAATACACACATGTATTTAAACTGACTCGTCAGGTTAAGGGTTTCTATATTCCGCCATGTAAACAGCGAATCCGCCATGGTGTGAGCACAATTGGCTTTTAAAGGGAATGGGAGATCAGACTCTGATTGGTTTATTGCTTGTTACATCCAAAAACCACCCATGACTCAATAAGAGACAAGGTACAACCCTTTTAGATAGGGCTGAATGATATTCTGTTTTAACATCGACATTGCGATGTGCGCGTGCGATAGTCACATCGCCGAAACAAGGGTAGTAGCCCATGGTGTATTAAGAGAACAGTAGCACACAGTAAACACGCAGAGTTTGTTGCTGGAGTGACATGCACCTTCCTCGTGCCTGCACAGTGATTGGTTCGCTGTGCCGCTGCTCACCGCTCACGGCCAAACATTCACTGCTAAAAATGCGCGACAAAGAGGATCCGAAGAGGAAAAAAAAGGTTCATACCAGAAATCATCTTTTTGGGACTATTTCGGCTACATAAAGGAGGATGTTGAACAAAAAGAGGTACTTTGCATGGAGTGTCTTGTGGCGACAAAACAAGAAAACCAATTTGTCTAATCACTTAAAACGGCACCACAAAGATCTTTACGACGAATACAAAGCAGGGCTCGACATTAACGCTTGTCCGGGACATGTGGGTGTTTTGAAGGGACAAGTGAAAGAGAATTTTACTTGCCCGACGGACAAGAGCCTGATTAAAACAAACGAAAAAACGATCGATTGTGGATAATATATAATGAACTGATGATAATAAGGTCGCGCTGTTGACGCTCGTGCAGCCTCTCGAGGAGAAATCACAACACTAGAGCGTTTTCCTGAATACCATCACGACTGAAAATGACACTGATTTCATATGACAGTTTCATAAACAACTATTTAACATTCACTTTAGATTTTAGATGCAAATTCACAGCAGACCCGTAACAAATCTTACTCATAGCAACAAGTCTGAACAATTCAGCGTTTGAATGAATCGTTTGAATGAATGACTCAGTGACTCACTCATTAAGACGGTCACCTGCTGCCACCTACTGGAGGTTTAGTTTCATGTTTAAACATACTTTCCAACATTTCTTAATAGCACGGAATGGTAATTATTGACTTTAGCCTGGATTGATTGCTCTCAATATCGCAATATATATCGTTTAGGCGCAAAAATATCGCAATGTAATTTTTTTTACAATATTGTGCAGCCCTACTTTTAGACCATGTGCCTGGCACGACAACCATATTTCCTATTGTTAAACTAGCAAAAGTGGATTCGGACATAAGTGCACCTGCGCGATGAGCTTCAGACCATGCACTCAGATCGTTAAAAAAGACTAATGAGATACTCTAATACTTATGAGATACTGTAATACTAAAGTTTTTTTTTTTTTTTACTTTCTGTTTTTCCTCATTCTAAGACACCTACAGTATATACACATATACAAAACACCACATCATCCTCCTGGCCTTATTCTTGCACGCTTGCAGGGTTCGCGTCACACACACCTTGATTTGGCAAAGATTTTACGCCAGATGCCCTTTCTAACACAACCCAGCACAACCTGGGACAAATTTACACACACACGACATTTTGGCATATCCAGTCCTAACCTGCATGTCTTTTGACTGCTGGTAAACCGGACAACCCACTGGAAACCCACGCTGAGAACATGAAAACTCTCATCAAGAGCTTGAACCGAGGACCTTCTTGCTGTGAGGCGACAGGACTACCCACTGTGCCGCCCCATAAACACCATAGTTCTTCATAATTAATGAAGATATGCAAATTATTGGCGCTTTTTACTGAAACATTAATGATCTGCCTATGGTACTCCATATTGACGTCGCCTTTTGATGTGTGCTGCTTACCTGAAAGTCCAGATACATATTTTCATGCAGTTTATCATATGCATTTCAAATTCATTCACATGCATAATGTAAAACAATGAAGTCATGAGGCATTAAATATAATGATTATCTGATATGTCCTTGCTTCAAGCTCATAGATTCATTTTAAATGTTACATTATAATTGCTCTGTAATGTAATACTGGTTTAAATTTACACCGTGTCTTAAACTGAGTAATCAAATTAAACTGAGCCTCATCTTTAGAAGAGAGCGCACTTAAACTCATCAAGGCTAGCACAATTGCCCAGAGATTACCTTTCTCAACTATTACATTTCATAGACTTAGCTTTCAAAATAGCTAAAGGTCACAGATTACCACAATACGCAATTATGTTATTGCACTTCTTTAAAAACAATGGCTGATCGATTACCTTGACCTCAGCCATTATTTGCAATGTACTAAGTTCTAAGCTAACCACAGCCATTAACGTTCAAGACGTTAAGGCTTCTATTATGCCCCATTATGAAGGAACACTACATCTGCTATATCTAGATGCCACAAAGAGTTAAAAAAATATCACTGTCTATGATGCATCTCCAGTGGATTAAAACCCTTAGGCCATAATCATACAGTTCTTCCCAAAAATACGTAAATGCAGAAGCAAATGCTTTGCCAATGTTGCATATAGTCCCCTAGTACATAAAGCTGAAGTTAAAATACTTTACTATTCTATCATAATATGCCGAGACATTTAGCTGACATTTATGTAAGGTATTATCATACCCTCAGACCTGGACAAGTGACCCAAATGAGATCTCAAATGACCAAATAATGAAAATGACCCCGTGATTTACTCACCCTCAAGCCATGCGTGTATATGACATTCTTCTTTCAGACGAACACAATCGGGGTTATATTAAAAAATGTCCTGGCTAATCCAAGCTTTATAATGGCAGTGAATGGCAGCCCAAAATTTTGAAGCCCAAAAAGGGCATCCGTCCATTATAAAAGTGCTCCACACGGGTTAATAAAGGCCTTTTGAAGTGAAGCGAGGCATTTGGATAAGAACAATATCCATATTTAACATCTTATACAGTAAAATATCTAGCTTCTGGCGGACCGTCTTTCGTATTCAGCTTATGAATAAAGTGTAACAGCACGACAATGATGTCGAACGTAGCACAAGCGTTTTTAACTGCGAGATTTTTTTTTTTTTACATTTTTGGGTGAACTATCCCTTTAATGCAGATTAAAGCATACACATCCTGAAATGGATAAACTAATTAAATGAAAAGTCAGTCATGAAAGCAAAACGTATTTGAAAAAAAGATATGCTGTCAGAACTCTCACTTCTCTCATTCTTTTATAAAAGTGGTGGCCCCGTTTCATATCTCTTTATTAAAAAAACCTGTTATATAACGTCCTTCAGCTCATTATTAATTCTACCTCTTCCCCGAGTGCAACACTTGACAAAAAATAGGGTAACACATTATTTTAGGGTTCAGTTATGATCTATTAACTAGTGGCATGCATATTACTAGGATATTGTCTGTTTATTAGTACTTATAAAGCACGTATTAATGCCTTATTCTGGTTGACCTTATTCTAAATCCCTTAATCCTACCCAATACATAAACTTAAATGATACAAAAAAGACCTTACTAACTATTAATAATCAGTAAATTAGGAGTTTATTGAGGCAGAAGTCGTAGTTAATAATGAATATGTGCTCCCCATACTAAATTGTTACCAAAAATAGAAATGAAACAAAAGTAAAATAATCATTTGCATAAAACAAATGTCAATACTTTTTATAAATATTCAAAAAAAGAAGGTATTTTACTGAAACGGTGTGCATTAATTGTGTTTTTTATTTTCCCTATAAGGTGTTGCATCACATTTCCATCCGCTAGTACAGCTAGTGCTGCTAAAGTAATAATCCACTTTTTTTTTTCTTCTAAAAAGCATCCTTCCATCTTTCCATGCTACAGATTTTGTTTTCCTATACACAAAACTTGTAAAGTTTTGGTTCCACTAAAGATTCATGAATTTCACAATACAAGTTCAATTTTTGTTTCTTTTAACCTTTTATAGCACTACTACACAGGTTTCCCAATTTACACAGTTTTAAGGTAACCGTATTGCCTCGTCTACAATTGAAAGATGTGTTTTTCATTCTTTTTGCTCAAAGAAATGCGAAGGAAATATAGCTGCATTTTGATCTCTGGGCTTGCTGTGTAATTTACTCGTAAACTCTGATTAAAATGCATGCTTGCCTCCTACCCCAAGAAAAAACAGACCAAAAACTAGGCCATTTCCAAAATAGCAGCGTTCAGGCCTATTCTGTGCTTCATAATAAAGTTGCTAAATAGAAAATGATTCAGCCATTAATAAAGCATGTGTATGCTTTCCTGTTACATGACCGTTTTTTTTGTCTTTTTTTACTCTCTCTCTCTCCCCCTCTCTCTCTATGAATTAGTGCCAAGCAATATAGATACAGCCACGCTAAATATATTCCAAATGCTAAAAATGTTAATTAAAAAATCAAATAAAAAAAAATTAATCTAATTAATAACTAAACGTATACCATTTGAATTAAATATATTCAAACTTTTAATGTGGCATGTTCAGTAAACAATTTGGAGTGATGAGGCAAATTAATCATTGAATCAGAGTTTTCAAATCTGTTAAATCAACATAGTGTACAGATTCACAGAAATCACCCTCACCCTCATCTGACTATTGGGTCGCTTTGAACCGAACATTTTTTTCTGGATTTTTTTTTAAATTGAGTGTTCATCGGAGTGGTCCAAAACCTTAGGACTTTTGTCGCACTTGAACTACGACCTCACACAAAAAAATTGACAGGATTCGAAGAGTTTATGTGGTTGAAATTAATAAAAAGTAACAAATCAGTCCCTCACGATTCAATTTGACCCCCTTAGGAACGAGTGGAATGCAAGGAATGCTTCATTATACATAGAAAACCCCCCCCAAAAAAATTCAAAATTAAAACTAAACTTTACCAAAAAAAAAAAAATTATAATGTCTACATTATAGAGATTGGCAGAAACACCCAATGTGAGATAACCAAATTATGTATGATTATGTAAAAAATATATATATTATTTATATAAAATATATATAAAATAAAATATATATTATATATATATACTATATATATATATACAGTCTTGTTCAAAATAATAGCAGTACAATGTGACTAACCAGAATAATCAAGGTTTTTCGTATATTTTTTTATTGCTACGTGGCAAACAAGTTACCAGTAGGTTCAGTAGATTCTCAGAAAACAAATGAGACCCAGCATTCATGATATGCACGCTCTTAAGGCTGTGCAATTGGGCAATTAGTTGAAAGGGGTGTGTTCAAAAAAATAGCAGTGTGGCATTCAATCACTGAGGTCATCAATTTTGTGAAGAAACAGGTGTGAATCAGGTGGCCCCTATTTAAGGATGAAGCCAACACTTGTTGAACATGCATTTGAAAGCTGAGGAAAATGGGTCGTTCAAGACATTGTTCAGAAGAACAGCGTACTTTGATTAAAAAGTTGATTAGAGAGGGGAAAACCTATAAAGAGGTGCAAAAAATGATAGGCTGTTCAGCTAAAATGATCTCCAATGCCTTTAAATGGAGAGCAAAACCAGAGAGACGTGGAAGAAAACGGAAGACAACCATCAAAATGGATAGAAGAATAACCAGAATGGCAAAGGCTCAGCCAATGATCACCTCCAGGATGATCAAAGACAGTCTGGAGTTACCTGTAAGTACTGTGACAGTTAGAAGACGTCTGTGTGAAGCTAATCTGTTTTCAAGAATCCCCCGCAAAGTCCCTCTGTTAAAAAAAAGGCATGTGCAGAAGAGGTTACAATTTGCCAAAGAACACATCAACTGGCCTAAAGAGAAATGGAGGAACATTTTGTGGACTGATGAGAGTAAAATTGTTCTTTTTGGGTCCAAGGGCGACAGGCAGTTTGTGAGACGACCCCCAAACTCTGAATTCAAGCCACAGTACACAGTGAAGACAGTGAAGCATGGAGGTGCAAGCATCATGATATGGGCATGTTTCTCCTACTATGGTGTTGGGCCTATTTATCGCATACCAGGGATCATGGATCAGTTTGCATATGTTAAAATACTTGAAGAGGTCATGTTGCCCTATGCTGAAGAGGACATGCCCATGAAACGGTTGTTTCAACAAGACAATGACCCAAAACACACTAGTAAACGGGCAAAGTCTTGGTTCCAAACCAACAAAATTAATGTTATGGAGTGGCCAGCCCAATCTCCAGACCTTAATCCAATTGAGAACTTGTGGGGTGATATCAAAAATGCTGTTTCTGAAGCAAAACCAAGAAATGTGAATGAATTGTGGAATGTTGTTAAAGAATCATGGAGTGGAATAACAGCTGAGAGGTGCCACAAGTTGGTTGACTCCATGCCACACAGATGTCAAGCAGTTTTAAAAAACTGTGGTCATACAACTAAATATTAGTTTAGTGATTCACAGGATTGCTAAATCCCAGAAAAAAAAAATGTTTGTACAAAATAGCAATAAAAAATATACTAAAAACCTTGATTATTCTGGTTAGTCACATTGTACTGCTATTATTTTGAACAATACTGTATATATATATATATATATATATATATATATATATATATATATATATATGTATATGTATATATATATATATATATATATATATATATATATATATATACCCTTAACAAATTACCATTTATTTAACATCTGTAGTTGTTTGATAAACTTTAATGGCAGACAGGTATTTAATTGGGCTGCTGAATGCATGGATGTAATATTTGTGACACATCTTAAGTTAATACCTACCTGTTTATGTACACTTAAGCCATAACTGACTGTGTTCATGCAATGGACATTTTGACATTAGTGTGCGCGTGTATTTGACTTTTCAAGAGCAAGGAGAACTGATCACTCGTGTGAGAGAGAGCGCGCACGCGAGAGAGCACTTTTGTTGTGTCATTCAGTGCGATTCCGCCTATCTCGCCTTCACTAAGTATAAAGAGTTGTAGTTGAATTGTTGCCAATTTTGTGATACAACGGTCTTGGCATTTCATTTAGCTGTAAATTATATTCAACCCGCCAAAGTGGCTAGTGGGAGTGGCTGCCGTACCCGCCACAGCTGAAATCTACCCGCATTTGGCGGGTTGGCGGGTGTTAATGTCAAGCCCTGTATATATATATATATATATATATATATATATATATATATATATATATATATATATATATATATATATATATATAATATTCTGTACCCGATTTTGTTTTTGTGGTACAGAAAACTTAGAAAAGAAAAATATATATATTAATCTAAGTTTTCTGTACCACAAAAACAAAATCTGGGTAATTTTGACCTGTGAGGGACAGGTTGTTGTCCTAGTCCTTTACTGTGCATTGTCAGACAAGAAAGGATCAAGTAACTTCCCAAAAAAGCAAAAAAGTTCTTTTAACTTAAATAAAAGAAGGTAAGTTTTTGTGCTTTTGTAAGTTTAGTCAACTCAAATATCCAAGCTGTCACTTAGTACAACTTCAAATTTCAAGTCGAATAAACATTTAGGGCAACACAAACACTTACTTTTTTAAGTAGAACAAACAACTTTTTGTTCTTTTGTTTGTCTGTTTACAGTGTATATAAAATATAGCATGTTATGCATATTTCCCTCTGTTTCCTTTCCTCCCTTTACACTTGCTTGATCTCTTCCTCTTATCTCATGAGGCATTAAAGATGAAACTGTCACATTGCACACAGTAAACAAGAACACAAAGCCATAGTTTACTCCAGGTCCTGAAACAGATGCTGCATCATTTCTCTAATGAGGACAGCGGTTCAGCCCCACGTCTCTGCAGTGGTAGGAGGACCGACCGTCCTACATGTCCTGCTTCAACACTGAGGCTATCGGCTATCAGACTTAATGGAGAAAGTCTGTTCGGTAATGATATGGAGGAGCCAAGGTGAATGTCACCGGCGACTCCCAGATATTGATCTATGATTGGCCATAGCTGATTTTGAGGAGAGGTTGTGTGTAGAAGTTTAGTGGGAAAAGGCTTATTTTTAGTCATCGCAAATGACAGGTTTCATGAAGTTAATTATGTATATTAACGGCTATACATATTATATATAAATAGCTATATGTCTTGGTAAATTGATTAAATATTATGTAAAATAATAGCTTACAACAGGACTAAATTATAATGAAATCTTAAGGAGAGAACACCCAGTTGAATAGGATATAGATATCACCAAACTTCCCCAGTTGATCGATTACATTGCAATTTGTTTTTTTTGTTTCTGCAATGCTATATTCAAATATGCAAAAGAGTCATTGTCTAATTAAATAAGCTCTAATGTGTGTTCATCTCCAGAACAGATCTCTGAACTATGCATAAATGCATGTTCTTTTTTTGACATATTGACATTTTGTTGACATATTAGAGTCAAAAGTTTTTTACAGAGGGAATTTTTTATATATCTTTTTATCACCCCCATAAATCAGAAAATACTGTCAGCAGCCAGAGAAAAATAAAATCACAAAGTTTTTAGGGAAAATAAATCAAGCAAATTAAACATAAACAAAAACTTTAGTACAAACTCTCAGAATATAGAAAAAAATGCAGGCAGCTATGTTTTTTGAGATACGCCATTGCCCTCATAGACAATCATGGCACCTTGACACTGCATGGTAATTGTCAAGTCAATCAAATTACTCATCCTCATGTCGTTGGACACCCGTAAGACCTTCGTTCATCTTCGAAACACAAATGAAGATATTTTTGTTGAAAGCTGAGAAAGGCTTCAGAAAGGCCTCCATTGGCATTCAGTACATTCACAAGACCCATAAAAGGCACTAAAGACGTCGATACAAAGTCCATCTCACTACAGTGGCTGTACAATCATTTTACGAAGCGACGAGAATAGATTTTTGCGCAAAAAATCTAAATAATGACTTTATCCGCCAAGTTATTGTCTTCCGTGTAGGTCTCTGACGTGAACTCACGCGATAGCGGCGCTCCTCCTCTTCCGGGTCATGAACGGTGGAGCTGCGTCATATTCTCGTGCATGAGTTGAGTTCACGTCAATAACTTGGTGGATAAATCATTATTTTGATTTTTGTGAGCACAATAACTATTTTCGTCGCATTGTAAAATGATTGTACAGCCACTGTAGTGAGATGGGCTCTGTATCAATGTTTTTAGTGCCTTTATGGGTCTTGTGAATGTACTGAATGCCAATGGAGGCCTTTCTGAAGCCTTTCTCAGCCATCAACTTTCAACAAAAATATCTTCATTTGTGTTCCAAAGATGAACGAAGGTGTTACGGGTGTCCAACGACATGAGGGTGAGTAATTAATGAAATAATTTTTGGGTGAACTAACCCTTAAAAGACATGTTTTACCTATACCCACACATTTTGTCAGTCCTTAACGACTGTGAATTTAAACTTCTGGTGATGTGAAGGCCCTACCCACAGTGGCCGATTTCTTCCGTATTTCTTACAGGACCCTAGGACCGTGAGCCAAACAGACCCACCGTGTTTCGTTCCGATCTGCCTCCGTTAACTTTCACTGACAGCCGCTTTGACATCAATCAAAATTGCGACATTTTTTGACAACCAGACTCCAGAGAATCTTTCTCCAATAGTATAGTTCCGATCAGTGGAAATACCTAGGACTCGTTTGAAAAAGTAGGGTTTTTTTTTAAATTCCAAAATGCCCCAACATTTTTTTAGGGTGATGATCGAATCTAAACCATGCATTTTGTTGGTCTAGAACCAATGATATAAGACAATGGTTCCCAACCACGTTCCTAGAGGACCCTCAACAGTGCATATTTTGGATGTTAGACAAGACATCAGGTCTTGGAGAAGCTACTAATGAGCTGATGACCTGAATCAGGTGTGTTTGATTGAGGAGACATGCAGAGACATGAGGCATGTTTTGGTCTGCCTGATCACTTTTTAGGGGGGGGAAATGCTGATCCTTGGAAATTTTAACAATTACAATAGGGTTTCAGTAGAAGATGTTGGGTCTGGGAACACACCATTGGCAGGGCTCAATCTGAGAGGCGGGATAAGCAGATTTCTTTCAAACTCCCTCTGCACGCGATTGGATACCTTCAATGAACCAGAGCAACAAAGAAGGTGAAGCAGAGCTCGCTGACTGATTAAACTTTCGCCGTATCCGGTCGGCAAAACTCCGAACACATCTTCCTTCTTAAAAATGACTTCAGTGCCGTTCTTTGCTCTTTTTTCAAAGAAAAGCTTAACAACAAGTCTTCCAGAGTCGCGGCCAAACAGATTTGAAAGACCGCCGTTCGCCAGCTTCTTTGTTTTCAAGTAGCATGTGGAACCGTCGCAAGTTTGACATCATGTTATGCCCCGCCCACCAACTATATACACAATGTGATTGGCCTGACCCTAGTTTGTTTTTTCCAGCTCATAATCCAACAGAGAATTGCTAGAATAGGCTGGCTGCAAATTAGATTTGCTGCCACTAGGGTGCATCTAGATTTCTAGGCTAGGGTTTCAGCAAAACATGCTTAAACCCCTAATAAAAACAGTACATTTTGTAGGTATCCTAATATTTGTAGGTTCTGGTGGATTTCCTTCTGAATTCAACTTACGAAGAAAGTGTAATGCCTCTTGCCGCTTGTGCTACGTCTGTCGTCATCGTTGCACCAGTTACGGTTTTTTTTTTCATAAGTTGAATATAGGGGTGTCCATGGTTAACCGATTGACCGATTAACCGTTAAAAATTGCGTAACCGAGTGAAACATTTTGCTCGGTTATGTGGCGTCAATGACGTGCCTTGAATTTAGTTGTAATATATGTTTGCACCCCTAGAGACCGCCAGAGCGCTCCCAGACATTTGTAATATCCACAAGAAGAAGTCATGACCAGCTTTCTAAGCGGCCAATGAAGCGGGCAAAGAAAGCGTGGGAGCACTTTAAAAATGAGAGTGACGGGGCAAAATGCAAGTATTGCAATGCAGTGCTTACCGCATTTTTCAGGCTATAAGTCGCTCCGGAGTATGAGTCGCATCAGTCAAAATATGCGTCATGAAGAGGAAAATAACATACGTCGCATTGGACTAAAAGTCGCATTAGGGCAGAAGCAGAGCGCGAGCCGCGCGCGCTGTGCATAACGGAGCAGAAGAAAGAAAGTTTGAAGTGAGAAACTTGTGAATGACTAGAGAAAAGCAGACGTTACTTTAACTGTAATGAAGAAAACAAAAAAGCTAATCGCGGACTGAAAGCAAGATGGCCAGAGCTGAAGGGACGAGACCACAGATGCTTGAACTCTGCCGGGAGAGGCTCAGCCGTGCGAGTCAAACGTTGTGTGAATCATTCTCGGCTGCATATTTCACTAACGTTACATGCTCTAATCATGCAGGCGCCCTCGCGGCCACTCGCATTGCTCGTGAACTGGAGCGCATCTCATCCTAATTTAACGAAACTCAGCGTACGCCTCGCAGACATGAAATAGATCTTAAGAAACTTAAAATGTCTTTTAACAATTTAAAACGAAAAGAAATAGGCTACTCTCTGATTACGTAATCCATGACGTGCATTTCTCTATATATGCGTGTTCACTACGGAGATGGTGGTCGTCAAATTAATAAGCTAAAAATAACCCTGACGCACACTATGGTTAACCGAGTATCAACCGCTAAGGGCTTCGGTTAACGGTTAATGAAAAACTTGAAAACGTGCAGCCCTAGTTGAATACTGAAGGTGGTCTGCCGGCAGCTAGATATTTTACTTTATAACTTGTTAAATATGGATATTTTCCCTACACAAACACATCACTTCAGAAGGCCTTTATTAACCTCCCGGAGCTGTGTAGATTACTTTTACAATGGATGGATGCACTTTTTTTGAGCTTCAAATTTTGGACTGCCAATCACTGCCATTAGGACATTTTTTTGTATAAATCTAATTGTATTCTTCTGAAAGAAGAATGTCATATACAAAGATGGCTTAAGGGTGAGTAAATCATGGGGTAATGTTCATTTTTGGTGAACTATCCCTTTAAAGATGGAAATAGTGCAAAAATAATATTTTGGTTGTTTTCGTTTCGCTAGTCTGAAATGACAACGTTATGTGTTAACAAGTTGAGTGCCTATAATTTCAAAATTGACCAGATGCTTGAAAATGTTTTGCCTATAGAGTTTTAGTTTAATATATTATTCAAACAAATAAAAATTCATTTAAACTGAAATGGAATTCAGAAATGTTGTAACTTTTTTCTATTAAATTTCATGTGAAATTTGTATTCTGCTCTATTTTCCCTATTCTGCCCTGTAGATTTGTGTGTGTGCAAATGAAATGCATCATTCAGGAAACTTCATTATTCTCTTTACTTGATACACATTCAGGTTCTCCACTCATTCATTCATATTCCCATCTTAATTTTCCCCTGAGCTAAAGACCTCATACTCTGACGCAACTGCATGAAACAGCAGTTAGACACTAATCTGTTGCTTCTATCCAACACATTCTGGAAATCGAGAATTATTGATATGCTCTGAACCGCTGTCATTAGCAAATGATGTGAGGAATCCTAAGGAATATCGGAAAAAAAGCGAGACCTCGACCGTCCCCATCCTAACATTCAGGCTGTTTGTTCATGCTGTCGGCTGGTTTACTGAATTCCCTTGACAAAGGTTGAACATCAGAGTGGAGATCAGTCATGTACAAGAGCTGGATTGCTCTCACGGTGGGTGAATCGCAGCTCTTTGATCAGAGCTTCTGGCTACTCGCACCCTGCCACCGCGATAAAAGAGACTTGTGGGATTCTGTACTTCATACCACAGAAAGACAAACAGAGACCTGGTGCCTAGAGGAAGATCCCAGTGTTTTGTACAGGCGCTTCTTTGAAAGTGATCCATTTGCTAGGAAGACAGAAGAGAATTCAAAAGATCGAGAAGAAAAAACATAAAAGAACGAATGGGGAATGAAGTCGATGCCTGCCCGTCCAGCAGAGTGCCGATATGCTACAATATTTATGACAGGAATGATTATGAGAAACTGTTGGAAGAAAAAAATGGCACATTTCTGGATTGTGCAACAAAGCTATGGCGATGAATACTTTGAAGCTTTGGAAATGTCAGAACGTATTTTATAAAAACAACACTTTGAGTTTAGGATCAATATGAAGCTGACAACTAGAAGACGCTCAACTTGCATCTTCATCTTCTTAGGTGCATTTTAGAGGCTGACGGGTGTATTGTGTAACTTTTAATATCAACTTGAGAGGAAATTCCTTCATGTAGGCAGATAAAGGCATCAGTTAAACTATAGTCAAGCTAAAGGTAGTTAGATACACTGCTTGCTGCTTACAAGTAGTTAACCACAATAAAACTACTTAAGGCCCGATCACACAGAACGCGTTTTTGCAGCGAGAGGCGCCTTTTCTGAATGGAATTCGGTTGGCAGAGAGTGTTATGCGCGCTGCTTATGCGCCCTGGGCGCCTCGCGTTTGATCCGCTTGCTGCGCCTCGCATTTTTGAAGGAGCGCTCCGAGCGCATGAAGTTGAAAAAAAGTCAACTCTGAGTGGAAAAGCGCGCAACGTCATCATGCTTATTTTCTGTTGTCCAATCGAACTAATGAAGAGGCAGGTTTTACGTTGTGTTGACCTTTACATTGGTTTGACTGACAGTACAGGTGATTCGGTGATTGCCTAGAAACATTACAGCGCACTGCTCTTTTTTGAATGAAAAAAACGCCTACCAAAAAAGGGAGTGCAGTGCGCCTCGCGTTTTCGAACCTGAAAAACGCGTTCTGTGTGATCGGGGCTAAGGGTGAAATGTCTTTTTAAAATGTATAGCAAAAACAATTGTGGCTCAAAATCAGTAAGGGTTGGGGTTAACTTTCTTCATGTGTTATGTTGCTGTTTAAGTATGTGAAGGGTATGCAAAGTTACAAAGCACAAAGTCACATTATGTCGCTTCTCCACTGCATGGTACGGCTCGGTACTGCTCACTTGTTGGTGCTTTTCCACTGCATGGTGTGGTTCGGTACAGCTCGGTATGGTTCACTTTAAGGGTTAGTTCACCCAAAAATGCTCTGATATTTAAGTCAAAACTCAAGACTACTGGAAAGGAGCCATGAGACACGATAGCTCATTCATAGCTGCGATAAACTCTTTTAATATTGCTTCAGAGCTTTTACCTCTGGATATAAAGGCGGTGATCTAAAGATTTAAAGCGCTGATCTCTTTGTATTGCAGTGCAGGAGACAAATAAGGTCAGATGTAGTTGCCGAATGCACATTGAAAATGTTCTTTTCAAGGTCTCAAAAGTGAAAAAAATCTAAAGTGATTAAAAAAGAACTTCCACAGAACATGCCCAATGAAAAAAGACATTCGATTTCCAAGCTTCTCAAGCTTCTTTTCATCGAGTCCTTGCAGCTTTGTGCCATTTCATTCAGGAATGAAAGAAGAGATGGCAGGAGGCTTCTTTTACTAGCGGGATCCTGTAATCCTGTCAACAGTATGTCGTCTCGCACTTCCCGCAGCTCACAATTATTGCTCAGGGAACAAGCTGAGAGCGGAGGAATGACGAGGCCGTGTCCCTCCAACAAACTTTAAAAAGTTGCAACTGTGCAGATTTTCAGATTCGGTCAAAAAGCTAGTTTTTGTTAGCCTGACAAGCCAGACATCAAGATGTTTGGTCTGGAAACTCACCATTGACAGCTCAATCCGAGGGGCGGGATAAACGGTTGTCTTTCAAACTCCCTCTGCACGGCGTGCACGCAATTGGATAGCGCTACAACCAACCAGAGCAACAAAGGTGAAGCAGAGCTTGTTGACAGATAAAATTTTCGACGTATCCGGTCGGCAAAACTCAGAACAAATCTTCCCTTCTTAAAAATGATTTCAGTGCCGTTCTTTGTTGTTTTCTCAGAGAAAAGCTTAACTCCAAGTCGCGGTCAAAGCTAATTCGAAAGACCGCCGTTTGCCAGTTTCTGTGTTTACTAGAAGCACGCGCAACTCTGCACTCATTATATTAAGCCCCGCCCACCGACTCTATACACAGTGTGATTGGCACGTCCAGAGTTTGGCGCTTATAGCTCAGAAGTGAATTGAGAGTTGCTAGACGACACTCGCGGCAAATTAGATTTGCTGCCGCTAGGGTGCGTCTAGATTTCTAGGCTAAGTTTTTGTCACTTAATTCTGTCAAAAATTAGGCAACTAATGTATATAATATAAAAACTTGTAGATAGGTCTAAGTATTCAAATATTAAATCTTAAATGGTAATCATTTTATAGTGTGCATCCCAATTCCTGAATGAATCAGTGATTTGAATGAATCAGTTGAGTGGATGATTCAATGAAACATTCATAAACGCAGTCACTTGTTTAATTCCTGAATAAATCAGTTGCGGAATTCGGAACTGCATACTAGCATACTAATCTTACAACTTTAACAACATCTTTCCATGACAGAAATAGTAGTAGCAGTATGTGAGTATGCGGTTCCGAATTCACCAAGTGTTTTGAATGAATAGGTTGAGTGAATGATTGAAACTCTCGTCAATGAAACTCTCATAAACACAGGCTGAATCCAAAATCGCCCTCTATATCCTCAAAAAGGGCACTATTTAAGGGGACAGCCATTTGTAGTGGTGTCCAAAATCATGGTGGACGTTGTCGAGTGCACTCATTCTGTCCCACATTGCACTACAATAATGAGAGTACAGCCGATGTGCACAACAGCTGTCTAAATTCCCTCACTGGTATTAGTGTATTTAACTGTATAAATGGACTATAGTGTAGGGAATAGGGATTAAGGGTTTAAGGGGCGATTTCAGATTCAGCCACAGTCACTTGTTTAATTCAATGAATCAGTATTTTGAATAAATCCTTTGAGGAAATGATTCACGAATTAATTGCACGTAAACACAGTGGCTGTGTCCGAAATCACATTCTCTCTTGAGTAAGCACTTGTTTTGAATGAGTAGTTACTTTGCGAGAGCTAAAAACAATGAAAATTTGTTGTAAATTTGAGGCATATAGATGACTTGAAAATGAACTAGTCCACTGGTTTTCAGTCTAAGTTTCATAATTCCTTGGACATCAACGTGAAAAGTGCAAGGGAAAATAATAATTCTGCAAGCTATGAATATTCAAAAGTAACTTAATTAAATACAATGAACATTCCATTATCACGCTTCTGTCGATTTAATCTAGCAGCTGATGAGTTCCCTCCATAAAACAAGGAACTCAAGGCCACGGATATACAAAATAATTATTAAAAAGAGTGAATCAAAGCTAGAGAGAAAAGAAGAGAGGGAAAAAAAACATGTACTCTGACCTAATTTCACTCGACACAAGCTGGATATGACTGGTTAGGATTGAATTAAGTCAAGCACTTGCAAATGTATTCACGGTTGGTAAGAGATGACACATTCTTGCCATATTTATCTATCGTTTTTTTGGCTCCATTTTTGGCACAAATTCCTGGCTTGTCAGCAAGAGATCTCACTAATGTCTCAATCTGGGCTCCAAAATATACAATTAAACACCACATATTTCAATATGAATATAAAAATGTCTTATTCACGGCCTATTTTAACTTCTCCTAGAAAGGAATTTTAGCCAAAAGTTCTGAGTCAAACCAGGAATTCAAAGTCTTCTGAGGTATTAAAAAGAGCAACCTCTGAGCAATAAAGAAACATCTTGCCTCATCTTAAACCTGATCAAAACCTCCTCACCTGTGAGACGGATCAAATCTTATATGATAGTATAATACAGCACAGCTATATAAAACAGGATTACTTATTTCCTGCAGCTCCAAATTGCAGCTGGCATTCTTCATTCTATATTTGCTGTGAAATCAAATTTGTTCTGATTTCTTCCCACAAATCTTGAGACGCCTTCGCCATTCCCATGATGCATCAGAAACCTGCTGGTAATTTTTTATTTGTTTTTCCCCAGAATGTGGACATTCTGTGAGATAGATCCGATGACATATCTGAAAAGCATGCGACAGAAGGAATGTTGCCGTTTCTCGATGTGTAGCGTTCATAAAATATTCAGTGCGGGGTGTATTATGTGCACTGCCGAGGAATGAGACCACACTGATACACAAACTCGAAAACTTCAAAGGTCAACACTGGATTCGTGTCATATCGGCCTCTGGCATCCCCAGAGATTCTGGTCTCATATTGTTTTCTTTGCTGCCTGAATTCACAGGATCGTTGACCTGAAGAACTAGTCAAATGTACAGCTGAGACTGTGAAGATTAAGAACACAAATCCAGTGCAGTGCAAGATACAACATATTGTTTGTCTATAGAACACATTAGAAATATTTGAAAATGATAATAACATTTATTTTATTTTTACTAATGTAAAATATGCCTTGATGTTATTTTTAAAGTATATATTCCTCATAAATATATTAAGAACTGGATGCTAAAATGGCTAGAATGTAGTGTGAAATTGCAACGCATTTTTATCTGCCATTTTCCTTATTGGAATTATTAAATTACACAGTAATAAGATTAAAAACTGTGAAGACTGCAAATTAGAATAAAGGCAAAAGCTCCTCAAAGTCAAGTGAAGAGAGAAAAGCCTCATTATAACTGTTAAAAAGACTGTAAGATAACAGAACTGTTTCTAACACATTCATTATGGTACTGTGAAATGTTGTTACAATCAATGCTACAAAGACCTGGATCAATGTAACAACATGCACAAGAAATACTTAAGAGATCTGTGTAAGGTTTCCATGGGCAAAAAAGACGGGGGAGATGTGTCCCACATCCCCCAAATCGTCCCCCGCACTTTTTTTTTTGCCAAGTACGTTCACATAGAGGTTTTCATGGGCCAATTAATGTAAATAAATATAGATTTAAATTAAATTTAAGATAAAAGAATTATGTGCTAAACGCACTTATGTAATGTACTGCTGGATTCAGAACAGCATGCTAGTATACTTATCTTACCACACTGTAAGCAATGTTCAGCTCTTTTATACGTTATACAGGACTCAATGATTCACTGACTTTAATGTCATTTAAGTTGAAATGATTTAACCCTTAAATGCATGAATGTTTAGGCAATCATTATTACATATTCAGGTCTTTAGCGACCCGGATCAATATAGTAAACATCATAAACATTCATAAAATAATAATCTTTAACAATATTCCGATGTTTTACAGCTTCTTCACCAGATCAACCTCGAAGTCAAGGGTTGGCAAGTTCGGTCCTAGAGAGTTGATGGTAGGGCTGCACGTTTTGGGGGAAAAAATATAATCGCGATTATTCTGGGTAAAATTACGATTGCGATTTAAAATGCGATTATTGTTATTAATATTTTTTTTCCAAATGAAAAGTGTGTGTCTATAACATTTGTGTTTATATATTAATATGACTAATAATAATTATTATGATTATTATTACTGCTAAAAATATTTTTACAAATAATAAATATTACCATTACATTAACATTTTCATAATTACAAATAAAAAATAGAGTATGTCAAAATAGATATAACAATATAGTAATACTAATACTAATTATTATTATTATTATTTTGTAACATTTTACAGAAAACTTACTTTACAAAAAAAAAAACTTCAGGGTTACCTGTTATTATGCAGATAACCTATGAATAAAACACATTAGAAAGGTCTAAGCCTAAGAAGTTATTGTAAAAAAAATAATAATAATACAATTTAAAAAAGATTCATACTGAAAGCCAGAGGGTGCCCTCGAGCGGAAAAGCTACATTTACCTCAGAGAAGTAATGACGTTCGTTTTCAGGAAGTCCCTGATGTGAAACTAACGCGGTGTAAACAGAAGATAGAAACACTATGCAGTGCTGATTGACATAGACGTCATCACTGTATAGAATACTATAAAATAACACATCGTCTGCCTTAGTCTGTGATGAGAAGCCACATTAGCTCACTAACACTGGACTGAGGATATGAACTGAGGTAAAACATGTTATTAAACGTTGTCTTTTGTTGAACAGGGACTCGAATTTGCAGTCTTTCAGACGGAGCAACGTTTACTCCTGATGCCGCTCTTCGCTAACACACTGGGCATTCCTTTATTTCATTAAAATCGCAGGCTAAAGCTTTCATAATCGCACACAAGCGAAATCGCGATTGCGGTTCGCTTTCGATTAATCGTGCAGCCCCAGTTGATGTCCTGCAGAGATTAGCTCCAACCGTACTAAACCACCACAGTATACAACTCATGGCTCCCAGCAGGCATTGCAACATTAAGTATGTCACTATTGTTGAGATTCATATGCTGATATCTGTGTGCATCTAAACTTTTTTCCCCCAATAATTGGAATACAATTTTTTTTAAATATATATCTGATCTGTGGCAAAAAAAGTATTGTTGGTGAATGTTATTTATTGACATTTGCAGTCAGTGATGAGTTTAGTCAAACATTTTTTTTCATTATAATTTTTGTTTTATGGCTTCTTTTGATTTGAACAGATTATGTGTTTTGTTAACACTGTAACAAAACCACAAACTCACATAAAAATCTAAGAGTTAAACTTCCCAACTAAAGGAAACACTGATCACCATAATGGTGACCAAACATTTTCAATTAACCATCAACATCTAAACCTGTTAATTCTCAATAAGAGCTTCTATAGACGTCTTTCAGGGTTGGAGCCGAACTCTCCAGGTCAGTGACTCACTATATAAAATACAATAAAATAAAATAATAAAGCAGTGCTTTATTACAGCATAAAAACTATAAAATATATGTATGCCTTATTCTGTGATGAAAATGAATTGCTTTACTTTGTATAAAGTCCAATATGACTTAATGCACAAGTGTTTGTGGTGCAAAAACCAATCATAAAATTGCCATTAGCACAATATATGGGGGGAAATTATTGGTGATACTTGAAGCTTTTGAACTTTTATTATAAATACATTTATATCATACAATTTGAATACACATTTTTATGGGTAGAATTTCAAGAACTAATTATTAATATAATCAAATGTTTCTTGAAGTATTGCATAAATTGTGTGTACATGGATAATTCACACTTTACAGCAATTTTTCTGTGAATTTCATTCGATTTTAAACTATGGTAATTTTGCATCCTGCTTGCTAAATCAAGTCAAAACTAATTCAAACTGTTCATTAAATGGTGGAATGCAACAGTTGCTATGGTATGATTGGTCAATGACGTTTTAATGCGGGACTTAAGGATTAAACCGATTTTGTTGGCATCAAACATGCAAAGCTCAGAAGCAGAATTTCTTTGTGAGTTCCCAGTCTCTCTGCCTCTTACAGCTTTCCTTTTGTAAGGTTAGGGAACAGTTCCCAGGTGCACTCGGTGTGTGTTCAGAGAGAGGGGGTATATTTAGCACTCAGCTACTGAGCTGGAGTCGATCGCACTTTCTTTCTTGTCACGCTGACTTCATCCAAGTTACAAGAAACCAAGTCACTTCGGCTGCCATATTTAGGCCTCACTTTGCTGTAATACAATTTATTTTAACATATCTGAGCCGATCGGATGAAACTGGCTTTTAAAACACTCCAGAAACCTTTAGAGCTGTTGCACATAATGGCAACAACATATCCATGGAATCAAAGCAGGCCTGACTGGAAACCTGTACACAAGATATTGAAATGCGTTTGATGCGCAACTCCTATCGGAATCTATAACTGCTATTTGAGGACATTATGTGTCTGGAACAGACAAAGTGTTGCATTCAGCAGCAATATAATAGAGATACCTAATAGTACAGTTTTGCTCATAATTACAGAGTGTCGCGGGGTGCAAGACAGCCTCCCCTGTGTGTAAACGTGAGATGCCTCATTAAAGACACAGGGCCTCTCACGAACACATCAGAGAGTATATTCCACCAGGTTTTAAATAATATATCAAATGTAAAGCAATGTAATCTTCCTGGAGTGAATGGAAGATGAAATATTTGAAAACAGCTCAAGATGTAACAAATCTCACGTTGTGGATCTAGTCCAGAGAAACACGAGAGAGATTGCATCATCTGGAACATTTGTATTCCTTGGAATATACAACGGAAGATAAAAACGGAGAGATGTGCAAATCATTTCTTTCTGATGCCAGTAAGGCCTATAATTGATTGCACCATATACACAGAACTCAGCACAAACGTTGTGCTAATGGAATTTCATTTAACAGATTAGTTTATGTATATTTTTTTTTGATCACGGCAGCATCAAATGATGGAGAAGACTATGTTAGCTGCCATATATCCAACCATGTAAACTTCCGTTAGTTTAAAGAGCAAATTTAGGTGTTTTAAGTGATTCTGAACAGTCCTGATAAAATTGCGTCAAACTGCATTCAGAGTTATTTGCACCCACACATGCAGTATGTTCAAAAAAAAATTTGGTCTGACTTTTGCATGCGATTTGTCTATTTGGACTAATGTGTAAAGACAGAAGACGGGCTTAACTCTTAAAGCTACACTGTGTGATATTTTCCCCCATCTAGCGGTAAAAAGGTATATGACCATCCAGTGAATAGTAGTTTCTATTCCTCTCAATTCTGATTTCGGTTTAACTCCTACGGTGGCCGATTTAGTCCAAGATTAACATGGCAATCCCCCTCTTCACATATGACAAGGTGCCATCGAGTGTTAAAACACGAAAGGCGAAGCTTGAATTTACGGGTATGTCCCTCTATGGCTAATGTAGTTTCAAGATGGAGGGGCAACATGGCGACCAGCATTCGAACCCCTCACCTATATGTATTTTCAATGGCATATTATAAACTTACGAGAATACTTTATTACTTGAAAGAAGTAAATATACATTAGTGAGCACATATATTTTTGAAAGAACTCAGTGTTTTAGCTAAGAATAAACTAAAAAAAAGTTACACAGTGTAGCTTTAAACGCATACCTCGGGTCGTTGGTGACCATGGACATAATTCACTACCCTCCACCTCATTCATTTTTTAAAGTAAGTATTCCTCAATACATTTTAAACAATATATTCCTATTATTTTTTTTATCGTATATATGGGTCGCTAATGACCCAAGGTGTGTAAGAGTGTAAGTATATTTTTTCTACACAACAACATTAAATCTTTGATGCCTGAATAAGTGCAGTTCACCTTTATTTCACAAGGTGGCAATGTCTAATACACAATGATGAAGGGATGTTACACTCAAAGTCACAGCAGGCAGAAAACAAAAGAATAGGAAGAATCATCAGCAACACTCAAAATGGCTCAGTGATTTACTGCAGAGCAACTGAACGCTATCAGATATTACTGTCACTGTCACTTGATGGTGGATCTGGTGAAGCTGTCAGACATCAAAATATTGCTTTGGAGATGCTAAAAATTATAGTTTTGATAATGTGTTTGAGATGGTGAATATGAGGCAGATGCTGAATGTACTGGGAAATGAGGACAGTGATGATGGGATAAAACATCTGCTCAAACTGAACCCTTCTGAGCTCCTAAAGATAAAAAATATGCTTTATTTTATTCTTCTGTAATTGTTACTCTAATATCAGGAGAGTTTTATATTATCGCAACAGGTAGAGATCCATCTGTGTTAGATATTGATCAGGGTCGAATGAAGACCTGAATATGTAATAATGATTGGCAAAACATTCATGCATTTAAGGGTTAAAGAAAATGCAAATACACTCTCTTACAGTAGGTGGCGCTTATAGACGAGCAGCAAATGTTTATTGAGCCATGTTTTTGTGGCTTCTTGTCTGCTGCTTTCTCCACAATCCAATGTTCAGAGGTGACCTGGAAGTTCTGGAATATATATTTATAGTGAATAGGGTACTATAACAAATTAACCCTTAGTAAGTTCCCCTCACATTTTATTTCCAAATCTTTAGTCCAACTTAAAGAGATAGTTCCCCCAAAAATGAAAATTCAATCATAATTTACTCATCTTTGTGCCATTTTCAAACCTGTATGGCTTTTCCCCTTCTGTTGAAGATTGAATATATTTTGAAGAATGTTTCTGCATTTTTTTCGTCTGTACAAAGAAAGACAATGTGGTCCAAAACAACATAGATTGGACCCTGCTGACTTTTATTGTACTATGAACTGAAATTGACATTTCTCAAAATATCTTATTTTGTATTCCACAGAAGAAAGAAGCTCCTACAAATCTAGAATGCATGAGGGTTAGAAAATAAGGAGAATACATTAAAAAAATCAAACTGCAACAGGAACTAAAGAGATGGTACAATGATGTCTAGGAAATGATTTATGAAACCCTCATGAGATGAAAAGCTAAAAAGATTTCAAAGGACAAATTCACCTCTTCCAATCGATTCGGACGCAGAATCAATCACACAAACTTAAGTGTCTTCAAACTTCCTGGAGATAATAATGCAGCGGTCAGTTCTCTTGTTAAAACAGCCATTACTCAAACTAGTCATAACTCAATGAAGAGTCATGATCTCTACTTAATTAATATCAGTGAAGCTTCGCTGATCTCTGAAGACCCTACCATATCGAAAGCAGACAACGAGTTGAGATGATAAATAAAGTCGAGAATTATGATTGTGCCTCGCGGAAACATCCATTTCATAAAATATTTAAAACCCTAATACAAAATCAATTCGGCAGGAACAACATTAGGAACAAGAACCCGCGTCCTCCACATTAAGTTCAAGAGTTTCTCCATTAATTCAATCCCTCTTCCCCTCAGAGGAAACATGATGATAATAACTGACGGAAAAAAGAGAGGGAGAGCGTTTTCCCTCCTTGGTGTATGTGGCTGAACACCACAGGTCAAAGTTAATATCAAACCCACAAAGCAGTAATGAAAAAAGGATTAGAGTGGGAGGAGGGGGAGACGGAGAGAGAGACAGAGAGCGAGAGAGAAAGTTTGCCAGGGGTGGTCTTACCGCTGATGCAAAGGCTGAGAGAGCACAGACTCTCCTCGCAGGTCTCCGGGCTCTCCGCCTCCCAATGAGACCCTCTTTCCCTTTTCCTGGGAGACATCTGTCTTACGATGTTTAAAACACGGTTTACTCTATCCATCCTTCCCTTGGCTTTGCGTGACCGAATGTCCCACGATTCCACCCCAACGTGTCACATTAGACACGGAGAGTCTTCTGAAGGAGCACGTTGAGGAGACGCTTTGGCTGTTAGGATGCTAAATTTGTCTTTTGCATTTGATTTGCAACAAGCCAAGAAACGGGAACAGAGGGGGAAATAAATAGAAATATATCCCAGTTTGCCTCTCTCTCACTGTGAAGCTTTATCCCACTGCTTCCACAGCACAACTAGCAGTGAGTTGATCTTTTTTTACCTCCCTCCCTCTATCCAGCTTGCTCTCTCCGACTCGCTCACTCTAGCTTTCATCTTTTTCATGAGGGTCCTCTCTAATCAGCTAATAATACCTCATTAGAATTGGGAGTAAGAGGGGGGGTTAACCTTAGGATGGAGGACGGACCTACAGCTGTGAAGTGGCCACATGGAAAAGTAAATCCACCTTGATGATAATATAATTGGAGTTTTTTAGTGTACGTTTGTTAGCCTTGGAGCTATCTATATATGCTAATGTTCAGCTAAAAGTTGTGAAAATTGCCTTTTATCAGATGTACACCTTTACAGTACAGTACACCTTTACAGTCTTTTTCTCTTGGGAAATCAGACTAACAATATTGATGAGATCATCTTGTACTTGGGGGCGTGACCAAATATTTGACCAATGAAATGTAGTCTTCTCTTTAATACCACCTGCTGCTAGCTTACATTAGCAAGTAGCATATTATAATCGTATTGGTCTGCTGGCTATTTTAAAAAGAGACAGACCTTGCGTCCAAATATGCATACTTGCCTACTATATAGTAGGTGAAAAGCGAGTAGTATGTCCAGATTCGTAAATGTGACAAACACTAGCATGTCTTTGAACTGCAAGAGGTTAATCCCGACGCTCAGGTAGAGTTAAATAGTCTGTAGTAGGTGCTCTTGGGAAAGGGAAAAGTCCAATGGCACAAAAAAGGGCAAAACTAGTATGTCTTTGTTGATCCTGGAACAACATTCTAATCAACCAATCAGATTTGAGGGACAGGTTTACAGTTTATGTCAAGTTTAGGCTTCCAACCATAGTTAGGTGCTTCTACGTCAATGTTATTCACTTATTTCCCTCTGATTTTAGGAATAACTTATGGCTTATTAAGTCGTCCTATATTAAAAATACTTTTTTTAACATTGCGAAGTTTGTTTCACATTAAAATATAGTACCTGATTTGACAATATGCAATTTCGGAAGCACCTTAGCTCTTCGTTGAACTCAGTCCAAACTTCCTGTTTGATCAGGAAGCAGGTCAACAAAGGTAAGAAACTGTTCGTCAAGCCATTTCATATGGTTTTTAAAAACTGTTGTGTTAGATCAAAAACTCTCTGGGTTAATGACGTCCCTGTCAACAAACAGGAAGTCCCGCCCCCAAACTCATACCATCGGGTCTTTCTAACAACCTACAAAATGACGCTGCTAATCGCAGACAAACGCAATGATGTTGGCAGCTTGCCTTAACAAACAAATGTTTGTTGATGTGGCCCGAGAAGGCGTTAATCTCTTTGTAATTCCCTTTAAGACATTTTGGGAAAATCATCTCTCAAGGAAATGCCACATCACGAGTCTCTAAACAGTTGTTCGCTCTGCATCCCTCCCACACAGAAGAAAAAGGGGAAGGGGAGAGCCGAGGAGAGTGGCAGAGAGAAGAAAGCTCTTTAAATTAAGTATTAACATCATTATGTTCTCCAGAGGCCGTGGAAACACCCACAGGACACTGCACTAATCCGACAAAGTGGCTGCACATGTACAGGAAGAGTTCATTACCTACTTTCCTTCAAAAAAATAACACACAGCGGGAACCTAAAATCAAATCAAGTAGGAAATTTACTTCCTGTTGAGGAGCTGAAAAGCAGATAGATGATTTTAAAATGGATTACCTGTTAGCCGATTTGTTGTTGTCAATTTGAATCAGAATTATGATATCAAAACGGACCCCTTTGAGCTATAGCAGTGTGTAAGGAATATTTTTTATTTAGTCGTAGCAGGTGGCCTTTCAACACGATTCTGAGAATACATAATTGTATGATTTTGTGTGAATTAGAATGATGTGATTTGTTAAGAAACTCTAAATTTGGCTAATTGATTACCATTTATATAACCACAGTTTTACCACAAATTCCATGGTTAAACTATGGTTAGAGTAGCAAATCCATGATTTATTTGTGGTTACCATGGTTACATAGTTTTATTTGTAGTAAAACCATGGTTCATTTTTGTAAGGGAGAGGTCCTGACCTCCACCCGATAGAACACCTTTGGGATGAATTAGAGTGAGACTGCAAGCTAAACCGTCTCAACCAACATTCCTGACCTCAGAAATGTGCTTCAAGAAGAATGGTAAAAAATTACCATAAACACACTCCTAAACCTTGTGGAAAGCCTTCCCAGAAGAGTTGAAGCTGTTATAGCTGCAAAGGATGGGTCAACTCCATATTAAACCCTATAGATTTTTGAAGGTAAATTACTGGTAAAGGTAAAGATATAGATCATTACTTCCATTAGATCAATACAACTTAGCAAGTATTTTCAAAGTGTACTTTTTTATTTCTGTAAGTGTCATATAGGATTTCCTGGAAGAAAAAACGCAACGAATTATATATTGTAAAGGTTTCTTTCAGACATTTTGTGTTACTGTCTGCTTTCCAAACATTAGTTTTGCTCGGAAAAACTTTGCCTTGCATACATACAGAAGTTTAAATGTTGTCAGGACTATTAGTTGGGTTTCAGGTTTTTGATAAATTATTCACAAAGAAGAATTTGTGTTGAGGATTTAGCTTCATAGAGAATAACATTTCCCACTGCACATACTGAAGCAATGAAACAGTTAGCAAACAGCATCTTAAACTGCTAGCATGAGGTGAAAAGCTCAGTATGCCCAATTATAAAGTCTCACACACAAATACATAGATCAGAGGTAGGCTACTCAACAGGCGGCCCGCGGGCCGCATCCGGCCCGTCGGTATTAATTTTGTGGCCCGCATCATGCTGAAGATGAATGCAATAAAAAAAACAAAAAATCAACTAAAATGTTGCACGAATATTAGACAGTTTTACTTATAGGCTATGATAATACCACGGACGCTGCCGAAAATCCACGTCGGGCAGGTTAAGTAGGCTAATAAAAAAAGAACACTTGTTTTCAGTTTTCAGCTCATTTCACGATCAAAGACCATAATAGGAGAAAGATCGAGCTTGAGCGGAATCAGCACATTTTAGTCTCTCTTTCTCTTTTTATGAAGACAGCTGTGTGTTTAACTTCTGGATGCGACACTGAACATTTAAGTTAATAATATTTATTATTTTTTTTCATTATCATGAGGTGCGGCGCTCCTCCAAACAAGTTCACGGAATGGAAACCCACGACGGAAAGCAAATCGTGTTTTCTTTATTTTACAATTGCACAATGCAAGTAAACACTTTGCAGTTTTGAACAATGTATTTCTCTTATTATCTGTATGACCAAAATGACAGATTTTTCCTCTGCTCGTTCGCGCGGCCGCCTCGCGCTCGCACATATTCCAACATCGCAGTCAGTTCATTATCAAAATAAAATAGCCAACCTAATATATAAGAAGTTACACAGCTCAGTTTAAATAGTCAGTAATAGCCAACATTTCGTGCCATTCAGCGTGAGCACTGCACCACTGTGGTGTTTCCAAGTAGAGACCTGCGCGGGACGGATTTTATGTTATACCTTCTCTTAACCTTCTCCCGCTCCCGCCCGCAACATTCATGTTTTGTCCCGCTCCCGTCCGCATAAAAGTATAAATAGTTTTTCTCTGTACGTCCATGACACTATTTCAAGTAATTTAATGTAAAAGCAAGCGTGTGCATGCGTGGGTTGGCGTTATCAATAGAAATGACTGCCCAATGAATCTTCCAAAATGTCAACACTTTCTTTGCTATAATCAGACGATTTGTCAGCATATAGAATTCAGTACTGCGCAAAAAACTACTTTGAGTGGATTCTATCTTAAATCAACCCGATCACACATAAATGCGTATAAATAGTACGAGTGTGCAATGTCGTGGAATGTATACGCTGAATACGTGGATATGAATACATATCCACGTATACGCTGTATACGTGGATATGATACGCTGTTTTTCACGTGCATATGAGACGCATTTTATGGCGTATATATGACACGCGCTTGGGTAGGTTTAGGTTAGTGGGGCGTATATATGACACGCGCTTGGGTAGGTTTAGGGTGGTGGGGTGGGGGGTTCGTATGTATAATACGCCATAAAATGCGTCTCATATGCACGCGAAAAACCGCGTGCCATAGACACGCCAAAATGAGTTTTGGCGTATACATTCCACATATGTTTGGCCATAACGTTCCAGAAATAAACACATATTGGTTACATTGCACAATGCAGCAAAAACGTGTTATACTCTGCCTGCGTGCGCCTGTAAATCTTTTTTTATTTCGTTTTAGTTGTTCTTTTTGGTTTTGTGCAATAGATGAATAACAATTTATTTGTTTCTAGATGTTTTATTTTTAGATATTTCTATTTTGCGGGAGTCCCGCAAATAGTTTTATTCACCCGCAATCCGCACACACGCGAGTAGCACACACACCTTAACGCCCGCGCTCAGCCAAATCTAGTTAAAAGCATTTATTTCACACTGGTTTTAGTTTTCTTTTTTATAAATCATTACTATGAATTTTATAATTAAATGAAAAGATATATGGATTTTTGTATACATTTTTATTAATTTACATTAGTAAGCTACAGGACATCGTCTTTCAATCCAGCTCAGACATTTATCTGTAGCTTACTTTGTTGTTGCCATTAAACAATGTTTTTTCCTTCATATTTATGTTTAAATATTATAATATTATTTTTACATTTCATCTGATTATGATGAGTGAAAAGATGCGAGTGGGTCAGAAATGATTTTGGAGGTTATATTTAGTTAATATTAAGTTATGTTTTGTAGAAAGCATTCTTTCGTTTTGTTTAAATTGTATCTTAATTTTAAAAAAGGTTTCTAAAGCCAATTGCCTGGATTTAATAAATAAAAAGCAAATAGCAGACTATAATCGCGAGGTGAAGTCGTGGGAGTGATTGCTTTCATTGCTCATGAACTGGAGCGCGCGTCTCATAAATAAACCGAAACTCAGCAGCTACTCGCCTCACAGACATGAGAAATAGAAAGCTTGAAATGTCCAGTTTTAAACGAAACGATTCGAAGATATTTAATTAAGCAAAGTGCAGTGTTCGCGAGCAGCTCTTGACACAGCGTTTCTGTTTATAATGCTGCGCTCCATCAGTGCTCCAGCTGTGAGTTTAACACGCATTTTTACACTAACCCTGACTTGTGCAACTTTGTAGCTTACACATTTGTTTCTTAGTTGTTGTATTAGTTCTTACTTTGCTTGTGTGTACAATTTTTATATATTTTAATATTTTTAATACTCTGTTTGAGTATGAGCCCTTTTTTGCATTAATATTGCAAAAAAATGTTAATCCACTTTTTATTCCAGATTTAAATTTACATTTTCATGTTCAGTATTAATTTAAATAGGACAAATACTAGCAAGACTTACATAGCAAGATAAACTGCATTTCTAATGTAAAAACTGTAAATATTGTTTTAAATAAAGTCGTACGATGCAAATTTGTGGCCCTTCACATTTTGTATGATTTAAATGTGGCCCCCTTGGCCTTTGAACTTGAGTACCCCTGACATAGATAGTAGTGTCAGGAAGTAACCAACTGAATGTAGCAATGCTAAATACAATACACTTATCAGTAGCGTGACATTAGTTTGGCTATTTTCGAAACTGTAACTTTAAAATGCTAAATTAGGGTGACCAAGCGTCCTGTTTTCCCAGGAAATTTCCTGTTTTTAAGTCCTGTTCTGGCCCTAATATAACAATTTTCTATCCATACAGAGGGGGGCATACATTCAATTTATTGAAATTAATAAGGAATCTTTGAGTAAACTTTGAGAATCATTTGAGTATTTCATTGCCGGGCTGAGTGTCCTGGTTTTCAGTAATCAAAATATGGTCATCCTAGCTAAATTAGTTCTACATTGTATTGCACATGTACCCTTACAAGATAATCAAGTGTGCCTTCTTAAAATGTTCCATCTCGCATGTATAATTGGAAAGTCTGATTAAGTTTAATGACACTCACCCCTGATCCTGCCATCCGAGTCATGGCACCAAAATGACTAGTCCTACTCGCACTGCTCCAAGCGGGTGCGCTAAAAAGGACACAAGACTGCACCCTCTAGTGTTAGTCGCTAATGCACCTCTTCAGGCCAGGGAAGTGAGGTTTACTTCCACAGCTCTTACTAGCTGGCCTCCGTTACACTCACTCCATTCAAGGTTATGGTACCATTGTGACTGGTCCTACTCACAACGCTCCAAGTGAGATCTGAACCAGCGTCACCGGTATGGGAGGCATGTGGGCGCTAACAAGGATACTAAAGACCACAGCCTCTAGCATCAGTCGCTAATGTGCCTCTTGGGGTCAGGGGAGTGAGGTTTACCTGCACAGCTCCCACTAACTGACCTCCGTTATACTCACTCCCTTAAGGTTCCCTCCCATCCAGGTCACAGCACCAATGTAACTGGTCCCACTTGAACCGTTCCAAGTAAGATTTGAACCAGTTTCACCGGCATGGGAGACAGATGCGCTAACAGATGCACATTTCATTTGTACAGAGTCTGGCCGCTCTCAATTGACAAGCGTTTACTTCCGCGAAGGCGGGAACTCTGTTGAGGTTTAAAACTATTGGATCTGCCCCGAGCCACTCTGGATCTGCCATAACCAATCGCTAATGTTTGGTCGTGACGTATGTCATGCGCCCTTCGCCTGTTTTTTACTTGGAAATTCGTCAAAATAAATGTGCAGGCCACCTCAGTGATAAAATCATAGGATAAAACTTAAAACTTGTGCATTCGGATTGTTATTTATTCATAGTTGACGGGAGAGTTTTGTGATTGGAAACGCACTGCTCACGTGCTCTGTAACATGATTGTATGCCCTAAATAATGTCATATGCTTAATTTGATAAGAATAAATGCTGTCGTAAATAACGGCCGAAATCAAATGTTTACATGCTTTTAGTTTAATTTGTTTGAGCAGTGATGAAATAGATTGCTCTTGTAAATATTTACCAGCATTTTAAAGAAATACTTAAAGAAGTCTAGAAATGCATCCAAATAACAGCAAAGCGCAACCGTACGGTGCTCTGCCATGTGCTCTGCAGTGGTCAAAAATGATTATAAACAGTGAATTTTGAAGTGATATATTCTTAAAAACTCAGAGATGTGGTTCCGGACAGCTATTACATCACCACACGACCTTGGTGTTTGTCAAAAGAGTAGGTAACTCGGCCGGGGATATTTACGCAGGTGGGAAACGGACGGCAATAAAATAACTGACTAGCTCCTGTAATTTAAATGATGGCAATACCTTCTGACCACACGAGTGACAACTACCGTCCGAATAGGGCTTGAGCCAACTCCTTCACGACTAACGGAGCGAGCTGGAAAAACAAACTTTTCCCGAATTTACCCTGTTGAGGAGGAGGGCCACAACATCCTGGCCACCAACAAACCCCAGCAAAGATTGTTATTGCTCTGGCTTTAACTTCTGGATATTCGGCAACGGTGCCACAACGGAATGAATGGTTTCGTTCGCATCTTTCTCTGCCGCCATTACTGAACTACAACTCAAACTAGCGCATGACATCAACGTCATCGTTCTCAGCCACTCCCTCTGTTCGCTGATTGGACCGGTAAAAATGTACTCAGAGAAAACCTCAGACTACACCACAGTCCCAGATGGAGTACTGAAGGAAAATGAAAATTGAGCTGAAGTACGTAGGAGGGCGGAGCAAGGCTAGGGTTTTACCTCAGCGCTCCTCCTTTCCATCGATCGCTCATAGCAGACTAACGGTTGGAGGGGAGTGGTTAAGCATTTTCAAACCTAAGCCGTCAAACTGACATCAGCTGAGAAGGAACGCCGTTTCCAGACCGGAAGTTACTTTTCAGATTTTGATTCAAGATTACAGAGACATTGTTTTCTTTGTATTAACTTGCACGGATGAATTGCTCACTCTAAGACCTGTAATATGTGATTAACAGATTAAATATGGATGAAATCAATTTTGATTTCATAAGGACTTTAAAGACCGCACCCTCTAGCATCAGCGCCATGCGCCTCTTGAGGCCAGATAAATGCTACTGTTTATTGCTATGTGTTCGAGAGTGTTTTATTCTTTTTCTTTTTCATTTTAGCTATAGCTGTGTTAAAGTATATAGTTGTGGATTCATAGTTATAGTTTAAACCAGTGCCACTAGCATGGGAGGCAGGTAAGCAAACGAGGACACTAAAGACTGCAGCCTCTTGCGTCAATCGCTAATGTACCTCTTAAGGCCAGTGGAGTGAGGTTTACCTGCACAACTATTACTAGCTGACCTCCATTACACTCAACCCTCTAAAGCTTACTCCCATCCGGCAGCACCAAAGTGACTGGTCCTACTCGCACCGTTCCGAGTGAGATTCGAACCAGCGTCAGTGGCATGGGAGGCATGTGCGCTAACAAGAAAGCTAAAGACCACAGCCTCTAGCATTAGTTGCTAATGAGGCCAAGGAAGTAAGGTTTACTCCCACAGCTCTTAGGCCGTGTGTCCAACAACATGTTTTTTTCCCACAGCTGGCGGGCATATTCAATTGTTTTCAATGGGAGGGACACGTTTTTAGCATAGACTGTAAATAAATATGGACGTAGTGTCCATGACGTCACCCATAGGATTCTGAAGAGCAGTTTTTGAAGCGTAAAGTAGAGACAAGCAGGCTGTTGCCATCTTGGCAGCGCATCATCCCAGCAGGGTTTTAAGAACGCCATGAGTGTAATGAGGCGCTGAGCAAGTATTTCACGTTCAAGCGCTGAGCATTCAGCATTTTTTACTGGTCGCCGAGAGTTGAAGAATGTTTAGCTTTGAATAAAACGCAGCGCTCATCACTGTCACTCTTCACCAAGCCGTCCAATCCCAGTGGAGAAGGGGCGGGAAAAATACAACACAGACCAACCGCCACATTCTGCTTGTACAACGTCAAAATAACAGATGACAACAAGCAGAATAATAATGGGGGAAAAAATTAAAACAAGAGCCAGAACGAAAATTTTACATTGTATCTGCATTTTTAAATAGAATCAATACAGAAACAAACTATCTGTGAAATGAGATTCTAGTCACACTACTGCAGATATTCCGTATCATAACAAGCAAAGAGTCTCAACTGGAAAAAAAACGCTGCACTGCCAAAATGCTCTCAAGCGCCCACAGCGAGGCATTTTCAGCAGAGCGCCTAGTGTTTTAAAATGCTTTGGTGGACACGCTTTCTTACTATCTGGCCTCCATTACACTTGTAGTTTAACTTGTGTCACTTAAATCAGGATTCATTAAAAAAAACATAGTTTTAAGAAATACTTTTGGGATTGAACTATAAATTATACACTAAAAAACACAGAATTGTTGACATGTTTTGCAGATTTCTTAAAAAAGAAAAACTGAAATATCACATGGTCCTCAGTATTCAGACCCTTTGCTCAGTATTTAGTAGAAGCACCCTTTTGATCTCATTCAGCCATCAGTCTTTTTGGGAAAGATGCAACAAGTTTTTCATACATGGATGTGGGGATCCTCTGCCATTCCTCCTTGCAGATCCTCTCCAGTTCTGTCAGGTTGGATGGTAAACGTTGGTGGACAGCCATTTTCAGGTCTCTAGAGATACTCAATTGGGATTAAGTCAGGGCTTTGGCTGGGCCATTCAAGAACAGTCACGGAGTTGTTGTGAAGCCACTCCTTCATTATTTTAGCTGTGTGCTTAGGGTCATTGTCTTGTTGGAAGGTGAACCTTCGGCCCAGTCTGAGGTCTTGAGCACGCTGGAGAAGGTTTTCATCCAGGATATCGCAACACTTGACCGCTTTCATCTTTCCCTCGATTGAAACCAGTTGTCTTCCCTGCAGCTGAAAAACACCCCCACAGCATGATGCTGCCACCACCATGCTTCATTGTCGGGACTGTATTGGACAGGTGATGAGCAGTGTCTGGTTTTCTCCATACCGCTTAGAATTAAGGCCAAAAATACCAGAGAATCTTATTTCTCACCATCTTGGAGTCTTTCGGGTGTTTTTTTATTTTTTTTTAGCAAACTCCTTGCAGGCTTTTATGTGTCTTGAACTGAGGAGAGGCTTCCGCCAGGCTGCAGTGATGGTTGACTTTCTACAACTTTCTCCCATCTCCCGACTGCATCTCTGGAGCTCAGCCACAGTGATCTTTGGGTTCTTCTTTACCTCTCTCACCAAGGCTCTTCTCCCCTGATAGCTCAGTTTGGCCGGACGGCCAGCTCTAGGAAGGGTTCTGGTCGTCCCAAACGTCTTCCATTTAAGGATTATGGAGGCCACTGTGCTTTTAGGAACCTTAAGTGCAGCAGAAATTTTTTTGTAACCATGGCCAGATCTGTGCCTCGCCGCAATTCTGTCTCCGAGCTCTTCAGGCAGTTCCTTTGACCTCATGATTCTCATTTGCTCTGGCATGCACCTGGTGAGCTGGTGTGTGGCTTTACTAATCAAGTCCAATCAGTATAATCAAACACAGCTGGAGTCAAATGAAGGTGTAGAACCATTTCAAGAATGATTAGAAGAAATGGACAGAGTTAAATATATGAGTCTCACAGCAAAGGGTCTGAATACTTAGGACCATGTGATATTTCCATTTTTCTTTTTCAATAAATCTGCAAAAATCGCAACAATTCTGTTTTTCTGTCAATATGGGGTGCTGTGTGTACATTAATGAGAACAAAAATTAACTTTTTTGATTTTAGCAAATGGCTGCAAATAACAAAGAGTGAAAAATTTAAGGGGGTCTGAATACGTTTTGTACCCACTATATATATATATATATATATATATATATATATATATATATATATATATATATATATATATATATATATATATATATATATATATATATATATATATATATATATATATATATTCAAAAATCCCGTTTCTTGTTTCTTGTTATTCAAAATAACACCATGACTTAACTACTTTAAATGAGTTACTTGTCAAGCTCAAAGTTTCTTCCTCAGCACTGCTATCTAACACTGTTGCAAGGGATAGTGTGCATGAGTCATATGGACAACTTTCCCGCTACTTTTATGTCCCTGTTGGAGCTTGACAGCCAGAATTCCTATCCAATTTTGAATGTCTTTCAAAAAGAGCAGCCTGAATATGCAGCCTAGCCTCTTCCTTTGTGTTCCACAGAAGAGGGGGAAAATATATCGCACAAAGTGACACGAGGGTGAGAAGATGATGACATTATCATTATTTTTGAGTGAACTATCCCTTTAAATCTATTTCCTCTGTGTCCTTAGGTTAATTACTGCAGTGATAACCCAGACATTGGCTAAGACACAGGAAACTGTGAACATTTTAATACGACTGCAAAGTGTGGCAGCTGAAATCGGTGTGAAAAGTGGAACACTGATTAAATGCTTAAAATCACTTTTCGAAACTCCATTCTGCTGAGCAGCTGTTTCCTTTGAGTTCACCTGTCTCGCAAAGTTCTTCCTCGGCAAAACGGACTGATCTGAAAATCTAGGGCATATGCAGCGGTGTTCATCAGATTAAACGGTTTGCACGCATGGAAAATGGTGGAATTAATAGTTATTTGAAAAGGGAAAGGAAATGTGCTTTAAGTATAGATAAATACAAGCAAACAAGTATTTAATAATTGTAAGAAAGTGAAAAAAGAATATGTCTGGGTCATAAAAGTGACATGATTTCATAAAGCCTTGTTAAAAGAATGAACTTCCTGGAAAGAAAATGTCATTACATTTGTCATAATTCTAATATTATTATATTTCATATCAGATGAGTTGATCTTGTTATGACAAGGCAAGGTTATTTCAAGTTGTAAAATGCCATGTGGTGCAACACCTCAAAAAATATTTACAAATGATATCAGTTGAATAAATAATTACTAATAAATTATTGTTCATGTAAATTATGGAGGTTATGATTCATATTTTATGCTTAATATTTGAACACTCACTTGACTTCTTTATTACGTTCACTTGATGGTAACACCATATTCCATTTTTATAGTCATTACATGTTTAAAACAAAACTTTGACTACTTTAAAAATCAATTTTCCCATTCATTTTCATTAAGGATAAAAGTGCAGGATGTGCATTCTCCTAAATATCTCCTACAGTGCTCCAAAGGAGACAGAAAGCCATAGAGGTTTAGAACAATATGAGGCTGAGTAACAGAAGACTGAATGTTTATTTCTAAGTAAACTATTCTTTAATGAGTTGTGCGATGCAAACCAATTCTTCTGATGCATGTCATTTCAATCACGGACCACCTTTAAATAGTTGCCATGTTCCTGTGGAGTTCCCATATGCTCGCTAAAGTGAGGGGAGAAATGAAGTTTGCCAGTTTTCTTAAATTGTCATACTTTTTTAGAGTTTTAACTGGGTCAACTGTGTGCTGAGGAAAGATAATACGGTTCCTTTTCATCCCTGACAGAGAGAGATGGAGAAGAAGTGGAAGAGAGAAAGAGAGCAAGCGCGTCTGTATGGCTACATCTGAGCTGGGTAAAAATGGGATCAGTCAGTCAGTCAGCTCACACACACACACACACACACACACACACACACACACACACACACACACACACAACTAGCACCAAACTAAAGAAGACCAGTCAAAGTGATTCCCTGTGGCATATTAGAGGAGTATGATATATAGTTGTGGAAGGATGTTCAAATGTGTGTGAGTGTGTGTGCGCGTTCATAAGATTCTCCCAAGACTATCTCTCTCTGATTACGGTCCATGTATGCCGCCCCATAACACAGAGAAATAAAAGGCAAAAACCACACAATGTGTCTGCTCCAAACCCTAGTAAACTGCGGTGCTGTCTACTGTCCACATAGGAAGCTTCTAATTGATAAACCACTGACTTAAAAAGCTCTTTACGGTATGGGAAACAACCTTAACGGCTATTATCTACCACGCATAAATCTTCGCACAACCACACGGTCAACTAAAGCTGTGTTTCCACCGCAGGCACTAAGGACCATAAGGCTCAGTGCTAGGACCTTTACTTTTCACCCTGATATCATAACTGTGGCAAGCAGCAGGGCGAGGGACCGCGATAGCGGGCCGGTGACGAGTGTTAATGAGTACCAGCTGCACGACACACCGGTCTCGTCTCGCGGCCAAGTGACGGGAGCATAAAAGGAGGAGCAAAGGCAGCGGAAGACGACAGAGGACCAGGCCTGGACTTTATGTTTAGTTTTGTTAACGTTTTATTATGTGTGTGTGGGCAGTCGTCCGTGAGGGGCTGCCCGTGGTTTTCGTTTTGTTTATTTATTTTGAATTAAAGTTTGTTGAACGTTCGCCTGTTCCCGCCTCCTTCCTTCCCATCTACGAGAGGTGGAGAACGGCGGCCGAGTCGGTGGTAGAAGGGGGGACGGCCCGAATCTCCCGGTTCATCCAGCTCCGGAACAGCTCCCGGTCTTCATGCTGGGCCTGAAGGAGGGCTTCAAAGCGTTTCTGTTGCTCCTCCCTCACGGCCAGCAGATCTTGGTGATGTTCCTGGTGAAGACCGGCGAGCGATTGAACAATGTCCGCAAGCGGCGTCGATCTTCTTCCCTCCCGGGATTCGGCACCAGTGTAACAGGGTTCGTAGATGGGAAGGAAGGAGGCGGGAACCGGCGAACGTTCAACAAACTTTAATTCAAAATAAATAAAAAAAACGAAAGTAAACCACGGGCAGCCCCTCACGGACGACTGCCCGCCCATACACACACATAATAAAACGCGGGCAGCCCCTCACGGACGACTGCCCACACACACATAATAAAACGTAAACAAAACTCAACATAAAGTCCAGGCCTGGTCCTCTGTCGTCTTCCGCTGCCTTTGCTCCTCCTTTTATGCTCCCGTCACTTGGCCGCGAGACGAGACCGGTGTGTCGCGCAGCTGGTACTCATTACCACTCGTCACCGGCCCGCTCTCGCGGTCCCTCGCCCCGCTGCTTGCCACAATAACATTTCATTGTTATGCTGACAATAATCAGCTCTATATTGCTTTAAGCCCTGACGAGACATACCAATTCACAAGATTGACTAATTCTTAATTCTGGAAAAAAAAAAGTTTTTTTTAATTATTGGACAAAAAAAAAGTAGTAAGTCCTACTAGAATACTGAATACTGACTAGAATACTGTCTAACACTTGATGACTGCTCCGTCAAGCCCTCGTCGTCAGTGAGGAACCTGGGTGTGCTCTTTGATACCAATCTTTCATTTGAAAGCCACGTTCTAGCATCTGTAAAACTGCATTCTACCATCTTAAAAATTATATCTAAACTACAACAAATGCTCTCAATGCAAAATGCTGAACAGTTAGTACATGCGTTCATGAGCTCAAGGTTAGATTATTGTAATGCTCTACTGGGTGGTTGCCCTGCTCGCTTAATAAACAAACTCCAGCTAGTCCAAAATGCAGCAGCTTGAGTTCTTAATAGAACCAGGAAGTATGATCATATTAGTCCAGTTCTGTCAACACTGCACTGGCTCCCTATTAAACATCGCATACATTTTAAAATCTTGCTTATTACTTAAAAAGCACTAAATGATTTAGCGCCCCAGTACTTAACCGAGCTCTTAACACATTATACTCCATCACGTCTATTGCGGTCTCAAAACTCTGGCCAGCTGATAATACCTGGAATATATAAATCAACTGCAGGCGGTCCATCCTTTTCCTATTTAGCTCCTAAACTGTGGAACAGTCTACTAATATTGTTCAGGAAGCAGACACACTCTGTCAGTTTAAATCTAGACTAAACTACACATAGAACATTATGAATTGATATTATTTAAATCAGTTAAATTATTGTTTTCGTTTTTATTAACTAGGTCAGCCAGAACCGGGAACACTTCTCATAACACCTTATGTACTTTTCACATCATAAAAAGAATCTACACTAATGTTAGTCTCTCTGTTTATCCCGAGGTTTACTGCGGTCGGCCGGATCCAGATCAGATGGTGGACCTGCACCTGGGCAGCTAGACTCTCTTCTGTAAAGGCTACCTTCACTTCCCCTCTATACAGATAAAAACACATATGCACACATATGTATTCAAACACGCTTGTCTATAGGCTGAACACAATCGGATAAAAGTGCTGCTCTTCACACATATTGACTAATGTTGCTTTTTTTACGCAGCCACATAATTATCTCGCATTCACGATATAATCTAATGTTAACATGTTGCTATGCAAACAGTTCAGTGTGCAATTACACACAAAATGTTAACCTGGCATCTCTTGAGACCTTCCTGCTTTAGAGCGGTCATAGTTAATGATACGCTAAAGCCTGCCCGCACGCTGACATGATTGGTTACAAGGTAGTTTGTGATGTCAGAAACACCAGTGACTTCAAACAGCAGTTTTGAGACACTTCTTTGGTTCACTGCATTTTTAAGGAGAAAATACTCAGTTATGGTGTTGACTTATGAATTTGCAGATGTTTGTCTTCAAGGATATTAAAAGCACCACATAGACATAAACAACATTAAAAAGTGTTTTCACAACAGGCTACTTTATTTAAATCAAATCAGTTTTATTCATACACTTCAATACTCCATCCATCATCTTGGACTGTTAGATAAGCTTGCTGCAATGCATTCTAGGCTCGCCTTATGCACTAAAGATACAAGCAATTACACAAAATCTGTGTAAAGCAAGGCAATATAATTAGGTTTGGAACAGCCTTTGTAAAGGGAGACCATGACACCTGTGGTGCCTAAAAATGTTCTCAGTTCAGTTTAAAAAGAGAGAAGTTTTCCATCAGGAACTTCCTCCATCATGATTCAGATAACAACTACACCAACATCTTGTAACTTCTGATAAAAAAGAATGTGTGGTATATTTGTCTTTCTCAGAGTTTCTTAATCTTTGTGACACACCATCCTCGCGTAAACCTAAGATTGATTTTGGCACAGGATCAACACTGATATGTAGGCTCAGTTCCAATCCAATTTCAAGGCATCCGGCTCACAGACTTTTCCAAAGGATAGTGTTATTGTTCAAATAAGGATTTCTGTTTAAATACCAGTTTGACATAGGCTTAAAGAAAGATAGATAGATAGATAGATAGATAGATAGATAGATAGATAGATAGATAGATAGATAGATAGATAGATAGATAGATAGATAGATAGATAGATAGATAGATAGATAGATAGATAGATGGATGGATGGACGGACGGACGGACGGACGGACGGACGGACGGACGGCCGGACGGACGGACGGACGAAAAAGTGTAACTGATGCAGGTTTGAAGTGATTTGAATTGCAACCGGAAACTTACACTCACTTTCTTTGTAAAGTGAATACGAAAAGGCAGCTTGAAGGTTTTGAGGTTAAAACGAATCACAGATTTTGATGACATCATCGCAGACTTCACCTTCTCATAAAATATTCTGTCCAATCAAAATGCTGTCTGGAATCTAAAGCCCGCCAACTACGGCTGAAATTGGTCAGTTGTTAACACACATTTGCTCATTTCTACATGGTTAAAGGTACATAGCACACTATTTATGGGAAAGGAGATGATTCAGTGTAAATATGCTTTCATTTGAGGCAAATTAAGTCTGTTTTCACGTTAGTTTCACACACTGCAGCAGCGCACACATAGTCTAGACCAGAGCCGTATGCGCGAGTCGCGCAGACAACAAACATATCGGACCCATTTGAACTCTGCACAGAATGCTGCATTTCAAAGCGATATGGAGGAGATTATGATGATAAACGGTTAGAGGAAACTGGCTTTACCAAACAGACAGGCTCTAGTCAAACTGACACGGTGTGTTAACGAAACGCTATTGGCTGTTTAGAAAAAGGGGAGGAGCTGCAAACAGCTGGAGCTGTTTCAGGGGAAATCACGTCAACACAATGAATAATGTGGCGCGTTTCAAGGCACTTTAGCACTTTTATGGGATTGCTCTCTCATACTAATTTGCCCTGTTTAGTAAACGGTTGTCTTTCAAACTCCCTCTGCACGCGATAGGATAGTGCTACAACCAACCAGAGCAACGAAGAAGGTGAATCTAGTTGGCAAAACTTCTTCCCTTCTTAAGAATGACTTTAGTGCCGTTCTTTGTTCTTTTCTCAGAGAAAAGCTTAACTCTAAGTCTTTCAGAGTCACGGCTAAAGCCGATTCGAAAGACTGCCGTTCGCCAGCTTCTTTGTTTACAAGTGGCACGCGGAACATCCGCAACTCTGCCGTCATTATTTTAAGCCCACCCACCGACTCTTTACAGGGTCTGGAGCTGATTGGCCTGACCAAAGTTTGGTTTTTCCAGCTCACAAGCCAATGAAGAGTTGCTAGACTAGCCTAGAAATCTAGACGCACCGTAGCGGCAGCAAATCTAATCTGAGTGTCGTCTAGCAACTCTCAATACCCTTCTGAGCTGTATTCGCCTAACTCTGGTCAGGCCAATCACATCGTGTATAGAGCCGGTGGGCGGGGCTTAACATAATGACGGCCGAGTTGCGTTTGCGTGCTTCTAGGAAACACAGAAACTGGCGAACGGCGGTCTTTCGAATCAGCTTTGACCACGACTCTGGAAGACTTGGAGTTAAGCTTTTCTCTGAGAAAAGAACAAAGAACGGCACTGAAGTCATTCTTAAAAAGGGAAGATGTGCTCTGGTTGGTGTAGCGCTATCCTATCGCGTGCAGAGGGGGTTTTAAAGACAACCGTTTATCCCGCCCCTCGGATTGAGCTGTCAATGGTGAGTTTCCAGACCAAACATCTTGATGTGGGTCTGGCTTGTCAGACTATTGCTAGACTACTCTGGCTGCAAATTAGATTTGCTCCAGATAGGGTGCGTCTAGATTTCTAGGCTGTGCTTACAATAACCTTTGTGAGGTTAGCAACATGCTAACAACAAACTCTATTGGAACCAAGTCTTGAACAGAGCTGTAGACTCCAAGATCAGCTATAAAATTACACTGAATTAAATAACAAGCAATAACCTACAAATCATACAATTTTATCTCCAGGATAATTTAACTGCTGCTCTCTACGTTTTAAAATCTGGGGTCATTGTTCCAGTGTCTGCCTTTTGGATGAAGACAACATCATTAATAGGACAATAATGTTCATAGTGGTTTAGCTGTGGAGATCAATTCATGGAAATATAATGCTACATAAAATCTCCACGGTGCTTATATGCAATTCAAATGAAAGTTAATTTTTAATTTGAAACGTGTTTCTAGTTGCCACCAGGTCTCTAAACTTGCTGACTTGTTATTCAGTGCTGAAGTCGCACTAATCCACGAGAAGTCATACACCATGGCAAAGAACATTTTCCCCTATGCTTCATTTCTTTGCTTCCTGCACTGCACTGCAGGAATTAGGGCGAAGTTCCCATGAGGATCTCATGCAGTCTTGTTCCTTTATAACCTGATGTTAAAAGGCCATTCACATGACCCAGGGCTAGTGTACTAAATCAAAATTAATCATCAGGGCTTCAGCGAACCCCTTTTAACTCAGCCGTCATGTCTCGCTTTGACCTTTCTGTGATAAGTGTTGCAGATAAAGTCAAAGAACGGAGGTTGCTAGGTAGCAAGAAAGCAGAAAGCATAAATAATAAACAGTAAAACATGCGATCAAGTAAATAGGGATAAATGTATATAAACAGTAGAGCCATCCAGAGTACTTTCACCACTGATCGTTTGATGCATATTGCACACAAAAATTGTGGGTCAAAAGTGAAATTCTTTGCATCACTTAAAGGTGCACATCAATGTGGTGACTTCATGTGAGCCCGATGCAAAATCTGAGTTCTTTTGCCCTTGTGTGATTCTATAAGTGCATAATTGCAGGTACATTTGGTGTCCAAAGTGATCTTTTTTCTGCCTTTTTCAAATGGTTATTTTTATTTATAATGTGTTACTCATTGTCATGGATCACAAGATGTTACAGGCCATAACAATATAATATTTTCTGTAAAAAGCACCTTATATAACTAAAAAATAAGAATTATTTCCCATATTTTCCACTATTTTTTTCCATAATGTATCATAGTGTAATCTTACTTTTCTTTTGGTATCATTTCATTTATTTTATTTATAAAAACCCTAAATAGTATTTTATTCTAATTCTACAACATCAGAACTTTTATCCTATAAAATTTGAGTCCATAAATCGTGCGTCAATTCTGTTAACGTACCATACTTTGCCTTTAAATTGGTGGAATTATCTAACTATATAAGATACAGGAAATGATGTCACTGATAAGATCTGAAGCACTGAAAGGTGTGCTCTCTCTGAGAAAAAAAATGTATCTAAAAAATTTCTGACACCAAGAGACTTTCTGTAAAACGTCAAATCTCTTACCACAATGTCAAAAGGTAAACAGAATTATTATTTGTTTAAAAGTCTTTTAATCGTGCTGTCATTAGTGCTCTTAGCATTTATGCTAGCAAGTTAAGTTTAAAATTATCAAGTCTGTTACCGTCAATCTCTGTTACTAAGCTAGGGTAACAATACAAGACAGTGTGTAACAGAATTGACAGTAACAGAGTTGACAAACAATACTATAAATAAATATTGTTTTCCCTAATAAAGGTTAAAAAAAAAAATAGCTTTGTGTACTGGTGCGCTGTCATGTTGGAACAGGAAGGGGCCATCCCCAAACTGTTCCCACAAAGTTGGGAGCATGAAATTGTCTGAAATCTCTTGGTATGCTGAAGCATTAAGAGTTTATTTCGCTAGAAAAAAGGGGCCAAGCCCAACCCCTGAAAACAACCACACACCATAATCCCACCTCCACCAAACTTTACACTTTTCGCCAACAAATTGTATGTGGTCCTGTTGTACATACTTAACAAGCTGTTGTGGTAAGAAACTCCATTACTCAAGGGGGCAATAGAGTTCCAATGTTAGTGCCATTAATCAACATGTTATTTAGATATCTAGCATTTTAACCAATTTACTTAGCAAACTCTGTCTTCAGAATGTTGCTCACGCATGATACCAGTTGACCTGAAAGATAAAAATGACTCTAAAAGAAAAGTTTACATAAATATTAAAGCTACAGTAGAAGCAAGGCTAAGAATGCAGCTCATACTTACATCGTGATATGAATCATGGTCTGAAACACGTTGGAACACAACAACACAAAATCAAGCTTGTGCAGCTAGAAAACTGTGTAGCTAGAGCCAGTTTTGGGGGTTTGAGATATTGCTTCACTCGCACACAGCTTCAACAGGGCATAGTAAGCTTGAACAAAATTTTGCAGAAAAGCTCCACAGCGCAAATAAACTTACTTTAGTAGTTGATGTAGCTATTTTACTAGTCACAGACTAATTTAGTTGAGATTAAGATGAGATAAAACACTTATACTCAATTTCTCTGTTACTGGTTTGTCGTATGGATACTTAATATTTGAGGCAGTGCTGTCAGTCTCTGTCCCTTGTTTGTATGTTGTTTGGTGTGGTTAATTTATGTTTATGTTTTGAACGTTTAATAAAAAAAAGAAAAAGGTTTCGCATGGACAAATAGCTTTTAATCTGCAGTCCTGAAGCAGTCCATTGCCGAGGCCTATTTTTCGTTCTTTCATTGTGCGAGTTGTTTATTATGCTATTAAATCTGTGCCTCTGCATAATGTCAAGCCACATTTACTTTTGCATATTCCATTTATATGTAAATACTGACCTCTGATTAAGCCAGGCAAGTTACATTTCCAAACAGATCTTTAGTGTTGCAGTGCTGATTACTTTACAGGTACTCTTGCCTTAGTGCATCAAAATATGACTGTTGAGTGACCAGGAAAGAGCTCAGTTTACAATAAATATTATTGTAAAGTTGTTTATGCTGGTTGTGCTGGAATTGATGGTTGTGACCTCAATGTGGCGCCCACTGTGGGGCAAATATCACTGTACTTACAGGGAAAGGAACTGAACAAACATCAAACATACGTTTATTTTTTTATGACATGGAGCCTCAAATATGACAAAAACCATTGCGAAGTGCCCATTCCTAAAAAAATAAATAAGGTAGCTATATATTTTCTTGTACAAAGACACATATTTACTGTGAAGAAATAAAAATATGACAATTATTATCAGGATTTAAATCCTACTGAATTTTTCATTAAAGGGGGGGTGAAATGCTGTTTCATGCATACTGATCTTTTTACACTGTTAAAGACTTGGAATCCCATACTAAACATAGACAAAGTTTCAAAAGTTAAGGTGGACGTTTGATGGGAGTATTTCTGTGTCAAAAATACTACTTCCGGTTAGTCATAAGTTTCGGCAAGTTTTTTGAGATCATGCGTCCCCTTTGACGTTAACGGGGGCGGAATTTCCTTGTATGGGCCTTACGGACAATTCTACCGGAAGCGCGTGAGAGAGAGCGAGGGAGAGAGCGAAAGCAACAGGTTACGCCCATCAAAGCGCTGGCTTGTAGGATGCTAAACAGGTGATATAACCAGTAGCTACTGACTTACCCACTGATAGGCCGGCGGTCGATCTGTATTAGCACTTTCCTCACGCGACGGGCGAATCACTTTCCTCACAGAGCGACTCACTTTCCTCACGCGGCAGGCGAATCACTTTCCTCACTGAGCGAATCACTTTCCTCACAGACCGACTCACTTTCCTCACGCGGCGGGCGAATCACTTTCCTCACAGAGCGACTCACTTTCCTCACGCTGCGGGCGAATCACTTTCCTCACTGAGCGAATCACTTTCCTCACAGAGCGAATCACTTTCCTCACAGAGCGACTCACTTTCCTCACGCGGCGGGCGAATCACTTTCCTCACTGAGCGAATCACTTTCCTCACAGAGCGAATCACTTTCCTCACTGAGCGAATCACTTTCCTCACAGAGCGAATCACTTTCCTCACAGAGCGAATCACTTTCCTCACTGAGCGAATCACTTTCCTCACAGAGCGACTCACTTTCCTCATGCGGCGGGCGAATCACTTTCCTCACAGAGCGAATCACTTTCCTCAAAGAGCGACTCACTTTCCTCACGCGGCGGGCGAATCACTTTCCTCACTGAGCGAATCACTTTCCTCACAGAGCGAATCACTTTCCTCACTGAGCGAATCACTTTCCTCACAGAGCGAATCACTTTCCTCACAGAGCGAATCACTTTCCTCACAGAGCGACTCACTTTCCTCACGCGGCGGGCGAATCACTTTCCTCACTGAGCGAATCACTTTCCTCACAAAGCGAATCACTTTCCTCACTGAGCGAATCACTTTCCTCACAGAGCGACTCACTTTCCTCACGCGGCGGGCGAATCACTTTCCTCACTGAGCGAATCACTTTCCTCACAGAGCGAATCACTTTCCTCACTGAGCGAATCACTTTCCTCACAGAGCGAATCACTTTCCTCACAGAGCGACTCACTTTCCTCACGCGGCGGGCGAATCACTTTCCTCACTGAGCGAATCACTTTCCTCACAGAGCGAATCACTTTCCTCACTGAGCGAATCACTTTCCTCACAGAGCGACTCACTTTCCTCACAGAGCGACTCACTTTCCTCACGCGGCGGGCGAATCACTTTCCTCACTGAGCGAATCACTTTCCTCACAGAGCGAATCACTTTCCTCACTGAGCGAATCACTTTCCTCACAGAGCGACTCACTTTCCTCACGCGGCGGGCGAATCACTTTCCTCACTGAGCGGATCACTTTCCTCACAGAGCGAATCACTTTCCTCACTGAGCGAATCACTTTCCTCACAGAGCGAATCACTTTCCTCACTGCAGCGCGCTGCTGCACACGTCATTATTTAGCTCCGCTCACATGACACGCCCCCACCCGCTCGGCTTTTTTCGGAAAGACTCGGAACAGCGCATCTTTCTTATATAATTATAAAAAAAATAAAGACTTTTCGGAGATATGCAGGATGCAATGCTACTCTATAGGTACTCAAGATTGACATGACACTGACTGAAACTGAGTGTTTCACCCCCCCTTTAATATTTTTTTATTTCCCACAACAATATAGAGTTCCTTTGAGATTTTTCTATGGGCTTTATAATGGGGGTTTTCAATTTATGAGTAAAATAAAGCCTGTGGTAAACACAGGGGTGACCCCGAATAGTCGAAGATTCGATGCATCGATATGCGGAGCCGGATTCGACCACAGCTCTTACAGTCGAATCTTCGCAAGTGTTATGAAATGAGGATCATACCATTTTGGCAATATGGGGGTTCTCAATATTTTCAAGGCGTGGCGCGGCACTGAGCTTCGCGTCCCGAAGCTCAGCCCTGCGCCACGTCTTTAAAATTCGAACACGTTTTCAATGATTGTAAGCAAACCTGTGCCTTCTGTCAGAAGTCAATTCAAAATTGAGCTCGCACGTATATTGTGCGCGTCCGGTGTGAGATACCTAAGGCGCTGTGCTGAGTTTAGTGTCCGATGTGTGACCCCCTTTAGGCACAATCAGCTTAAGAAAGTGCATGTAAACACACTCAAAGTGTTTTTTTTTTCCTTTCTAGGCAGGTTTTTTTGGTTTATTTATCAAAATGTTCTTTTATATATTTGTGTGATGTTGTGTACTTTGATCGCAGCTTTAAAATGTTATGAGAAAAAGTTTTATGAATGTTTATCCGCCACATTACCTTTTATTTAAACCTAAATAAGAAAGTCATTGTCAGCTCGTCTGTCAGTTGGCAGGCAGTTTTGGTTCCTTTATTAAAAGTTGTTGCTGTGTGCAGTGTGTAAAGGAAAATAAATAGTTTTACCCTTCTGCTGACAGTGTCGTGCCCCACCCAACCCATTCACACACACACAGATGATTCGACTATCAGTCGACCATAGAAAGATTCGACTATTCTTATTCGAATGTGTAAATCCTTTGTCGGGGACACCCCTAGGTAAACATAACTTGATGATACTTTGAATTTTTTGTCTAAATTGTTTAGTCCGTCTCTTTTTGTAAACCACTTCTGCCCTGATTTCATCGAGGGGAGGGTCTATGGGCGGGTAAATGTATGGGCTTTTTTAGGGCCCGATTTTATCAAGCTTCTCAAAGTGCTATACTCTTAGGTGCTGAGAATTCATGAAATTTACTCCTACTTTCAAACTTAAGTATAAAAGCAAGTTATCAAATTTCTTAAAGCTAAGAATCACTCTTACTCTCCCAGTTATTTGAGACAGCTCGAGAGGTATCTCAAGTGGTTAGGAGTTACCAGTAGGGGCTTGAGATGGCGCTGAGGAGACAGAGACGTGCGCAAATCTTCAATAGAGGGAGAATGTGTTCGAAATGTTTGACGACAAATAGTTAATCAAACAGTATCGTTTGGGCAGAGCAGACATCATCTTTTTCAGCGCTGGCTAATGTTGGGTTTTATAAAAAAATGTATAAAAAAAACACTGTTCGAGTGATTCAGCAAGCAGTAGCGATCGCTTCTTCCTTCCTCCATTTCGGTTTTCTTTTGGAATCCATGGTGGCTGATTATATTTAAAAAAAATCTAGGCTATATATAGGCAGGTCCGTTAACAGCACACCAGTTTAAAAATTGTTATTAAGACATGGATGAAAACATGTTTATCTTTCATTTTAAATGTGTATATTATAATATATTCTCTTGAAAACTCTTTGTCAAATGTGTGTTGAATGTAAACTCCTTTTAGGAATTTCACGATTCAATGAGAATTTATCTGAGGATATTCTTAAATAAGGACATCTATTCAGTGATTGGCTCATGCCTATGACATCATCCAAAATCCCGTTTGTGACACAGCAAAGTGTCGTAAATCCACTCTAAGACTAGCACTTAAGATTTAGTCCTACACTTTACATAAAGTATGATTGGGATGCTTGATAACTAACTTTTACGCGCAGCTTTGAGCCAAGAATTTGTTTACACTTAAGTCAATTCTTTGCAGTGTTCTTGTGTGTAATTCTAAGATGCTTGATAAATACGGGCCCAGATCTTTCAATCTAATAGATGAATTAAACCCGTGCAATTGTCATATATAAACGCGCACGGAGACAAGGGAAAAACATACGGAGAGCATCAGCTTTCGTTTCTGCTCTGACAGCTGCAAGACCATGCCTAAGTCGTGAGTGTGTGTAAGAAATCAGAAATGGTGAGAGAACATTGTGCTTGGTATGTTTTTTCATCTTCAAACCATACAGCCAACAAAGTTGAAATCCTGTCTGGCAAGCGTGCTTCCCAAAATGTTTAGGGGTTAGGTCATTAGGCGGAGAGTAGACGTCTTTTGTGGCTGTTCAAATGAATTTGACCATTAGTGTTTACGCTACGAAAGCAATCCGGTCAAATACGTGTATGACTAACTCTGGAAGTGGTTGAAAGCGGACAAGCTCAAAACGTTTTAGACCCCGTTTACACCTGTATTTACCACCATCCACTTTTGATCCAATTGACCATAACATATCTTAAAGGGTTAGTTCACCCCAAAAATGAAACTGATGTCATTAACTCCTCACCCTAATGTCGTTCCACACCCGTAAGACCTCCGTTCATCTTCAGAACACAGTTTAAGATATTTTAGATTTAGACCGAGAGTGTATACAAGTGTATGCACACTATACTGTCCATGTCCAGAAAGGGAATAAAAACATCATCAAAGTAGTCCATCATCAGTAGGGTTCATTAGAATCTCTTGAAGCGTTGAAAATACATTGTGGTCCAAAAATAACAAAAACTACGACTTTATTCAGCATGGCCTTCTCTTCCTTGTTTGTGTTCAATCCTCAAATAAAGATTAGAACGGTTATGAATCAGTGAATCGATCAATGATTCGGATCGCCAATGTCACGTGATTTCAGCAGTTTGGCACGCGATCACTGACACCTGTCATTATCCAATCACAGCCCCCCTTACACGCATCAGTATACGTTAAGTATACACACAACAAAAAGACTGTGTAGCAGGCATATGAGTGTAAATAGACCATACAAATAAAAAACTATCAAAAAATGGAGAATTAATCATTCTTTTGGGACAAACCATCATTTGAATCCTCTGCCATCTGGTCGCCCCCACTTCGAGTGGGACTCGCAAACTGCAAATTCAATTAGTTCACTGTCCGCGTTTTAATTTCGGCAAATCCGTTTGGATTTGTTACTTGGTTCTGAATATTGTTCAATATGCTGGTGTGATTTTCTGCTCTAGAATCATTTCTGACCATTATTAATGTGATGTTGCTATTTTTTTCAGGTATTTTATGAACACACAGAACAGATTTATCTGAAATAGAAAGCTTTTGTAACATTATAAATGTTTTTTACCATCACTTTTGATCAATGTAATGCATCCTTGCTCAATAAAAGTATTAATTTCTTTCTAATTTTCTTTAAAAAAATAAAAAAAAAATCTTACTGATTCCAAACTTTTGAACGGTAGGCTAGTGTATAACGTTACAAAATCTTTCTATTTCAGATAAATGCTATTATTTTGAATGACGGTTTGTGTAACGTGACATTTTTTGTATGACATTAACATTTCTTTTAGAATTAAATTGTCCAGAAATAGGTGAAGCAAAACACAATTTGTTTATGTCTGAAACCTTTTATACAGTAGTCTACATGCTGGCTATTTAACTGCAGACCTGAAATAGCATACAGTGTACAGTACAAATATTTATAGTGTCTCTTATTTTCCTGTAAAGAACCATGATTGTCCCTTATTTTCCTTTTCTGAAGTTGGCAACCCTGTGTACAAACCACAACCAACCAGATTTTTTTTTTTAAATAATTTGCATTAATGAAAAGCAGTGTCTTCAAACGAGCTGAGAGCGAAGCCCCATCTACAGCCAATGACAATCTGACCTATTAGCATAGACACAGCCCTGAGTGAGAGTCAGCCATTTCTGTTTCCTCGCTGTAGCTGGGCCATCTGCGCCAGAGGTTGTGTTTTGGGATGTACCAATGCACATAAGAGTCTCTATAGACTCCCGTCATACCGCCTCAGATGTCATGCCCACAGACCATTTTCATCTCTGGGGGTCCTTGACCAATGAAAGCTACGATAGAGTCCAGACCTTCTGCTGTAAATTTGAAGGTCTGGCTACACGAGACTATAGGTCAATACCAGAGGCGGACAGTATTGGAGTATTTTTACTTTCTACTCAAGTACATTTTTCAAGTATATACTGTATCAGTAATTTTCTTTAGAAAACTTTTACTTCACGTCATTCCAATGCGTAATACATAATGTCATACTTTTTACTGCACTACATTTCATAAATAAAAGTTGTTTTTTTACCTTTAAAGGTGCACTATTTAGTATTTTTGCAGTAAAATATCCAAACACCACTAGGCCAGTGTTATACATTTTGTTCGGTTGAGTACTTACAATATCCCAAATGTTTCCAACTATTTGTAAATTGTGAGAAAATTGCTATTTTACCTAAGGACCGGGACGTGTCAGCATAGCATCTGAGGGAGTCGCCTGTCAATCGCGTCATATCTGCGCTACCCAAGGTTTTATTCTGCAGAAGCTCTTTTCTCTTAGCAGTGTGAACATATCACAGCAGCGCCGAGCGAAGACACAGAGTAACGTCATAACATCATTTTAAACACACTTAAATGTATCTAATATGATAAACAGAGCTGCTTTACCTTATAATCATGACCAAAGCGGAAGTGCGCGCGCCCGGCGACTGTGTCCCGTCCCGTCATAATAAAAGTCCCGGTGCTCGTGAGCCGTGAGTCCCTCCAGCGGCCGTGCTCAGCTCCTCAACACTCGGTCCTGCTCTGCTTTACACTACAGTAACGTTAATAACCGCATCCATGAACGTGATTTCTGCCCGAGTCCTATTTTCCACCGGCTGTGAGGTGAAGACCACATGTCCCAAGATACTACACTCACATTTGGCGTCATCAAACTACGCCTTTGTTTAGAATAGGCGCCCTCCAGTGGACGGAAAGTTGCATAGTGCACCTTTAACTCTTAATTACATGAAACATATAGTACTTTCTTACTTGTACTCAACTAAAAATGTAATTACTTTTACTTTACTGTAATCAAGTATTAAATGATAAAAACTGCAACACTATGTTTTGGAATGTTGTAAAGTAAAAGTTTTCCAAAGAAAATCACCAATAAAGTACATATACTTGACAATTAAATTATTTGGAAAGTAAAACTACTCCACTACTGTCAGTTTCTGGTCAATACCAACGCTTCTTGCGTAAACTTCAGATCCAGACAAAGTAAGCTTGTTGGCATTCTGTATGGCTAATGTTGCTAAAGCTACCATTGTCTCTGCCTGTTTTCATTAATGCTTACGAGTTTCCTAGTTAAAGGTTGCACAAGAACGCCCTTAGAGGTCGCCCACTTGAATGTGACGAGCTCGACTTAAAAAGTGGGAATTATGAAATGTCATTATTTTTATCCCACCATGCTCTCCATCTGGTTAATTCATAAACGCACATGTATTATGCACAGTGCAGATAGATGACTGAACATATTAGGCTGAACACCGCTACTGACAGTTTCTGACATCTTCAGTGCGTCAGATTGTTCTGTTTTGTTGTTGCTCTTCTTGAAAGGGGGCAGGGAGCACCAGCTCATTTGCATTTAAAGGGACACAGAAAAACGTTTTTTATCACCCTCAAAAAGCATTTAACATGCTATAAAAAAAAAGGCTATACACACTCTGGAGACCTATTTTGCATCTTGTAAAAAGGGGTAAAATTGGGCACCTTTAAAGAATTTATTAGTACTATTATGAATTGCTGTTTATTAATCTAAATGTAACTGTAACTGCTTATCACACATTCAAGGTCCCGTCTTAGCATTGTGTTTTTCTAATTGACTTTCTGTTTTATAAGGAGAATCTATTGTCTTCAGTACATCAGTATCAGTCAGGAACAGGCTAATGCTAATGTACTTAGCTAATGAAGAAACCCACAATGAAAGGAACAAGAAAAACCACAAGTCCACTCACATTAACATGAGTCTGAAACCCATAGGAGTCACACTTCTATGAATGTGGCACAACATGGAAATATTTTAGCAATGCTACTCCTCCACGTTTTTAAACCAAAATAAATATATAAAGCGCTGGGTGATGAAATCAAGATCATGGTTTGTAGGAGCAGTATAAATTTCAGCCTGGTTTCTTATACTTTTCTACACAAGTTTGTTGAATTTTTCCGCTAGAGATGTTGTTTGAAGTCTGTCGTGAATGATTCATATGGTTTAGCACACTTAGTACGTATAAACCCTCTCTTCCCACGTCAGAACACTCAACAACAAAAAACACAAAAAAGTCTTCTTTTTAAAGTGAGGGGGGAAAAAATTGAAAAATGCCAAGCCAACTTTTCTACATGCACACTTTACTAGCTAAAAATCACTCCCAGTGTTCTTCTTCTACAGCAACAAGTTATAATTCCAGTGTATTAATAATTAATCCATGTAGACAAGGAAGCTTTAATTTGTTCTGCCTCCTGGGTAGGATGTCAAAGAATTATAAGACTGCATTAAATTTTGTTTATGGATTATTGATGACTTGTGTGTCGACAATGCATTTTGAATGCTATATAGGCAATACCCCAAAATGTCACTTGAGTACCTGGCATACATACAGAAGGACTCCAAATACGAATGAAGGTGTAAAGGAGATAATGAGGTAATTACAGCAAACATTAGGTTATGAAACGATAGTAATTCTTCCACAATGAAGGCACTGGCATATTTACGAATGCAACAATTAAAGACCAGGTTGATAAAAATCCTAAATGGCCAAATATGTTCTCCTAACGGTGGGCATATCTCACCTATCTTCATAAACTGAAACGTAATCTCAGTTTAATATGCACAGCATTGATTATAACTGAAAGTTGGCATGAAATGGGGGTTGTGATACTCTTTTCTTCCCTAATGTGACTTACATTTCAGTGAAAGAGAAATTACATGTAGGGCGGGATTTTGTCCATGGGGAATTGATTGGATTGTTGTAGTTTTCTAGTGGTCATGTGCGTGACCGTTAGCTCCGACCACACATCAGTAAACGCATCATCAGAGAAGAGAAGAGATGTCAATGCAAGAGGAAGGCAAAGTTAAGGGAAAAATTACGAGGGCACATTGATAAAAAAATAATAATAATCCACGTATGTCATTATTTAACTCTTTCCCCGCCAAACACTGATTTTTCCGTTATTTGTGAGAAATACTAGCCTGACAAGCCAGACCCACATCAAGATGTTTGGTCTGGAAACTCACCATTGACAGCTCAACCCGAGGAGCGGGATAAACGGTTGTCTTTCAAACTCCTTCTGCACGCGATAGGATAGCGCTACAACCAACCAGAGCAACGAAGGTGAAACAGAGCTCGTTGATAGATTAAACATTCGCCGTATCCGGTCGGCAAAACTCAGAACACATCTTCCCTTTTTAAGAATGACTTCAGTGCCGTTCTTTGTTCTTTTCTCAGAGAAAAGCTTAACTCCAAGTCTTCCAGAGTCGCGGTCAAAGCTGATTCGAAAGACTGCCGCCGTTCGCCAGTTTCTGTGTTTATTAGAAGCACGCAAACGCAACTCAGCCATCGTCATTATGGCCCCGCCCACCGACTCTATACACGATGTGATTGGCCCGCCAAGAGTTAGGCGAATACAGCTCAGAAGGGTATTGAGAGTTGCTAGACGACACTCGCGGGCAGATTAAATTTGCTGCCGCTAGGGTGCGTCTAGATTTCTAGGCTAGAGAAATACGCTTCCCGGACAAAAACGGAATTTTCTGTGTTTCCGTATTTTCCCTGTTATACGCTAGGGGGCGCTATTACACATCTTCTGAATGAGTACAGACTCTCCTGATCAAAACACACATGAGTAAGACGCAGTAAAACAAGAGATCGTGTAAGCAACTGTAAAATAACGGGATCATCAACATTAAACATCATATAAATCAAAACTATCTAATGTTAGTGAATGAAATGTGGACCCAGGACGAGCTACAGGACTGTGAAGCATTAGGAGTGTTGATGGACTCGATCTACTCCATCTGTGTTTGATCATCGCTCTGAATCTGATCTGGAGTCAGTCTTTCACAAAAACATGATTTTCTAAGCTTTTTGTTCAAAATGTTGTTTTTGTAAAAAAAATAAAAAATTACCCATATTCAAGTGTTGATAAAAAAGGATGCATGAAGCTGGAAAAAAATTTATATAATTTTTTTTTAAGAAGAGGATCAGCTCTTTCTTTTGATATATTGCGTGCTGAGATATTCATAATAAAAAATATTACATTTTTGTGAAAATGGTCAAAAACCCTGGTGGTGGCTGTCAACTTTTTTTTAAACGCTGGTGGGGAAAGAGTTAATAATAATAATAAAAGCCGCATTATTCCTAAAAAAAATTCATTTTTGATTTCATGGTGACTTAAACCAATAAGTTAATCCAAACAGGTAGTTCCGCCTCAAGTTCACACGATTAGTTGAGCCAGAAGTCAACAGGTTAGCCCGCTAAATCCAGAGTAATGTTTTTTAAAAGCACCACAGAACAACAGTGATTACACGCTTCATAAGTAAATGAATGAATGACATATTTATAGTTGTCTCTGTACATTAAGCTAGCCTGAGAGAAAGTATTTTACATCTAAAAAATTACGCACATCAGCACCAACAAGAGAAACAGTACATTAGCATAATGACACCGATATGCTAACTTTAGCTAAGCCAGAGGCTACAATGACTCCACTGACATAGAGACTAAAATATTCCTGTTTAAACCATCACACCCTCACTTTCCCCTCCTCTCGAATCTCTCATATCCTACAGTGAGCGAACGAGTGCTCACTTTGATTTAGTGCACTTGGGATGGGGGGACTAGATATTTGAGGCCGCGAGTCTGCTCCGTCCGTGTTAGCTCAGTGTGAAAGCTGCTGAGAGCCTGGGTACCTCAACGCGGCTCGGTTCCTCTGATCCGGTGCTCTTTGATGTTCCTCCAGCTGGCTCCTGTTAGCCTCCTTTGGTAATTGCAGAAAGGGGCACTCATCTTTGCCCGTGTCCTTGCTGTGGAGCTGGGCGTCACTTTAAACAGCTTCACTACAGAGACACGGGCATCTCATGCTGGCATGCTTCATCTGGGGATATGGGTAGAGTTAAAAGTGAACCCGTAATCAGTGAAGCCTGAAGTTGCTGTGATAAAGGTAGATGACTAGCATTGTACGAGGAAATGACACTGAATTAAATAATGTCGCTGATGGTCTAGAAGGAATATTCCAGGTTCAGTACTGGCAGTTTTCATTTCAATTGGCATCTAAGGCCCTATTATACACACGATGCAAGTGTTTTTTGCTGGTTTCAGTCTGATGCAGTTCTCATTTTCACGTCCCGTTGTTTAAATAGCAAATGCACCCATGCACATCTGTTCAGCCATGGTCTATAAATTAGGTATGTACAGGCGCATCATTGGCACATTGGCGCATTGGATCCGAGCACGACTTCGCCATTGACCAACAAAAACCTGCACTAAAGTCAGTAGCACAGTATTTTTGCTATTTAAATGGCATGCAAAGAGCACACAAACATTTTTAAAATTATGTAAATAGCGAATCCGCCACAGTCTAAGCGCAACTGGCTTTTAAAGGGAATGGGAGATAAGACTCTGATTGGTTTATTTCATTTTATGTCCAGAACACAGCCATGACTCGTTTAGAGACGAAGTACAACCCTTTTAGACCTGACGGCAAGCGATTTTTCCGTCATTAAACTAGCGTAATTGGATTCTAAGTGCACCTGTGCCGAAAAATTTACACAGAAACCGTGTAACCATTGTAACATATATTTTTTCAATTTGTGTTGCTATACTAATTAAACAGTGATCATTTTTAACATTTACAAAATTTAAAAATATACATTTATTATATAAAATTATAAATATTTATTAAATAAATATTTATATTTAAAAAAAATTGATAAAGTATTTTTCTTTTTTTTAATAACATGAGGAAATTCATTTTTGTGGTGTTTTAATTATGACATAAAAAGTAAAAAAAAAAAAAGCAATACTCAAATATTAATTAAAAAATATTAAGTAAAAAATATGATATATAGAATATAGAATAGATTATATAGAAAATTGAAATTATGAGATGTCAATTATGATATAGCCTAATTATGAGGGGGAAAAAGTTTTTTCAAAAGTTTTTTTTTTTAAATTAAAAAAAAATGTAATCACAATTTCAACTTTGGCATAACTGACTTTTTATCTCAATTTTGACTTATCTCGTAATTTTGACGTTTTACGGCATAATTTAAACTTTTTATAATGTATTTTTATCTCATCATTTTAACTTTTTAATTATAATTATAATTTACCGAAGCAAGACTTTGTTTCCTTCCATGGCAGATGTGGGCTTCCATACCCAAACCTGTATGACTTTCTTTCTTCCGTGGTACACAAAAGGAGAATTTTTGGTTACTATAGTTACCCAATCATTCCTGTGAGGAAAAGGAGAAATATCCCAATACATTTAACCCAATCTTTTATGCCAATTTTGGATGAGCGTTTGTCCTTTCAGGAGCTTGACAACCATTTTATGCTTGTATTGTATGGAAAAGAGCAGCTTTGACATTCTGCTAAATATCTCCTTTTGTGTTCAACGGAATAAAAGAAAATCCTATACGGATTTGTAACAACATAATGGTGAGTTTGGCTCATCTAGATCCAATTCACCACGCATTCGCCTCCCAAATACCCCCAAAGGAACGAGCGTCTCCAAGATAAGGCTATGAGTGCCAGAAAATGCTACAGGCTTCAAGAGGCAGTAAAAGAAAACTTGACGTCGAAGGTTTACATGTTTTTATATTTTTTTTCTAAATATGTATCAGCCAGGAAGCAGATTTAATTAACACTAATTTCTGATACAGTTTAAGCCTAGACTTAGACTAAACTAATGGCAATCCTCCTGTGGAAACATTTGAATCTGTTCTGGGAAACAGGCCCGATGTTTCTATGCTGTGAAATGTTTCGCTGCCTAACACTATATTTTTAAAAATAACATATATTACTCTAGACTACCACGACTGCAGCAGTTTTAATCCGTATTTCCTTTTTTTACCCTCAAACAAACAGCTGATATCTTAAACAATCAGTCCAGAACATCTAACATTTCATAAATTGGTGACAAAATCGATATTGCATCATGTTAATTTAAATCATTTGGCTTTTTGTGATTTACGTTCCATGCGAGGAGCTATCATGTCAGATCCTGAACCCTGCGGAGAGCTAAATCGACCTGACAAAAAACGCTGTCGAACACCATATGAATGATGCCGTTTAACAGATTACCCACTTGGGCGCAAACACATCGATTTGAGCCAGTGAGGAGAGTTAATCTTCTGTAAGCCACACACAGCTGAACAATCTGTCATGAATCTTCTCCCCGCAGCTGAGAGATCACGATCTCAGCTATTTAGGTTTAACCAAGGCCAAAGATGTATGATAATGACATCATTATTTCATTCAAAATCTAGCTTTAAATACTAAGTTATGCCATTAAACTCTACGGCACAGCCTTTCTGATAGGTCCTTAATTCAATCTGCTATCACATGGTTCCCTAGGGCACAGCTGATTGGTTCCTGCTGTATCAGCAGCCAATGATCTTGCTGTTCAAATTTCAAATATTATCCCACTTTTAATGTTAAAGGATTAGCTCACTTCAAAATGAACATTTCCTGATATTTTACTCACCCCCATCTCGTCCAAGATGTTCATGTCTTTCTTTTTTTAGTCGAAAAGAAAGTTTTTTGAGGAAAACATTTCAGGATTTTTCTCTACACCATTGACTTCCACAACAACCAACATGTTGAAGGTCCAAAACAATGCACTTTAAATGGTTTCTTTTCTTTTTAAGCACTTTTCAGTTTTTTATTTTAACTTTTTCTCTCACCTTTACATTTTTTACAGTATATCTTACGAAAAATACATTTCAGCAAAAACTCAAAACATGTTCATCATTTAAGCGGTTCATCCAAGTTCATGTCTGTAAGAACAATATTTTTAAATATGAATAATGTATGAATGAATAAATGAATCGATTTGGACACACACGAAAAATAAGCCGCACATCACTGACCCGTAATTAAACGGAAATAAGGCTACCAGAAGTTTGAAGTCGAGTAACTGATCGCAGTTTCCTCAGCAGCAATTACGGAGTGTGTGACAGGGTTTTTAAAAACGAACTAAAAATACAGCTTTTTAATGGGAAGCTACGAAACCCCATCAAACCTCTCATGTGTAAGTTCTGTTTTGATGGTGCTCATAATTATTGAGAAGAGTCTTGTTTTTGTGCTAAAGAGTAAAACCCTGGAGATGAAACTGCAGGCTGAGGAAATTCTAATTAACCTCTCAGACAACACACACATAAACAGACACATGAAAAGAGCTGTTTATGAACTGCACAAGTGTTTCACTGTCATTAAATCAAAGAGACTTCAATGGCACACAATTCCCCGCAGAGTCACTGCGATGAGGAGAAAGGACATCTCCAGTTATGTTTGATATCATCAGGCTATTGTGAATACATATAGTGACAAAGAGCACTGAGAAGTGATCGTGCCCGTGCAAACTCTGACCTGGTTAACATGATAAAATGGAGTCCAGATTAAAATTGATCAGATCAGAAAATTGGTTCAAGTGTGGACGCAAACAAACGGACCAAGACCACTAAAAAGATAGGTCTCTTGGGTTCACACTTGTAGTTCAGGTTCTCTTAGTTGTTTTCAGAGGTGGACAGTAGTGGAGTAGTTTTACTTTCCAAGTAATTTAATTTTTCAAGTATATTATACTTTATCAGTGTTCTTCTTTGGAAACGTTTACTTCACAACATTTCAAAACATAGTATTTTAATTTTTACTGCACTGCGTTTTGTACTGAATATATAATTTAATACTTAATTACATTAAAAATGTAGTGCTGTATATGTTTACTCAAGTAAAAGTAATTAAAATTTTACTTGAGTACAAGTAAGAAAGTACTATATGTTTAATGTAATTAAAGGTGCACTATGTAGTATTTTTGCAGTAAAATATCCAAAAACCACTAGGCCAGTGTTATATATTTTGTTCAGTTGAGTACCTACAATATCCCAAATGTTTCCAACTATTTGTAAATTGTGAGAAAAATGCTATTTTAACTGCGGACCGGGACGTGTCAGCATAGCGTTTGAGGAGACGCCTGTTAATTGCGTCATATCTGCGTTACCCTCGGTTTCGGGTTTTATTCTGCAGGAGCGCTTTACTCTTAGCAGTGTGAACAAGTGAACACACGGAATAACGCCATAACATCATTTTTAAACACACTTAAATGTATCCAATATGATAAACAGAGCTGCATTACCTCATAATCATAACCGGAAGAGCGGATCAGTGCAGGCGCCCGGCGAATGTGTTCTGTCCCGTCATAATAAAAGTCCTGGTACTCTCGAGCCGTGCATTTGTTTAACAATCGCTCCAGCGGCCGTGCTCAGCTCCACAACACTCGGTCCTGCTCTGCTTAACTACAGTAACGTTAATAACCGCATCCATCAACATGATTTCTGCCCGAGTCCTATTTTCCACCGGCTGTGAGGTGAAGACCACATGTCCCAAGATAACTTTGCGTCATCAAACTACGCCTTTGTTTTGAATAGGCGCCCTCCAGTGGACGGAAAGTTTCATAGTGCACCTTTAAGAGTTAAAGGTAAAAAGAACTTTTATTTATGAAATGTAGTGCAGTAAATAGTGTATGACATTATATATTATGCTTTGTAATGTAGTGAACTAAAAGTTTTTCAAAGAAAATCACTGATACAGTATATACTTGAAAAATGTATTTGAGTAGAAAGTAAAAATACTCCACTACTGGTCCGGACCAAAAAAGAAAATGATACATTTAGTCCTGTTTACTTAGCGTTCACACTGTCATTTCTAAGACCGAACCTAAAGATACAAAACAAGGGCTTTTATGATGTATGTTTTGCGACGGAACTTGTCGAACATCCAACACAATAATGCCGTGTTGTGGGTGTATGACAAACAGAATCTCAGAAACTTTGATGTCCTGAATTATAGACAACACAAACACGTACAGCCATTTGTCTCCACACCCCACAAAGTGAAGCTGCAGGGAAAACGTCTTTCCCTCATGTCCTTCCTTCACATTTGTTCCTCCTCCCCCACTTCCATCCCTTTACACATTCTTCTCTTCACTCGGTTCACTTAGAAAGATTTTTTCAAAATTATAATGTCAATGCCAGTCAATTAACCGTCATGTTTGATATAATTTGAAACGTCTCAGTGCGACTGGTAGAATGGTCTCTTCTCCAAAGTAGTAAACCAAAAGGTCTGAAGGTCTGGACTCGCAGCTTTCATACGTCAAGGACCTCTCAAAAGTAGCCTGAGGTGGTCATACTCAATTCTAGTCCGAATATGAGTCTGAAACTGCTCCATTGGGCTGTGATTATGGGGCGTGTTTCAACCGAACCAGGAAAGACCTCAATTGGATAGATCTGCAACCAATCAGAGCAACGGAGCGACGCATAACGTTAGTCAAACGTCAACAGAACTCAACTGCACTGTGTTGCCAAGTCCGCGGTTTTTCTGAGGGTTGTTTTCCATGTCTGCAGGTTGAAGTGACCTCAATTATGTGATGTATAGACCCAGGAATGCTAATTTTAGCAGGCAACCTAGCCAAAATAACACACCTTTTGCCCCCCAAACACTTTTCCGGAGAACCCCCCTGAGAAGCTATTGGGCTTGTTTTGGGTTAGTATGTAATGGGGTGAACCTTCTGTTACGTGAATGGATGGAGCTGGGCGGAAGTTAAGCTTACGGCCCCTTTAAAAACGCGAGGATTTCTCTTGCTTCCGTTTTCCCTGGCATGGTATGCAGACTGTGTTCGTGTCGCGAGAGCTGTCTGGTTTGCGTTAAGCATTGAGCGCACATTTTAAGCGCCGTGGACCTGTAAAAGGCTGAGATTCCTGTCTAATTTGTGCCGTGGGCCTGTGTGTGTACATCCACTACATCAACGTCGGGGTATGTTGTTGCACTGAATTGTTGTTGCGTTATTTTAATAAAGGCGTTTTTTTTTAATGGTGACTCACTTATTTAGCGTGACCCAGGCAGAAGTGGTGGGTCGTTCAATACACTTACCGAGGGCCAGTCAATTGTGCTGCAGGTAGGTTTTAAATGCTGTTTGGTGAATTGTCATTTAAAGATGTAATTTTTAGATTTAATGTATGTGATTTAATGACCAAATGAAGGGATTATTTTGTAGAAATCTGTCCGCTGCTGTTTTGCTGCTGTGCGGTAATTCGCCTGGGTGACCAGCTGTCTTGGACTCTCTTCAAGTTCACACGATTGTGTGAATGCTCAAGTTGCACCGGCGTGATTCGTGAGCGCGTTTCTTTTTGCGCGCGCGTCTTTGTGAGCGCATCTCTTTGGGAGCGCATCTCTGTGAGCGCATTATGCGAGTGCGCTTTGAGCGCGTCAGTTTGTGAAAACGTGAGCGTGTGTTTGTATGTGTGTGTGTGTGTGTATGTATGTGTGTGTGTGTCAAAATCAGTTGGTTATTTTCTTTGTGAATGATTTAATTGAATTTTCTTTCTTTCTTTCTTTTGTTTAAGTATTCCTGAATCCTGTAAGTGGCAATTGTCACCTTTTGAGTGTATCTGTACTATCTGATATCAATTTATTGTACCATCAAGGTTCATTATTTATTTGTGATTGGGAGGGTTAATTTTACATTTATTTATTTTGTTTGATTTGTGGTTTTGGTTGTTTATTTTGAGTGGGGTTAATTTTGGTTGTTTTATTCATTTGTATGAAGGTGATAATTGAGGTTATTGTTTGAGTTGAATTGTTTTGGATTACTTTTCCTCCCTTCACTAATATTGAATTGTCTGGTGTCTTATTGATATTTAAGATATACTCTTATAGGTGACCACTGGATGGTATCGGAATATTATTTTACTTAAAATTATTTGTATTTGTATATTTTCTTTTGAAGTCTTGTCTTTTGTATGATTATTCTTTTAAACTGTTGTGTGTAAATTAAAGATTTGTTGTACACACCTCTGTTTGCTCTTTCCATTTGTTTGGAAAACCTGCAAGAGTGAATATTCGTAATTTATCTGATATCGTAGGTGGCAGTATTGTCCTCCGCTCACAAGTAGTTGGCGGGTTTTGTTGTAAAAACGTAGCAACCCTGTCTGCACGCGTGCTGGAATAAACAAAATTTGTCGGTGTTGTAAAAAAAGAATAATATACACAGTTACTTACCAACATATTCATCCTTTCTGAGAGAAATAGCAAAGGCAAATGCATATACAAACAAGCTCTCCGTTTAGGATTCGAACAAATTCAACCCAAGCCCCTTGGTTTGGTGTCACTGCATTTGTTTCCAGGCGGATTGTTAAATAACGTGACACACACACCTCGCGGACATCCTGTAGAATTCATCCAACCAGATAATGACTTCCAGATAAGTGTGCCATATGCATCAGACGTTCAGCCAACGGTCCGTGGGCATGATGTCTGAAGCTGAGACTAAAGACTCTATAAAGTAGGAATATCTAGCTTACAGAGTAGGGTGGATCCTCTCCCAGGATCTCCATCCAAATTACCCTCTGTTCCTCAACAAGTTGCAAACTCTCGAGGTCTATGTCCATTTTAATGCAAATTCCCATTGTTAGCTCATGTCTAAATTTGTAGGAGGTTTCAGTCTTGGTCTGGTATTTAAAGAAACATTTCTAAGGGTTCAGGGCAATTTGTAGTCAGATAAGCCTCTTCTTAAAAAGAGAAAGAGGAAATATTGGGTCCATCTAATCCTGAGATTGCGTAGAGAGGAAGGAGCATTCCACCTCCTTATCAAGGAGCTTCGGGATTATCCTGAGTGATTCAAAGTTTACTTCAGGATGTCAGTGGCTCCGTTTGATGCTTTGCTAGCGATACTGGATGAAGTGGATCAACTTGTCAGACGCCATTCTGGATTTTGGCGTTAACTTGTACGGTGGCTCTGAATTGTCAAATCACCTCTCAAAATTAGTGTGCTACGGATGCAAGAAAAACATCAAATTTGAACGTTTTGGAGTTATATCGAGCTGAAATGCCTATCATTTATATTTTGCAGCAAATGTTTAGATGTTGTTGGTTTATCTTCATCCCAGTCTTTCAATCTTATAATATCAAAATCCATCATCATTTAGTTTTTTTTAGTAATTACATTTTTAAAACTATTATGATCTAAACAGAGCGCAAAACTAATCATAAATCATTGCAATTTTTATTATTCATACGAATTACAACTGTCTATCGAAGGCATCTTTTTTTTATGGCAACCAACAATTTTGCCAAATTAAGTTTGGTAACACTTTAGGGTCCAATTCTCACTATTAACTTGTTGTTTATTAGCATGCCTATTACTAGGATATTGGCTGTTTATTAGTACTTATAAAGCATATATTAATACCTTATTCTGAATGACCATACTCTACCCTCCCAACTGAACTACTTTACTAACAAATTATAAACAGTAATAAGGAGTTTATTGAGGCAAAAGTTGTAGTTATTAGTGAGTGAGAATTGCACTAAACTATAGTGTGTCCTACATTTTTATTTATTTTTTTCAAATATTGTCATACTGCTTATTAAAGGTCCGGTACATACGTTTTGGAATAAAGCATAAAAATACCACAATATGTTTGCAGATTTTTAGGAATCATGCTGAGTTCACACTCGTTTCTGCTTAAAACAATGCTACAGCCAGTTATTTTACTTTGAAAATTCTCTGTAAGAATGTCTGCTTTTGTTTTGGTCTGGGTTATAACGCATGTTGCCAGTTTACTCAATAGAATTTCCAGACCATGGGTTGCCAGTTGGCGGAAAAAACAGCGTATTGCTGCCATGGAAGCCAGCAAACAAACTGGGTTAGAGATCACAGATTCTACCCGACCTAAAAAGCCTCTGCATTCATAGAGATTTTTACATGCATCCCTATGTAAAATTCATCCCTAGCCTGACGTGGTCATACTCAATTCTAGTCCGAATATGAGTCTGAAACTGCTCCATTGGGCTGTGATTATGGAGCGTGTTTCAACCGAACCAGGAAAGACCTCAATTGGATAGACCTACAACCAATCAGAGCAATGGAGCGACGCATAATGTTAGTCAAACGTCATCAGAACTCAACTGCACTGTGTTGCCAAGTCCGCGGTTTTTCTGAGGGTTGTTTTCCATGTCCGCAGGTTGAAGTGACCTCAATTATGTGATTTATAGACCCAGGAATGCAAATTTTTGCAAGGCAACCTTGCCAAAATAACACACCTTTTACCCCCCAAACGCCCTTTTTCCCAGACAATAAGGAGCATTCATGAAATGTTGGAAGAAAAATCAAGGTAAATACATGTAAAAGGAACGTTTTAATTGTGCGTCATTAATTTTGTGAAATAATGCAAAAAGTGTTAAAATATTATTTAACTGTGTATATTTAGCTGCATTTAATACTAGCCATGAAATTACTATTAGGAAGACAAGAGTTGTCCATTTTATTTATTTAAAAAAAAACATTAACAGTGTAATTTCCATCGCTGGCATTTCCACAACAAAATGCTTATCATACACATTTTTAAGAGAAACACTCTTCTAAAAGTCCATAATAAAATCATGCAAAATATTTTATCATTGCATAATGTGTTCTGTTTTGCATATTTCCTGTAAAAAAAAAAATACAATAGCAAAAACAGAAGAAAAAAAAAGAAAAAAAAAGGTGCAACAGCTCAAACTCATGTGGCCTGTGAGTGGGAACAAATGTACTATCTGTCCGGTTGAGGGTTTTTTAAATGCCATATGTATTCCAGTCAACTGTCCTTCGTATGGATCTGTGTTGGTTTAAGAGCTTTTCCCTGACCTCTAAGATGAACTCCATCATAGCAAAGACGGCGGAACTGGCTTTACTAGAGATTCATGAATTAATCATTGCATTTACATAGAGATATACCAGGGAAGTAAAGTGCTGAAGAGGTGAAGCCGGCTATATTGCAGCCCTGACTAATGATTATCTACATAAAGTCTCGTTCATTTACTGAGATATTCTATACAAGTGCTCCCAGACGTGTAATAATAGACCAGGATGTGGCAGAATCATGACGAAGAAGCCCACAAAAAAAGACTAACTTCAGTGACGTTTCCAGTGAAGCACCTGGATGGAGTCCTGCAGGGTTTGTGCAGTTTGGAGTAGAGATTTTGCCAAAATTCGACCAGGACATAGAAGGTTATTGAGGTTCCCTCTTTTTGAGGGACTTCAGAATGTCTGAAATCCTTAAAGCCAGTGGTCAGACTGATAAATTATTGTGGAAAGGTAAAGTTTGAAGGGATTAATTTTACAAGTAAGCAAGCAATTATTAAAGGGATAGTTTACCCAAAAATTAAAGTTTCTCCAGGGTAAGTCATCCTAGGTGTATATAACTTTCTTTTTTCAGACAAATACAATCCAAGTTATATTAATAAATGTCCTGACTCTTCCAAACTTTATAATGGCAGTGAATGGGAGCCCAAAAAAGTGCATCCATCCATTATAAAAGTAATCCACACAGCTCCGAGGGAGTTGCTCAAGGCCTTCTGGAGCAAAGCGATGTGTTTTTGTAATTAAAATGTCCATATTTAACACCTTCTAAAGTAAAATATCTAGCTTCAGACAGACTGCCATCCGTAACTTACGGAAAAAAAACTTAACTGGCACAACGATGACGTCAGACGTAGGTGGAAGGCGGTCTGTCTGAAGCTAAATATTTTACTTTATAAAGTGTTACACAAACCCATCCATTCACTTCAGAAGGCTTTTATTAACCAAGGATCATATTTTCACGTGGAGGCTGGCCAGTCAGGGTGCCCATGCTGACCCCTGTCCACTGCCGAAAGTGCCAACAGGCACGTGAGCATCAGAACTGGACCATGGAGCAATAGAAGATGGTGGCCTGGTCTGATGAATCACGTTTTCACGTGAATGGCCGGGCGCGTTCCTTTGTTTGAGGAATACATGGCACCAGGATGCACTATGGGAAGAAGGCAAGCCTGCGGAGGCAGTGTGATGCTTTGGGCAATGTTCTGCTGGGAAACCTTGGGTCCTGCCATCCATGTGGATTACATTGACACATACCACCTACCTAAGCATTGTTGCAGACCATGTACACCCTTTGATGGAAACGGTATTCACTGGTGGCTGTGTCTCTTCCAGCAGGATAATGCTCCTGCCACAAAGCAAAAATGCTTCAGGAACGGTTTGAGGAGCACAACGAATTTGAGGTGTCGACTTGGCCTCCAAATTCCCCAGATCTCAATCCAGTCGAGCATCTGTGGGATGTGCTGAACAAACAAGTCTGATCCATGGAGGCCCCCACCTCGCAACTTACAGGACTTAAAGGATCTGCTGCTAGCATCTTGGTGCCAGATACCACAGCACACCTTCAGGGGTCTAGTGGAGTCCATGCCTCGACAGGTCCGGGCTGCTTCGGCAGCAAAAGGGGAACCAACACAATATGAGGTCATGTTGGTTATGATGGTCATAATGTTATGCCTGATCGGAGTAAATCAAAACCTAATGTTAGTGATTGAAACTTCGACCCAGGAAGTGCTATAGGACTGTGAAGCTTTGGGGGTGTTGGTGAACTTGATTTGCTCCATGTGTGTTTTGATCGTTCTGAATCCGCTCTGGATGCAGTCTTTGACAAAAATGCGATTTTCTCAGCTTTTTGCTCAAAATGTTGCTTTTTAATAAAACGTACCCATAGTCAAGTGTTGAGGGGGGGAAAAGAGTGATTTAAAGGGTTATTTCACCCAAAAATGGCATTTCTATCATTAATTACACACCCTCGGCCTTGTCATTCCAAAAAAGCAACTTCAGAAAGCATCTTCAGAACACAAATAAAGATATTTCTAATGAAATCCGAAAGCTCTCTGACACTTTCAAGCTCCAGAAAGGTAGGGAAGACACTGCTAAAATAGTTCATGTGACTACAGTGGTTCAACCTTAATGTTATGAAGGGACGAGAATACTTTTTTGTATGCAAAAGTAACGACTTTATTCAACAATTTCTTCTAGGCTGTGTCACTGCCATATGAAAATTATAAAACTAAAGTAAAAGTTTTCCACAAATCATATTTACTGAAAGCAACTCTATATACTCTTTGATCAGGATGCAAATCAGCTTTCCATGGTTTATTCGATCAAAAATGCCCACTTACCAAATGTATTAAGCTGACGTTGTTGTCACTGTTTAAGATGAGACAAGTTGTATCTTTTCAAGGGCGCGCGGGACATGAGAAGGATTAAGGCTGACTACAGTTTTCAACGATGCCCGCTGGCAAACTTCTGACAGGATCACATAAAAACAAACAAAATTATTGACTGCAAAGTCCAGTTGAAGGGCGAGTTTTTTTCAGATGAAAAAGACATTTACTGATACAACATAATCGCTAACAAAGACAAATAGCTATTATAAAGGCTTTTAAAATGAAATGGGCCACAACAAACCCTTTGTTACCAAACAAATCACATAAATTCTGTAGAGGCCCTTTGTAGCCGACAGACTCTTTCAGCTTTTCAGTAATCTATCAAAGATATCTGACAGACACAGAAACCAGAGAAGCATTAGATGAGAGCGCACATAAAGAAAAGGAGAAAAAAAGTCCTAAAATGTTTCTCAATCAAGAGCGCTCGTTTTCATATGCGCACAGCGCCACCTTGTGGTCAGCAACTTCTAATGCACTGGGAAATGCTCCTCAACTTTAAACAGCCAGGGGTAAAATATATATTTTTTATATTGTAATAATTTCACATTGTAATGGCATCTTTTTATGTTTTTAAGGCCAGTATAAATGATACTAATGTTGCTACTGATGTCTCTGTGAAAATTAATTAGTTTTAACCATTAATGATAGGCATTCATTACAACATTACAGTATAATTGAAAGCTATATTAATTTTAACATCTATTAGGCTTTAAAAAATATATATTTTAAAATTAAGAGAACTAAATTAAGAGAAAAATCTTCACATAAACTCATTATAATAAATGTCACTTTTACTATGATGCCCTTCCTACCTGTCTAACAGGAAATATACAGAAACTGAATAAAGTTATCAAAAAGTCTGCACTGCATAAATAATCCATCAAATTTAGATGAATCTTTATTAAACCTACAAGTTTCTGTCACCTTTGTTCTTTGATTAACATTAATTACTGACATCACAGCAACTGGTTTATTAGGCTGCTCTCACTTTAAGACCTGCCGCCGAACATGCGGATCTGCTGTCGTCAGATCTTTAAGTTAATTTAAGACGTTATTTAACTTATTTAGGACTGCTCATGTGAGGATACTCGACAAAACTGACATTTTGGCATAATTCTGTGTTATTTTTCAAGCAGCGCATGTCATTCACAGACAGCACGTTGTCTTTTGTCTTACATTAAACTGAAAGAAACACATAAACACAAAATGTAACTGTATGTTAAATGCGATTTGATGTTATTTCACATATACTTCTTGTTTTTAATTGTATAGTATTCAAAATAATATAGATGAATAATAATACTGTACCTCAGTGAGCCACAGTTGATTTTAGGGAGCCCAATGTACAGCAGAATAAATGTGACAAACAGGCCCTGTGATGGAATCCCTCAGCTGTTTCAATCAAAGAGCTTGTTTTCTGATTGTATCCATCAAAAGTAATGCAAATGATTGCTGGGGTTTGTAATTGAGATGAACGCATGTGTCCTGCACGCAGATGTGTTTGGTGATTCATTACACTGATGAGGACACTGTGCAAACTAATTGGAAAGAGATTTGATCTAACGCAGAAGCTTTTTGGCACCTTATGTTCTTTCCTAAAATTCAACAGCACACCATAACTTAAAAGGATAGTTCACCAAAAAAATGAATTCTCTCATCATTTACTTACCTTCATGTTGTTCCAAACCTGTATATGTTTCTTTGTTCTGCTGAACTAAAAAGAAGATATTTTGAGGAATGTTTGTAACAAATCAGGTGGAGCAACCACTGACTACAATAGTAGTAAATTATAGAGTAAAATATTTACAAAAAGGTAAAAATATTTTACTTTAGAAGACAGGACATCCAGGCTATTCCACCATATTGTGTGTTGCAGTTTAGCCCATTACTAAGTAATAGGAGTTAATCGTTGTAATGTCTAGTGTTTTGGTTTGTCCAGCGATAACTGTTCACATCCAGAGTCCAGTGACGTCTCCTGTCCACGTGTAGAGATGCCTCCACAACCAATTCTAGGGTTATAAAGAATGGGGTGAAAAGCGAAAAACAACAAGGATGGATCCATCATGCCTTGTTATCACTGTGCAGGCTGGTGGTGGTGGTGTAATGGTGTGGGGGATGTTTTCTTGACACACTTTAGGCCCCTTAGTGCTAATTGGGCATCGTTTAAATGCCACGGCCTACCTGAGCATTGTTTCTGACCATGTCCATCCCTTTATGACCACCATGTGCTTATCCTCTGATAAGACTGAACTTCCAGCAGGATAATGCACCATGTCAAAAAGCTTGAATCATTTCAAATTGGTTTCTTGAACATGACAATGAGTTGACTGTACAAAAATGGCCCCCACAGTCACCAGATCTCAACCCAATAGAGCATCTTTGGGATGTGATGGAACGGGAGCTTCGTGCCCTGGATGTGCATCCCACAAATCTCCATCAACTGCAAGATGCTGTCCTACCAATATGGGCAAAATTTCTATAGAATGCTTTCAGCAGCTTGTTGAATCAATGCCTCTTTAATTAAGGCAGTTCTGAAGGCGAAAGGGGTCAAACACAGTATTAGTATGGTGTTCCTAATAATCCTTTAGGTGAGTGTATATCTGTAGTCTATGGTTGGATCTAAGATTTCGAAGTATTAAAAAAATAATGTTGTTTCATCATGTTCTAATAACAAAGAAAAAGCGTTTTTAAAAAGACCTTCTAAACATTTAGAAATAACATTTGGGAACCTTAGCAAAATGTTCTTAGTACATATTTTTGTTAGCTGGGAAAGTGATAAGATTATAAATAGATAATAATGCTTGAAACAGGCACTGCAACGCCAAACAAAACTGAAGCCGCAAGTAAAGCAGAAACAAAACTATGAAAGAGTGGAAAACAAACACGCTGAGGCGATCTGAGCAGCTGGTAGACACTGCAGTGACTGTACTGTATGAGCAGTGAAGTGTGCAGTAATCTGTGTTTCTCTCTCTCCCGCTAAGGAAGAAACTCATCAAAGTGGAGATTAGCCGCGCGGCCGTGATTATTTTCGGGTGCTGTAATGTAACGGTTCAAAGGTGCCATTAATCTTAGCGTTCAGATGCACATCTCATTCGGTGGAGTCTCCTTGATTCGCTCACAAAGGGTGAATGCAGCAATTTCTGAATTGCTTTCGTGCATCTAAGCAGACTAATCTAACCTTCTACGTAACCTCCATACTAACTTGTGCATAGATTTATTATCATTTGAAATCACAGCCTTCAATGTCAAACGTAACGTAACAGCTCCCCCTGTAGGCCAAAGGGGGGTGGTGCCTCAGTGGACCGTCAGGGTCTCCCAATCATTACACAATCGGCCTCCAGGGGACATCTGAACTTACAAAGGCCCCAAATCAGCCTGTTGACGTCATTTTATCGGTCAGATCTCTGTTATTCAGAACAGAAAGTCTCCTAATGAAGCGTGTCATAAGCAGATATGGGAACAGGCTATAAATGAGCTATATTTCAAGGATCATTCATATATGGAATCAGTCATGGAACACATTGTATATTAGAAAGACAGACAGACAGACAGACAGACAGACAGACAGACAGACAGACAGACAGACCAAAACTGCAAAAATAATGACAGTAAACAGTTCTCTGTGTTGGTGACATGTGCAATGCAAAACTGACACTCTTGCTAATAACCCTACATGCTAAATCCACACTATAATCACCACTGAAAATATCCCACTCTCTACCACTGCCACATCATGCTAAATAAGTTGAGCTTAAAAAAAAATCTGTGCCCAAGCACCAGCCTCCTCCTAGGTATTGTTGAGATATTTCCAAGTCTAATCCTTAAGGCAGAATGCATTATGCTTAGCGGGGAGCAGTGAGCGTCTGTGATAAGCGCTCGCCACCTCAAAGACACAAAGTAAAATATGCCAATAGAAGCCTGACTGCAGGGTTAAGGGTATTAGCAGACCTACAAAGGAGACATTTCACATAAAAATACAAGCAATTTTGGTTATTTCAGTCTTAAGGGAGGAATTCAGCACCTACCCAGCTAACTGGGAACATTCTCAAAACTTGAACTAACGTTCTGGCAAGATTCTGTCATCTTATGAACAAACATTCTTCCAGTAACATTAAAAAATATAGCTGCGAGCAGCCATTAGCGGGGCCAAGCGCAAAGAAAGCAATAAGACATACCAACATAGCTCGGCATGTCAAACCAACTTAAACAGCAATCAAAGGCATTTTAAAATGATTTTAGACAAAATAGCTTAAAAATCATGATTTAATGCTTTATCACTTTTGACCAATAGGTGGCGCAGTTACGAAACTGATGTGGTTTGGTCAGAGTGAGGTGACAATGACACTAGCAAATTTTGGTGTCATAATGTCAAAGCAGTGCAGAGATACAGCCTCAATACCAAGTTGCGTAATGATACGGCAATGCGTTTTTATAATATAGCATGTTTTGACTAAATTCAAAATGGCCAACTCCCAAAATGGTTGGTATGGGAAAATTGGCTATGCTTTGGCTCGGCATGATGCCACGAATCTAAAGAGACCAGTTTTGTGATTTTTGGATAAAGCATTGTGAAGTTATCATCAAAAAAGTCACATTTTTGTATCTCTGGACCACTAGGTGGCACTGCGCCGAAACTCTGCAGGCAGTCTTAAGTCATGGTTGGCATAACACATACTAAGTTTGGTTAGAATATGCTAAAGCATTGCAGAGATATAGCCTAATTTCATTTTTGTGTGAAGTTTGTCGAATTCATTTGCGTGTTATTCGAAAAACATTTGACTAATCATCTAGATTCTAATATTGTTTTGTCAGCATAGTCTGAAGATGATCTGGTTTAATTTTCATGAGAATTGGGGCTATGGCCTAGGAGGAGTTCGAAAAAGTAGGTTTTTAAAGGAAATCAAAACGGCGAACATAAAGTTTGGCCAAATATGGCAAAATTGGTATCTGTGTTATTGGCATGACTCAAGGAATCTATTGTACCACTTTTATGATGATAGTCAAATTAAATAATAAGTTATTAGCATTTTTGGAAAATTAATTATAACTTTTTTCCACAAGGTGGCGCTGCCCTGAAACTTTTTGAGTACCTTCAGGGCTTGGTGCCGAAGACACATACCAAGTTTCGTAATGATACGCCAATGCCTTCGTAAAATATAGCGTGTGGTTAACAACGGTGTGGTTAATGTTTGGACTGTCTTCTATCTTTGTGCCAAAGCTCATAACTTTTTACCAAGCGGTTCTATGGGCTGCCATAGACTTGCGGCGGAATAATAAGAAGAAGAAATCTAACGGTTTCAATAGGTGCCTCCGCACCTTCGGTGCTTGGCCCCTAAAAAATGTTTGTTCTAAGTTATCTGGTCTTTAATAATCTCAAAACGTTTGAGTTTACTAGTTTCAGAGTGCTCAGAGATCATTCAAAAGTAAAGTTCACATACTGTTTAAATGATAACCAAGAAAACATAAAAAAAAAAAACGAACTTTTGGAACATTCAGAAACCATTCAGAAATAACGTTTTCTTAACATGATGGTAAAAACGTTCTTAGAACATGCTTTTAATAACTGGCTGACTACACTCTTTTAGGGGTACAACAGGTACTCATATGAACCTTTTAGGTATAACAAAAAAGGGGGCTGCCCCAGTGACAAGCTGAGATTCTGAGTGTTCATACAGACAGGAAAAAAAGAAAAAGTAATTGAAAAGACGTTATGAACACTTTCACCTTTTAAACAGATCTGACGGCCATTCACACAATGTGTTCTTTGCTGTTAAAAACATAAAACACAAGTAATAGAAAGAAATAAACGCAAGGTCTAGAGACGTGGGGTTTTTTTTCAGAGGTGTAAAGAGTTCCTGAAAACCATATTGAAGACAAGTGACAAGTTGTTCCATGACAAGTTACAAGTCACCAATTCCAATGAGATTTGAGTAAAAGTCAAGCTCAAAAACCCACTAGTCTTTAACACCCAAGAGACATGCCAGTCAAAAAACAAGAAATGGATGATTTGTTAGGAGAGCCGTCACATCAAAATAAAACTGAACACCTCAAAGTTGTAGTAAATCAAGGTTGACACAACAGCCTCTTAAACGTCTACAGATGCTCAAGTGTCAGTTAAGCTCAAGTGCACAAAAAAGGGCATAAGTAAACTAATATCCTTCAAAAGAGTTTTTTTTTATATATATAACAGATAAATAAAATAATGTTAAAGAGATAGTTCACCCAAAAATAAAAATTAACCAATGATTTACTCACCCTCACGCCATTCTAGGTGTATATGACGTCTTCTTTCAGACGAATACAGTCAGAGTTATATTTTTTATAAAAATGTCCTTGCTAGTCCAAGCTTTATAATGGGAGTGAATGGCTGAGTCCATAAAAGTGCATCCATCCATCATAAAAGTGCTCCACACGGCTCCGGGGGGGGTTAATAAAGGCCTTCTGAAGCGAAGCAATGAAACCTTAGTTAATCTCTAACTTCCGCTAACTGTAACACGCGTGTTCATGAGAGACTGCCATTCCAGCGTATCACGCAGGCGTAGTGTAAGTTTCGGTGATGACCGTAGAAGCGGAGAGGATAGAGAAAAACAAAACATGGTTCTCGTGAGAACTAGCATATTGTCACCGGAGCGTCCTACGTCATACGCTGGAACGCCAGTCTACCGTGAACGCGCGTACGACGGTTAGCATCATAGCATAAACATGATCACTTTTACAAGCTAGCGAGACAGTGACTTTATTTTCAATTCTATCGTGCACATCTGCTAACCTGTCCAAATTTAATAGTACATGAAATGTTGGTCACCTCTTGAATCAAAACTGAGGTTTTGCGACTTTTAGTCCATTAGCTTTGAAGCTAAGTGTTCTCCTAAGCATTGACAAAATATGCTATTGTTAAAAGTAAATATGTCTTTCTCTTCCAAGAAATTTGATTAAGAATAGATGCCTCCTCTTGTTCATAGGAATGGATACAAATTATTGATTTTTAGATAGCTAATGTTAATAGCCAATCCCCCTCATAACACTTAGCAATAGCAGCTATCATGGTTTTGTCAGGCTATAAGATTTAAGCTAAATGCTATGCACTCCAGCAAAGGAAATAAAATTACCTTCCTCCTTTTTCTAAAATAAAAATAAAAGTTGATACTTCATTAGAAATATAGCAATTTTCATTCAAAGGCACCTGAAAATAAAAAGATTGTGTCATACCTGTGCCACAGCGATTAGCAAACATGCTACAGAGACGCATTTAGCTATACAATGTAAAATGTAAAAATGCAGCAAGTAGTGTGATGGGTAGGTTTAGGGGTAGGGTTAGTGTAAGGGGACAGAATATACAGTTTGTACAGTATACTGTAAAAACCATTACGCCTATAGGAGAGTCCCAACAAAGAGCGAGCCTGACTTGTGTGGTGTGTGTGTAATTCTAAAGCAACCCTTCGAAGCAATAGCTGTAGGGAAAAATCTGATACGGGCAACTATACAGCACAGAAACCGAGTTTGAGTGTTTGAGTGTGAAACCCAGGCTGATGTCTTCAGCAGATATGACATGGCTGCTTGTCCAAACACTTTAATATCTTCTTGAACAAGGTGGATTCTGACAAGCAGCGGTAAGCCGACCTCAGTAAACATTAATGTATGGAGAGAGAAAAACTCTTCAGTAGATGCAGATAAAATGAAACAAAACATCTTGAAATATTTGTACTGTATCCATTTGAATGCATTTGTTGTGATTGGTCCTGGAGGGCAAAAGTTGTTTTCATTTAAATGACAGCACTGCTGAACAATAATATTTAATATAATGTAGACCGAGTGTGTTTGTTCCCGGCTGAACAATTCCACATCGAGCAGCATTTCATTTCACAAACTGAAAGCGCATGCAGTGAATGGGCTGTAGGGATTACCCAGACATCCTCTCCGTGCGCAAAAATAGCAGTCTAAACCTGCAAGCTGGGAAAGATTGAGGAGAGTTCAGTCAAATGTGTAGAGCTGGACTAAACCAGATGATGTCCAGCGAGACACAGTTTACATCTGAATCAGAGATTTGCAGTTGTCTAGTTTTAGTGTCCATAATTAGTTTTCCGATTAAGCATTGTGTAGTAACACCAGGTAATGGTTTCGATTTTGACAATTATGTGTTTATTGAACTATATAGTTAGTTGCTGAGCATAAATGTGTGTGGGTCCATATTTTTGTCCAGATCTATTAAAGAATATATCAGTACATTAAAAAATGCCATTCATGCATTCAGTGACTTGAAAACCATTACATTTGGACCATAAACAGATGGGTGGGTGGGGTGATGGATGGATGGATGGATGGATGGATGGATGGATGGATGGATGTTGGTTGGATGGGTGGATGGATGGATGTTGGTTGGATGGGTGGATGGATGGATGGATGGATGGATGGATGGATGGATGGATGGATGGATGGATGGATGGAACAGTGGATGTCGGATGGATGGATGGATGGATGGATGGATGGATGGATGATGGATGGATGGGTGTTGGTTGGATGGGTGTTGGGTGGATGGATGGATGGATGGGTGTTGGATGGATGGATGGATGGATGGATGGATGGATGGATGGATGGGTGTTGGTTGGATTGGTGGGTGGATGGATGGATGGATGGATGGATGGATGGATGGATGGATGGATGGGTGTTGGTTGGATTGGTGGGTGGGTGGATGGATGCTGGTTTGATGGATGGATGGACAGATGGATGAATTGATTGATGGAACAATGGGTGAATGGATGGATGGATGGATGGATGGATGGATGGATGGATGGATGGATGGATGGATGGACGGAGGTTGGTTAGATGGATAGAATGGTGAATGGATGGATGAAATAATGGATGGATGGAATAGTGAATGATGGTTGGATTAATGGATAGAATGATGGATGGATGGATGGATGGATGGATGGATGGATGGATGGATGGATGGATGGATGGATGGATGGATGGAATGGTGAATGTTGGTTGGTTGGTTGATTGGATGGATGGATGGAAGGATGGATGGAAAAGCAATTGATACATACAGTGACTTGGATGGATGGATGGATGGATGGATGGATGGACAGATAGATAGATAGATAGAAAAGCAATTGATAAATACAGTGACTTGGACGGACGGACGGACGGACGGACGGACGGACGGACGGACGGACGGACGGACGGACGGACGGACGGACGGACGGACGGACGGACGGACGGACAGACAGACAGACAGATAGATAGATAGATAGATAGATAGATAGATAGATAGATAGATAGATAGATAGATAGATAGATAGATAGATAGATAGATAGATAGATAGATAGATAGATAGATAGAAAAGCAATTGATACATACAGTGACTACAGTGATGGATGGATGGATGGATGGATGGATGGATGGATGGAAAAGCAAGTCATAGTGACTTAAAGACCATTAAAAATGTCAGGGTGATAATTGATATCATAATGAAGAAAATCAATCAAATTAAACAAAATAAATCCTTATTGTATAGTTTGACAGTGTTGTATTATTATTACTCAGAAAGAAATGCTGATATTTTGTTCAAATATTATAAATATAGCAAAACCATGTTGTGAAACCAACATGAAGAAACATGCAGGAAAATCTAAAATAGGAAATGATATCAAAGTAACATATTGCTGCCTTTTTATAACAAGGCATAATTGTAAAATATGTGCTCTCCAAAAAAATGAGGGGTGAGATTGAGAAATAAACCAGATCCAAACCCTTCTACTCGATGGTACTGGAAATCTATATAATGCTTCCTAAGTCTTTCATTTCTCCAACACTGGTGAATGAGATGTTCCTGACCCTATCATTTCCATGTTCCACTTTATTCAGGACAAATACAGACCAACTACCTGCCACAATATAACAGAGTCCATGTGGCAGTGTTTGGGAAGCTTTCATTGATTAAACCATTCAAGAAACAAGAGAGGGGAAAAGAAGAGTGAAAAGGGGTTGAAGATTGGTTTGACAGATTTAAGGCTGATGGGAAATCCAATCTACAGCCATAACGTCCTCAAGGGGACAGACAACTACTAGAGGACATCAGTGTCCACAATCAGAGATATCCAAGCTCATGCAATCTGTGGGAAATAACCCAGACCCCAGAAAGATCAGCTCCGTTTTAAGATTTCTGGAAGAATGTTAAAAAATTGGTGAATATAAAATATAAATGTTGTTACACCCCGTAGAACATGTACAAGTGGAAGGAAAATTGATTTAATAATGCAATGTATGTTGGGAAAAATACCATCAGCAGTTCATTAACATCAAATTAAATCATTCCATTCATCAAACGCCATCATTTATAATCACACATTTTTAAGCCTCGCTGCTTCAAAGTATTTTTTTTTTTTTATGATTGCTTAATCACAATTTAAAAAACAAGGCTCATTTTGTCAAAACACTCCTGGTTCATAGGTGTGGTATTATGGAAAGCAGTGCCTTGAAATGGCAAAGAAGTGACATCATGTTAGATTTGTCTAATGTAGGGTTAGGGAAGTGTGTGTAGTTTTTTGCAAAAAGTGTGAAGCTGAAAATGTTCTTATAGTTGTGCAGATCTGGGGGGGTTTTCGGAGGTTTTGCTCCTTGACTGTCAGGTTTCACTATTGGTGGGTGGGTTGTTGGTTGGTTGGTTGGTTGGTTGGTTGGTTGGTGGGTGGGTTGGTTGATGGAGTGGTTGATTGGTGGGTGGGTCGGTGGGTTGGTTGGATTGGTTGGTTGGTTGGTTGGTTGGTTGGTTGGGTTGGGTTGGGTTGGTTGGTTGGTTGGTTTGTTGATTGGTTGGTTGGTGGGTGGGTTGGTTGATGGGTTGGTTGATTGGTGGGTGGGTCGGTGGGTGGGTTGGTTTGGTTGGGTGGTTGGTTGGTTGGTTGGTTGGTATGTGGGTTGGTTGGTTGGTTGGTTTGTTGGTTGGTTGGTTGGTTAGTGGGTGGGTTGGTTGGTTGGTTGGTTGGTTGGTTGGTGGGTGGGTTGATTGGTTGGTTGGTTGGTGGGTGGGTGGGTGGGTGGGTGGGTTGGTTGATTAGTTGATTGGTTTTGGGTTGGTTTGGTTGGTTGGTTGGTTGGTTGGTTGGTTGGTTGGTTGGTTGGTTAGTGTGTGTGTGGGTTGGTTGGTTGGTTGGTTAGTGGGTGGGTTGGTTGGTTGGTTGGTGGGTGGGAGGGTTGGTTGGTTGGTTGGTTGGTTGGTTGGTTGGTTGGTTGGTTGGTTTGGTTGGTTGATTGGTTGGTTGGTGGGTTGGTTGGTTGGTTGGTTTTGTGGGTGGGTTGGTAGATTGGTGGGCTGGGCTGGGTTGGTTTGTTTGTTTGTTTGTTTGTTTGGTCGGTCGGTCGATCGGTTGGTGGGTTGGTTGGTTGGTGGGTGGATGGGTGAGTGAGTGAGTGGGTGGGTTGGTTTGGATGGTTGGTTGGTTGGTTGGTTGGTTGGTTGGTGTGTTGGGTTGGTTGGTTTGATTAGTTGGTTGGTGGGTGGGTGGGTGGGAGGTTGGGTGGGTGGGTGGGTGGGTGGGTTGGTTGGTTGGTTGGTTGTTTTGGTTGGCTGGTTGGTTGGTTGGTTGGTTGGGTTGGTTGGTTGGTTGGTGGGTTGGGTTGGGTTGGTTGGTTTGATTGGTTGGTTGGTTGGTTGGTTGGTTGGTGGGTTGGCTTGGGTTGGTTAGTTTGGGTGGTGGGTGGGTGGGTTATTTGGTGGGTTTGTGGGTTGGTTGGTTGGTTGGTTGGTTGGTTGGTTGGTTGGTTGGTTGGTTGAATGGATGGATTTGGATATTGTTGGATTTTTTCTTTGGGGCATAAAGTCAAAGAAATGTCAGGGGGTTTCGCCTGTTCTAATATTAAAATAGATGAATAACCCTTAAAAGAATTACACAATCAACAAAATATAGGCTAGTATAACAATTTTGTGATAATATTATAAATATTTGTCATGTCAGACTACAAATCAGAGTCATGTGGTGGAACCAATATGTAAAAAACAAACAAACGATGGATGGATGGATGGATGGATGGATGGATGGATGGATGGATGGATGGATGGATGGATGGATGGATGGACGGTGGGTGGGTGGGTGGATTGGTTGGTTGGTTGGATGGATGGATGGATGAATGGATTGTTGGATGGAAAAAAGTATTATTAAATTATTGATATAATATAAAATAGTATAAAATCTAATTAGTTTCAAGTATTATAATTAGGGTTTGGAAGAGAGCTATTATCTATCCAGTTGTCGTATATGCTGCGTGTATTCTGAATGTCAAGTACACATGCATGTCCTGAACTGTTTCCCAGCAGGGTCAGTGACGCGATGACTGTAAGCTCTTCTGGCAGGGAAATGAACGGACGGCATCTCGCAAGGAAAGATTAAGTTGTGCTCAGGGGTTGTTGAGTAATAGGACAGTGGGGTGAGACAGTGATCCTGAGCAACATTCATAGGGCATGGATTCAGGATTCAGGACAGAAGCAAAAGCTCCATGCCCAAAGTCATTTTGTTCATTAGCATAGATTTTCCACACAGACATTTGCTTCTGTTTGATCTGAGAACATGGCTAATGTTTATGTTAATTAACTGATTTTAGAACCTAAAACCTCAGAAATGAGTCACTGCTTTTAAATGAGAACCAGCCAATCAGATCTATGACTGTAATTATGTATCAATTATATATAAGTATTCTTTTTCATTAAGCCTTGATTTATTGTGAATTATTCATTTGTGTGTTGTTGTAATGATGTCACACTACATGAGCATTTTTGTATCTGTAATTAATATGAATACATTTTAAAATGTTAACGCAGAAACGTTTCTAAAATCCTTTCATATAAACTAAAATACATTCCTTTAAATATTTACACGTTTCAGCTGAGGCCAAAAAACACATAATGCTGAATATGACTGCACTGTGTAAATCACAGCTGGAGTGGGAGAGAGAAAATTGCTTTTATTGCCTTTCCAAATTATGCAAACGATTAGTTGGATAAAATAATTGTGAGGCCCAGCAAACTGGCAAACAGACACTTGGCTGTCGCTCGGCAGAGGAAATAACATCAGGAGGGAAACACCGGCTGAAATATTAATATAATTTAAAGCTATAACTGACTGAGAAGAAAAACAGCCCGTAATATGGCAATATGTTCACATGATGCCAGCAAACTAATGTAGATAAAACAGGAAAGATGCTAATAGAGTACATTTATTCTATACTTGTATTATTATGATATATATTGTATTATAATTTGTTATATATATTTTATAATTGGCTATTAAGGTTAATTGAATTTATAAATGTTTCGCCAATCGTTATTACACCTTCGGGTCTTTAATCTGATCAATATCTAACACAGATGGATCTCTACTCAATTATATAAAACTCCTGATATTGGAGTAACAATTACAGAAGAATAAAATAAAGCATATTTTGTACCTTTTAAACCTCAGAATGATTTGGTTTGAGCAGATGTTTTATACCATCATCACTGTCCTCATTTCCCAGTACATTCAGCATCTGCCTCATATTCACCATCTCAAACACATTATCAAAACTATAATTTTCAACATCTTCAAAATCAATATTTTATTCGCTGACAGCTTCACCAGATCCACCATCAAGTGACAGTGACAGTAATATCTGATAGCGTTCAGTTGCTCTGCATTAAATCACTGAGCCATTTTGAGTTGCTGATGATTCTTCCTATTCTGTTGTTTTCTGCCTGCGGTGACTATGAGTGAAACGTCACTTCATCATTGTGTATTAGACATTGCCACCTTGTGGAATAAAGGTGAACTGCACTTATTCAGGCATCAAAGATTTAATTATTGTTGTGCAGAAAAATAATACTTACACTTTACACACTTTACACCTCGGGTCATTAGCGACCCTATACAATGTTTTACAAAAAATTAATGGAAAACTTTTTTCTTGTTATATTGTTTATAATTAATTGATTGAGGAATACTGAGAAGGTTGATGTCTAACTTAAAAAAAAAAATGAACAAGTTGGAGACCCGAGGTTTTGAGCATTTAAGGGCATTTAAATTATAATTAAAATGTCAATAAAATCAAAATATTAATAATAAACTGTAATTTGTCTAAATGATACGAAGGGTACCTTTACACAACCTCGATGCACTAAAAACTGAAAAAAATTTCCCTCTCGTTTTCCATGTACAGACGACAACATTGTCAAAATGATCCCCGTTCACATGGATACGCAAAAACATCTAAAAACGCTGTTTTATTCATGCCAGGCCAGTAGGTGGCGATGTCACTTTGTAAAGAAACACTACGCACCTATAGACTGAACACATATACACATGCGCATGAATTCACAAATTCAGTTTTTTGTATTTTACACTGACTGAGACGATAATGGTGCATTAAAAAAAAAGTTTGCATTATCAGGCCCCCCAGATGCTGTTGTCGTGTAAATGAATGGCCAAAATGCATACAAAGTTTTCTATTTTTGTACAAAACAGTGTCGTGTAACTGGCCCCTAAAACAACAGCTATTTTATATGGATATATGTTTTGTATTAAATTATATTGTATGCATTTTAAATATATATATATATATATATATATATATATATATATATATATATATATATATATATATATATATATTATATATATATATAAATATATATATATATATACACACCTAAAGTATTATTAGGAACATCTGTTCAATTTCTCATTAATTATCTAATCAACCAATCACATTGCAGTTGCTTCAATGCATTATGGGGTGCGGTCCTGGGCCGGGTTTCCCAATAACGATGTATCTTAGCTATAAAGAGCGCGTTCTACGAACGAAGTTACGATCACTCGCAGCAATTCCACGTGCATTTCCCAAAAATGTACTTAACATGAACGCGCAAGAACGCGCTTTAAGTGCGACTTAAAGAGTTGCTGTCCATTTGCTAAGTGCTTAAATATAACCTTATATGGAATTGATTCCTCTGAACGGTTCACCTAAAAATTATAAGCCACTTTTATATATATTATAAGAAAATAAGCAACTACATACAGGCTGAGGCAATGACAAAATGGCTGGGGGAAAAAAAGAAGAAAAAAAAAAGAAAAGATACCTTTCAAAAAGAGGAAATCAATATCCTTCTAGAGGAGGTGGAGCGGGAAAAGATATTATTTTTTAACAGATTTAAAGGGCATCGTACAAACAAAGAGAAATAAAACATCTGGGAGGACAGCTAGCAAATTAAAAGTTAAAAGTTAAATTATTAGTTAAAAGATCGGGTAAAGCGGTCTGCAAGAAATGGCAGCATTTTGCAAGCCTGACAAAAAGTAAGAGGGCACTGCAGAGGAATGTCCAATACATGGCTGGTTTTCGTGCACGTCATATACGTTCATCTCTATTTTTCCCAGTTTTTGAAGTAAATTTTCTACATTACTTATTTTATTATAATTTTTTTTTCTGTCATTTAATTCAGATGTGTATTTTTATTTTTTTGTTTGTTACCTACCCTCATAAAACAACAACAACAAAAAAATGTATTATCACAATGCACTTGAATAAAGTTAAAGGTGTAATCTGCTGTAATCTTCTTACGATACACTTAGAGCTTTACGATTACTCCAGAGCACTCGTAGATCTACGATCATTTTCAAGTGCTACTTAAGTTACGATGCTTTTGGGAAACAGACCTTAATATTAAGATCACTCGTACGATCGTTTTTACGATCAACGTAGGCTTACGATGCTTTTGGGAAACACAGCCCAGGTCAAGACAATCTCCTGAACTCCAAACTGAAATTTTGAGCGTGGCATGGCTGTTGGTGCCAGACGGGCCGGTCTGAGTAATTCACAATCTGCTCAGGATTTTCACGCACAACCATTTCTAGGGTTTACAAAGAATGGTGTGAAAAGGGGAAAACATCCAGTATGTGGCAGTCCTGTGGGCGAAAATGCCTTGTTGATGATAGAGGTCAGAGGACAATGGGCCGACTTATTCAAGCTGATAGAAGAGCAACTTTGACTGAAATAACCACTCGTTACAACCGAGGTATGCAGCAAAGCATTTGTGAAGCCACGACAAGCACAACCTTGAGGCAAATGGGCTACAACAGCAGAAGACCCCACCGGGTACCACTCATCTCCACTACCAATAGGAAAAAGAGGCTACAATTTGCACAAGGTCACCAAAATTGGACAGTTGAAGACTGGAAAAATGTTGCCTGGTCTGATGAGTCTCCATTTCTGTTGAGACATTCAGATGGTAGAGTCAGAATTTGGCATAAACAGAACGAGAACATGGATCCATCATGCCTTGTTACCACTGTGCAGGCTGGTGGTGGTGGTGTAATGGTGTGGGGGATGTTTTCTTGGTACACTTTAGGCCCCTTAGTGCCAATTGGGCATCGTTTAAATGCCACGGCGCACCTGAGCATTGTTTCTGAACCATGTCCATCCCTTTATGACCACCATGTACTCATCCTCTGATGGCTACTTCTAGCAGGATAATGCACCATGTCACAAAGCTTGAATCATTTCAAATTGGTTTCTTGAACATGACAATGAGTTCACTGTACTAAAATGGCCCCCACAGTCACCAGATCTCAACCCAATAGAGCATCTTTGGGATGTGGTGGAACGGGGGCTTCGTGCCCTGGATGTGCATCCCACAAATCTCCATCAACTGCAAGATGCTGTCCTATCAATATGGGCAACATTTCTAAAGAATGCTTTCAGCAGCTTGTTGAATCAATGCCACATAGAATTAAGGCAGTTCTGAAGGTGAAAGGGGTCAAACACAGTATTAGTATGGTGTTCCTAATAATCCTTTAGGCGAGTGTATATGGTTAAGGGAGTCTAACAGTATAAATTTAAGTGCCACAAGTGTAAAAAACAGGCCTACTGATAAAACTGGATGTATAAAGGTGGAACAGAAATTTCACACTTGGCGAATGAGCAGATTCATTTTTATCTCACAATGAGCCGGCGAATAATGAGCTTGTTTTAGCATCCCTAAAAAAAACACGAGAGAAAAATCAACCATGCAAGACAGACTCGCCTGAAGCATCCGTTTTAAACAGAGACAAAGTCTGTAATTGAGTCAGAAAGCTGCGTTTTAAAAGGTCAAACATGTTTTAAACACAGATCAGCCTGAAGAAAGAATCCCAGGCGCATCTTCTTGTTTGAACAGGCATAAACCCATATTCAAACAGAACGTTAACGTGACAATCATGAAATAATTAATGTAGTAAAATCACTGACATCACATATTAATTGCAGTCACTTGCAAACACTCAGACCGGGTTGAGATCTTAAAGGCTTCTCAAGTCCTAGAGAGCCATGAGAAACATCTGAGACTTGACAACAAACACCAAAAAACACCATATTTAGCTGTCAATTTCTCACAGCAGATAGATCTGATCCTTACTTTTCATGTCTGATAAAGAGATACATTGTTGTGGAACTGTTTTGAAATTATGAGATGACTGTCAGTATAATGCTCCGCGCAGATAAGCGTACCGTCAGCACATGACTCTCCCGCTATCGGTAGACGGCAGCTGCTCGCCGCAGCCCAAAGAAAAGCAGCTTTCCTTTATTTTTCCCTCTGCCTTCTTGAAATTTCATTAACACCTGATAGTGAGAGTGCTTTATCTTTGTTGAGTTGCTACATTGAATGTTTGCTTTTAAAACCAAAGTTTTTTAATGCATTTTTGAAGATAAATGCACTGTTACACTCAACCACAGAATATAACTTACACATTTATAGAAAACTCTCGGATTTCATCAAAAATACCTTCATTTGTGTTCTGAAGATGAACGAAGGTCTTACGGGTTTGGAATGACATGAAGGTGAGGCATTACTGACAGAATTGTCTATCATTTTATTATGTGTTTAGTGTGTACATTATATTTTATTGTGTCATTTATTTCAAATGTTTAAATTATGTTATATTTAATTATGTAATTTATGTCTAGTCCGAGTCAACAGAAGGTCTACTGTGGTACAAGTCACACAAATTTGAATGGTGGTTATGGGAGAAAGTGTCACTGCGAAGACCTGGATCTTGGAGGGTGTGTAAGAAGGACGCCTGGTCTCATGAGTCCCATTTTCTTCTACATCACATGCATGGCTGTGTACATGCACTGTTGACTGGGGTAAGGGATGGGACTAGGACGCATTGTGGGATGACGACAAACCAGTGGAGGGAGGATGATGCTCTGGACAATGTTCTGCTGGGAAACCCTGGGTGCCACCTACCTAAACATTGGCCCAGTTTACATCTGATATAAAGACACGTGTCCGTTTACACCTGGTGTTTTAATTTGTCTCTTTTGTCCACTTTCAATCACTTCTGTCCTGATTTCTGAGTCGAGGGTCTATGGGCGGCTAAATGTATGCGTTTTGTCAGATCTTTCGATCTATTGGAAAAAATAAGCCCGTGCAAGATGAGCAAGGCCGGAAATGGAAAAACATACGGAGAGCAGCAGCTTTAGTTTCTGCTCTGATAGCCACAAGACAATGCTGAACACGGTGAGTGTGTGTTAGAAATCAGGAACGATTGTGAGAGAACATTGTGCTTGGTACATTTTTCATCTTCAAGCTAAACTTGGTTCTACAGCCGTTAAAAAAAGTCCCGTCTGGCTAGCACGTTTCCCATAATGTTTACGCGTTAGGTCAGTAGGCAGAGAGTAGACGTCTTTTGTGGCTGTTCGACCACATGAGCGTTTACACTACGAGAGCAATCCGGTCAAATGCGTCTTCCACCTCTGGAAGCGGTTGAAAGTGGACAAGCGCAAAACATTTTAGACCACATTTACACCTGTATTTTAGTCTAGAAATCTAGACGCACCGTAGCCACAGCAAATCTAATCTACCGCGAGTGTCCTCTAGCAACTCTCAATACACCTCTGAGCTGTAAACACCAAACTCTGGTTGGGCCAATCACATCGTGTATAGAGTCGGAAGGCGGGGCTTAACATAATGAGGGCCGAGTTGCGTTTGCGTGCTTCTAGTAAACACAGAAACTGGCGAACGGCGGTCTTTCGAATCAGCTTTGACCGCGACTCTGGAAGACTTGGAGTTCAGCTTTTCTCTGAGAAAAGAACAAAGAACGGCACTGAAGTCATTCTTAAGAAGGGAAGATGTGTTCGGAGTTTTGCAGACTGGATACGACGAATGTTGAATTTTTCCACAAGCTCTGCTTCACCTTCGTTGCTCTGGTTGGTTGTAGCGCTATCCTATCGAGTGCAGAGGGAGTTTGAAAGACAACCGTTTATCCGCTCCTCGGATTGAGCCCTGTCAATGGTGAGTTTCCAGACCAAACATCTTGATGTGGGTCTGGCTTGTCAGGCTACCTGTATTTAGCATCGCCCACTTGTTCTGATCGACCAAAATGCATCTTAATACCAGGTGTAAATAGGGCTATTATTCTCTTCATCACAGTGGTGTTCCCTGGTGGAAGATTACTCTTTCCGCAGGAATGGTTTGAGGAACATGATGAAGAGTTCAAGGTGTTGCCCTGGCTTTAAATTTCCCCAGATTTAAATCCAGTTGAGCATCTTTGGTGTGTGCTGGACCAACAAGTTTAATCCACGGACACTCCACCTCGCAACCTATTGGACTTGATAGGGCTGGACGATATGGCCTAAAAAAATTATCATGATATAATTTTCCATGTCAGTCGATATCGATAAATATCACGATAAATGTAAAATCTTTATTTCTTTAAAGTTTAAAGGCATATTTTTGCTCCTGGGTGAAAGATGTAGAAAACAGACAGTTAACTGTGGTTTTAAACTATCCTTTATTGTCAAAACATGACAAACACTTCCCAAACCGGTGAACAATTTATTAAAACTGAGGTAGATTTATTTATTAAAATCATAACTGTGGTCAGCATTATTTTACTCTACACTATATATCAATAATATCATTATATATACTTAATTGTGTAAGTAGTAAAACACTAAAAAGGCAAAAGGGCAAAAAAAAAAGAAAAAGCATTTTAAGTTAAGAAGCATTTGAGTCCACCTTCTCTTGCCTCACAGCGGATTGGACCACCGTGCATCTCTCTCACACACACACACACACATCTCCCCGTCACACACATCTCACCGACAGTGGTCGGGAAATGAGCGAGAGAGCAAAGTTCAGTATTTCTGGATCTCCAGTAAGGGCAGCCTAGTCTATTTTATTCATTTTAAACATCGGATTAAATTATTTCTCTTTTGATACAGGCGATGCCGAGTCATTAAAACGTCACCAAAGACAAACAATTATGATAGCGATGTACAAGTCCGATGTTTTAGTGATTATAGTTTGGTAACGTTAGCTTGTTGTCAGTCACCCACTACAACTAACAAGGTGAAAAGCCTGTGTGAATGTAGTTAATGTAGATTTACCGCTGTGTTGGGCTCAATGTTATATGGAAGAACTTCGAAGAAGCACGATCATTTAATAATTCAATTCCGTGCGGTGAACCTATGATAAGCAGTGCACGTACGTCGCTCTGTTTTATGTCAGGTGGGATCGCCAAAATATCTCCAAACCACTGAAGTTGAGCGAACTAACTTGGCAACGATATATGTGTCCTCTAAGCTGGTCGTGAGCGCTGAATTTATTCACTATTGCTCATTTTTCTCGCTCCGCTTCAGTGTGATCCTCCAAGCCTTCAGTCACTGACTGTAAACAACAGCGCGTGCGGCACCCAGAAGCCCGGTCTGCAATACGCATGCGCAGCATTACACATAACGCGTAAGCATTATATAGAGAATTTATCGAACTGTTGTTATTGTTTTATCGAGGAAAATTCTATTGTGATAATTATCATTATCGTTTTATCGCCCAGCCCTTGGACTTGAAGGATCTGCTCCTAACATCTAGGATGGATGGATGGACTCAATTAGCTTAAAGACTGAGTCTCAGACATCTGTGGTGGATTCTGTTCCAGTCAGTGACAGTAATGCACAGGCTCTGTGAAAGGAGTGTATCAAGTTGCCCATCAGACCTGGAGGCAGGGCTAAATTTGTGTTGGAACAAGTCAAATCCAGATCTGGCACCTCTGGAAATAGATCCGAAACCCTTTTAGATACCCTGCTTAATTCATCATTAAAATAGAAATAAATGCTAGAGTTTTTTTTTGTTTTGTTTTTTCAAGTAAAATGACATCAAGAGGTCATCACTCTTACTTGAGAACACCCCAAATCATAAGGTTGTAGCTGAGCTATAACTTTTCAAAATGATCCCACTTGATTTTAGACAAAAAAAATTACTTTAGACTTAAGGTGCAGCCACATTTACTGTTGTTCACACATTTTTGTGAGTGAAATCCAGTCTTGTGAAATGATTTGAAAGCTGCTTGTATTCTATGTGTGTGAGTTAATAATAGATTTTATTTATAATGCACTTTTCATTCCGAAGAATCTCAAAGTGCAACAAAGGGAAAAAAATAACAAAAAAATGAATAACATGTAAAAATATAGAATACTACAAACAACCAACACAGAAAACAGAACAGAAACAGAGCTGATGGTGAACAGAAACAGAGCTGATGGTGAACAGAAACAGAGCTGATGGTGAACAGAAACAGAGCTGATGGTGAACAGAAACAGAGCTGATGGTGAACAGAAACAGAGCTGATGGTGAACAGAAACAGAGCTGATGGTGAACAGAAAACAGAGCTGATGGTGAACAGAAACAGAGCTGATGGTGAACAGAAACAGAGCTGATGGTGAACAGAAACAGAGCTGATGGTGAACAGAAACAGAGCTGATGGTGAACAGAAAACAGAGCTGATGGTGAACAGAAACAGAGCTGATGGTGAACAGAAAACAGAGCTGATGGTGAACAGAAACAGAGCTGATGGTGAACAGAAAACAGAGCTGATGGTGAACAGAAACAGAGCTGATGGTGAACAGAAAACAGAGCTGATGGTGAACAGAAACAGAGCTGATGGTGAACAGAAAACAGAACTGATGGTGGAAGTCTCTGTTAGCTCCGCAGCACATTGTGGTCCACTCCATGTTTTAAATTTCTCCCAGCGGCAGTGTCCTGATGATGTTGTCAAGGCATGACAGCTGAAGACCAGATGATGGGTCTTCATGACGATTCAGACGATGGGGATCGCCGCAGCACCATGCAGGAGGCAGAACATTTTTCCGGGGACTTCTGTGGACACACCGGGGTCGGCGCAGAAGTCCAAGCCACTCCACGGCCGCAATGCAAGACGGAACAGCGGCGCAGCCGAGAAGCGGAACATCCCAACATCATGCCGGACGCCGATGCAAACTTCAGCCACCATGCAGCTCAAGCCCGAGGTAGACCACCAGTGAGCAGCCGCGGCGAGCAACATCAAATGTCCTTCAAACCAGAACCAACCGCAGCAATTCAAACATAAACATCAGAGAAGCGGTGGAAAACGGTGAACAGCAAACAACGTCCTCTCAGTGGCTGCCAGCAATCAGCAACAGTCCCAATTGTAGCTCTGACTGTTAGACTAGTCACAAACACAAGAAAATAAAATAAAATCTAAATCTAATAGTACAGTAACATGATTTGTGGGTGGAGAAGCGGCGAACAGACAACGCCAGCGTCCTCTCCCCACGTTGCCTAGCAATAATCATTGTTCAATAATCAAGTTGTGCCTTATACATCGCTAGACCATTGATAAAAGACAATGGACATTTTTGGCATGCGAAATGTCACTAAATTTCTGGTTCAGTACACTGTAAAAAATTATTTAAAATATAAGTTACCTGGTTGCCTTTAAATTTTGAGTTCAGTGAAATAAAAAATTTGAGTTAATACAATGAACATTTTTGAGAATCGACAACCTTTTTCAAATTATTAAAAGATTTTGTGCTATTGTGGCATATTGTGCTATTTTCATGATTTATAAAAATATTTGATGTGGTTCAGATACAATAATATTTTGAGTTTCTATTTATTAAACAAATTTCCTTCATCATATCAACTAACATTTTTAATTTCAATAAACACAAAATTTAAAGGCAATCAGGTTACTTACTTTTTTAAACCAACAAAAAAAAAATGATAGTGTAGTCCATGCAGTAAGCAACCACTGAGAACACCCCAGCTAACCATTAAACCAATAAAAACACCACCAAATTTTTCCAGCAAAAGTAAATGAATGTTGTCTATACATGCAATATCTATGTCAACACAAAACTGTGTAAAAATAATGTCTGTCCACTTAAACACATTTATTCAGAAACACATTCCTTGTCCTCCCCTTTCTATAATCAACCTGACAGATCCGTCATTACTTCTTCCGCAACCTCGTAATTTACAAATGAAGCAGTGACTGGAAGAGCAGACGGATGAGGAGGCGGATCTCTGAAGGTCCGATTTAACACGCTATAGTTGTGACTGTCAGTGGCCTGAATAGTTCCCCGGCGTCAGTCATGCGTGTTTGCACAGCTGGGCGCCAGCGGGCTCGACATGGGCACCAATGGCGCTGAAGGTACCACGGGGATGACTGAGAATAATGCCAATCAGATCCGGTCCCAACGGCAGGATGGTGGTAAACCACTGAACATACTGACCTCAGTTTAATGACTTCAGCAGGTAGGCTATATATTGTACCCACAGGCCTTTCTTCTAAACATATTAACTTATACCTAGATTAAAATTATTAATAAAATATTACTACTACTAATAATAATTATTATTATTAGTGCTGTCAAATCGAATAATCACACACACATGTGCACATATATATTAAACTTTTATTTTAGATAATTTTTTAGATTAATAATCAATTTGACATTATTACTATTCATTTAAATATTTTTTATAAAAATGGAAAACTATATAGTGTTTAAAAACAAATTGTTACATTATGCTATTGTGTCTTTTTATTTACTTTTATATTATGATAGAAAATTGACAAAATTTAATAAATTATATAATTTATATAATAATTATAATAATAATATAATATTATAATAATATTAATATTTTTATATACACATATATTTTATATTTTCAATATTGTATCTTACATATTTAATGCATATAATGCATATTTAATTTATAAGGGGACATTTTTTTACAACTTTGTTGCATTATACTGATACTATTTTACCTTTCATATTTATTTTATAAATAAAAATTATAAATATATAATTTGAAAAAACAAAAAAAACTAAACTAAAAAAAAACATTTATGATTTTTTTTATTTTTAGATTCACAATTTTTAAGTTAAAATCTAATATTTTAAGTTATATAACAGTCAATTATAAATATAGAATAAATAATGAAAGGTATAGTAGTATAATGTAGCAATGTTTATATATATATATATCTTTCATTATTTATTTTATATATATATATATATATATATATATATATATATATATATATATATATATATATATTTGTTTTTCAATTGATATTATAATCCATAATCCAATATTTACATTTATTACAATTCTATTTAACTGTAATATGATTTATTTTAGACTATTATCCAACAACTGTTCTCCATAGTGCTCTTTTAGATAAGCAAAGAATCTGTTATATTAAAAAATAAGGGCAACATTTTATTTTACAGTGTTCTTTTTACACATGTTGCATATACTTAAAATAATAACATCAAATTATGCATAATTACATGCAACTAACCCTCAACTAAATCCTATTCCTACCCTAGGCCTATAGTAAATATAAGTACATGTACCTAATTTATATTAATCAGCATTTAAATATATTATTAGTCTGTAACAATGACACTTTAAAATAATGTGAACCAAAATATGTTATTGTAATGTACAATATACTGTAAAACAACAGCAACAATTCTACCAAGAGCCGAATGCAGTAACCCACTGTGAAAAGTTTTCCCAGCGAGGTGTTTATTGGTTTCTTCATGCTGGGTGAGGATATGGTTACTGAAGGGGTGGGAGACACAAGCAACAAAAGGCATGAAGGCTAAGTTCCTCACAGCTAAGCCCTGAAGAGATTTTGTTGGGGAAAAAAGGAAGGTATTAAATAAAAAAGACAAAAAGAACAGACATAAAAGGAATATAATTCATCAAAGGATCAAGTAAAATCCAATCCTTGTTGTTTTGTGGTTATTTTCAATCCAAGGCAAAAAAAAAAAAAAAAATGTGACGAGAGCTTTAGATTATGATCGATGTCACAGCAAATCGTTTCTTCAGACAGGCACTATTGATCACATAAAGAGCTGAATGTTTCAGAGCAATCATCTGTCATCTTCTGTAGGTCTAATATGAACCTGCTGAGAAAAACCTTTATAGTCATGGAAATTATAGAAAGGATACTTTGTCACTACTATATATATATATATATATATATATATATATATATATATATATATATATATATATATATATATATATATATATATATATATATATAAAATTGACCTAAGAAGATGGAAATTGATCCTCCAGCTGTTCCTTAGGTATATGTACATTTAACTTTTCCGGCCTCTTATTGGTACCGGTCCCAACTTTTTTTGGAGTGTAGCTCTCATGAAATCCAAAATGAGCCAATATTTGGCATGACATTTCAAAATTTCTCACTTTCAACTTTTGATATGTTATCTATATTCTATTTAGCCTGACGTGGTCATCCTTAATTCTAGTCAGAATATGAGTCTGAAACTGCTCCATTGGGCTGTGATTATGAGGCGTGTTTCAACCGAACCAGGAAAGACCTCAATTGGATAGATCTACAACCAATCAGAGCAACGGAGCGTCGTCAACAGAGATCAACTGCACACAGTGCTGCGGGTTGAAGCGACTATTAGGTGATATATAGACCCATGAGTGCGAATATTAGCAGGCAACCTTGCCAAAATAACACACATTTTACTCCCCAAACAAAAATTTTTTCCCAGAGAACCCCCTGAGAAGCTATTGTTTAGGGCTAGTAGTTGGCGGGTTTTGTTGTAAAAACTTGTCAACCCTGTCTGCACGCGCGCTGGAATACACGATCTTTGCCGGTGTTGTAAAAAAATAAAAGAATTTAATGATACACAGATTACTTACCCAACATGATCATCATTTCTGAGAGAAATAGTGAAGGTGAATGCATACAAACAAGCTCTCCGTTTAGGATTTGAAAAAAAAAAAATCCAAGCCCCTTTGATGACCTGATGATTACGTTACTGTTGATCATCTGTCCATCATCGTCTAAAGCCCGCCCTGATGATTTCATTGGTCTGAACAGTTTCTGTTCGGAGATAATTACTCCTCTATGGAGCGAGGCCAGACCGAACTGCCTGACCTAAAGAAATTGTGGGCGGGGCTAAGTTTGGCTGGCATCCAGGCTATATTCTATTGTGAATAAAATAAAAAAACTGAAATATCACATGGTACTAAGCTCAGGCAGCCAAAGCCCACATATTGCACAAAAGCGAACACCAGAGCCCACCGCAGACAGAGAGCTTGAGTATGCCGCGATGCACAAGCCACATAAGAGGACTGAACCAACCATCGACCTGGAGCCTGAGCTCCACAGTGACCAGGTACGTCAGAAGGCAACATTGTGTGTTTAACCCAGTGTCCGCTTTTGGAGTCCGTGGGCATGGAGGAAAGCCCAAGCAACCACACTTCGCCATTGAGGGTGAGCTGGCCCCTGCAAATAGTTATTATGATTCGGAAAGGGAGATAAAAGGACTGAACCAACTATCGACCCGGAGCCCAAGCCAGTGGCCATGTTCTTCAGCCTGCAACACTGTGTATCCCAGTGGCCGTGCTTGTGGAGTCTGTGAGCATGAGCGAAAGCCCATCGACCTGTCGGCTCACAGGGCTTCACAGGCCTCCCTCGTCCCTCTGGCTTCACCTTGGTCAGACATCGCTCTGCCTGCGCCATGGACTTACGGGCCTTCAGCTATGCTTTGTCCTTTCGGCTCTGTCGGGCTCTACCTTCCCTCTGGTTTTACCTTGATGTACCCTGGGTCCACCTCGGATGCTCGTCACTGCGGCTCTGCCTCAGCCTCCAGGACCATCAGGGTCTTTTATGCATTGTAGTGTTTCTTTAGAAATAAACAATGGGCAAATGGAGTTTTTAAACACCTTAGATATAAAGTTATTCACTGTCAAAGTGACGCCAAAATGAATGGGAGTCAATGGGATGCTAACAGCAGGTGATGGCTTGGTTAGCAATGGCCGCCCCTATGGGAGGTACGCTTTCCGGGCGCTGGATTACCCCCTTTGGTTTATCAGTGAAGGTTTGTGCTTACTTTTCTATTACACATTGTACATTGTGCTATTAATCACATTGTATTAATTAATTCATCCAAAATTTTGCCATGGACAAATGGAAAGAATGCTGAAAGAAAAAATCTAATACTAATACTATAATGCTCCTTCTGGTAACACTGAGAAATCAGTGCATACTTGCTTTGATGCAATCTGACACAATTCGGAAAGCAACACCAGATGAAAATAAACCTATGTAGCAAGAAGTATGTACTTTTACAGAGTATGTTAACTTAATAATCTGTGCAAGCTAAAAGCTAATCTACTAGCACTTGTGCATTTTGTGCCTATTGGACTGCAGCAACACACAAAAAAAATCGGTACACATGCTAAAAACATGTTTTTCTATCCCTAAATGCGCTATATTCTTTCACAAAAGTATGTTGAAGCCTACCGGTGCATTTCAGCTTGGATAAGAAAGCCACATAGCCAAAAAAATGCTTTTGCTGCAGTTTCTGTGGCCTCCTGCCAGTTTCACAGAACAGTGAATGGGGTTAGACACATGCCGTCTCAACACAAGCTTTCATCTTGGATTATATTCTTCATCTAGAGTGGAGAGTCTGCTACTCCTGCCCTAGAGCTCTCTTTAACGTCCGCCCACCATCGCGCAAAAAAAACAGAAAAGGTCCCCACAGACATCTCTTTTGAACATCATCACACCGATAATTCAGATTTCTCATGTTCCACTTGTGTGGCGTAGGGGCAAATCAGGAAGCTGTGAGTGCTCACATGAGACAGATCTGCCAGTTCGAGTCAAAGGTTGAGAGGGAAAAGATCCTTTTGCACTCCACTGGGCCGCATGGAAGCGCTCCACCGATCATGAACTGTTAAAATCACGAGCGCTATGATGTATTACCGTGGTCGTCTGGAAACACACCTGCTTGGCTGCTAAATCTCATCAAAAATCATGACATGATCTCATTTTGTGATTAACAATATTACTTACACATCACATGTGTGTAAAGGATTAACCACGACCAAAATGTACCATGGTTTACCTTCTTTTTGGATGATACATTTAGCAGTTTAACTGTTAACAACTGTTTTTCTCTCAAGCAGAATTATCTATGTTGGATTTGGTTTCTTAGATATGATACCATGATAATAGCATACTTTTGTTTTGTACTGTACTATAGTAACACCATGGAATTTTGGAAATCTAGAAAAGTAGTACAATGGTTTCTTGGACATGGTAGCATGGTAATAACATGGTTAATGGTACTTTAAAGCAGTGTTTCCCAACCGGGGTGTTGTGGCGTGCTCTTTTTTCCCTGAACATAGCAAATACCGAACCGTACCAAAAACAGTGAACCTAAAACCGCGATACAAACTGAACCGTGAGCAATCTGTACCGTTACCCCCCTAGCGTAACGTATGCGAGGGGGTGCCACAAGCACCACAAGCAAGGACTGTGATACAAGCATTGTTTTTACTACTACTACTACCACCACCACATTATTTTGCAAATGTAGAATGGTAGAATCCCGATGTAACCGAGGCTAGCTGGTAGTAGTTGCTGTGCGAGTAAACCTCACTCCTCTGACCTCAAGAGATGCTTTAGCGACTGACGCTAGAGGTTGCAGCCTTTAGCCTTTTTGTTAGAGCGTCCGACTCCCATGCCGGCAGACTAGGGTTCGAGTCCCGGTCCGAACAGTAGGGGTTACATTGGTGCCGTGACCCGGATGGGAGTGAGGTTTAGGAGGGTGAGTGTAACAGAGGCCAGCTAGTAGTAGTTGCTATGTGAGTAAACCTCACTCCTCTGACCTCAAGAGACGCTCTAGCGACTGACGTTAGAGGTTGCAGCCTTTAGCCTCCTTGTTAGAGCGTCCGACTCCCATGCCGGCGGACCGGGGTTTGAGTCCCGGTCCGAACGGTAGGGGTTACAATGGTATTCTTGAAAGTATCATATGAAACCCATGGTACATAAATTTTAGTACTATTGTATATTTTAAAGTACTATAGTATTACCATCCATGGCACTTTTTACAGTAAGAGATGGATTTTTGCACATCCACCATGATTTTACACTAGCCTTTTGTACATGTATTATTATTATTATTATTATTATTATTATTATTATTATTATTATTATTATTATTATTATTATTATTATTATTTTAAAGTACCATGGTATTACCATAATCGCTACCATGATAGTATTATAGGCCGTTTTGGACTTTAAAGGTATTTCTTGAGATATCTTTGTTTAACCTATACCACTGTATATTTTGCATGAATGGCGTATTAACCCGTATTGTACTGTATATTGTAGCGTTTTGCTAGGGGATTCAATTAGTTTGAACATCTGAAACATTGGAGCAATATATATAATAAAAGATGACTTCACTGAACATCATTTGAGGGACAGGTGTAAGACTCCGACTGTATGAAAACTGAAGGTTTGTGCTGAAGAGATGAGAATAGGTTGAATGTTCTTTTAAATGACACACATTTAAACATAAACGTAAACATAAAGCGACAGACCCCTGCAGCCAGAATGACAGAGTGCATTGTGGTTTCGCCTTCTTGATATTGTAACCTGGAGCCACAAAGCAAGTCATCTAGAAAGGCAGAATAACGCTGAATAATGACCATTATGTAGGAAGTAAACAGCAAAAAAGGCACAATAATGAGAGCTAAACGCAACTACTGCATTGAAAACGAAGGTTAACGTCAAAAGCTATTTGAATCAGGTTCACAGAAATATGCCTCTTAAAAAACAAATCTCTGTGGGTTTTAGTCTAGTTTTGTTAGATTTGAGGCTGTCAATATTCTGGTGTAGTTTAAAAAAAAAAAGTTTACAATGAAAATTTCAGGTAATTTTCCAGAAACTTTCCAAAGATTTCCCAAAAAACGTTTTATAGTCAGACGCTATGTGTTCAATCAGCACACCAAATGTTCTTAGTGTTTGTACGATTGTCTTCAAGCCCTTGATTGACCAATTTGATTCAAGAAACAGAAGCAAATCAGCTTATTTAAAAGCCTGTTTATAGGCTAACAGACAATGCTAACAATAATAGGTTACATAAAACATCTGTTAACAGACTGCAAAAACGCTTTGAGACCAAATGACTGCAATAAAGATGTAATTAGCCATCAGAGTCACAAGCCTTAGCAAAGCTAAAAGCACTGCTAAAGACATAGCCATGTAGTTTTGTCCCACCTAATGGCCATCTGCCTTATTTCTCAGAATAAGAAATAAAAGTATCTGTTATGAAAGCTCATGGTTGTCTTTTGATATCATTCCCAACAAACACAAATATGTTCCTCTAAGACGTCGTGCTAATGTTCAAGTTATGAAAACGTTATTTCTGAAAGATATATAGACTAATGTTGAAAAAGATATAAAAAAAATTGTATCCATGATCACATGCATATCGCGGGTCTCTCGTGACCCAGGACGTCATTCACTACCCTCCTCCTCATTCATTTTTTTAAAGTTAGACATCAACCTACTTAGTATTCCTCAATCAATTCATTATAAACAATATGACGAGAAAATTATATTTATAAAAGAATACCTGTTTTCCCATACATTTTCTGTAAAAAAAATTGTATAGGGTCGCTAACGACCCGAGGTGTGTAACAGTGTAAGTATATTTTGTCTGCACAACAATAATTGAATCTTTGATGAATTAATAAGTGCATTTCACCTTTATTCCACAAGGTGCAATGTCTGATACACAATGATAAAGGGACGTTACACGCATAGTCACCGCAGGCAGAAAACAAAAGAAAATAGTTCCAAACAAAGACAGCGTCTCTGAGCCACACATTTCATTCTTGAATGAATCAGCGTTTTTGAGCGAAACGATCAGTTCAGCTTCATCCGTTAACGAATCAGTGTTTTCTAAACAAAGCCATTCAAAAATCACTCAAAGATTGTTTGAATGAATCAATGACTCATTCAATGATTCACAGTCATTTATCGTCACTTATTGGTATAACAATGTAACCTAGCTAAACTGTTGTATATCAGACAAGAAATAATACTGATGTTTCAATTGTCAGCTGTGTTTACTTTTATTACAGTGCAAAAAGTTGTACGGCATAACTTTGAATCAGAAAGTCACAGTGAAGCTAAATTAAAGTTTTCCAAAAATGTGGAGGTTGTTGGTAATGACTAAGCTGAATAAGTATAGACTCAGGCCAATGCAGGAAAGATAAAGAGCGATATGGCGAGTGGAAGTTAGAGGAGATGTAGCCTGTCCATAAATTTAGTTTTGGAGGCATTTATTGTCTGTGCCCAACATTGGTTTAGGTCATTGCAGACACTTTATCTCTAGAGATAAATGAACTGAGGGCAAATGTATTGAGCCACAGGAAGTGTCAAGCGTTAGTATCTGTGTTGACTATCGAACTGTTTCTAGTAATTAAAGATTGTGTAACTGCAAGTGATTTCTCTGTGTGTGTGTGTGTGTGCGTGCGTGCGTGCGCGTGCGTGCGTGCGTGTGTGTGTGTGTGTGTGTGTGTGTGTGTGTGCGTGCCCTTGTTTATATTACATTGTGAGGACCAAATGTCCCCATAAGGATAGTAAAACCTGAGATCACCTACATTTTCAAAAGGCTTATAAATCATACACGATGAGTTTTTTTTAGAAAGTAAAAATGCAGAATGTTTCCTGTGATGGGTAGGTTTAGGGCAAGGGCAGGGGCAGGGGCAGGGGCAGTGTAGAGGGGATAGAATGTACAGTTTGTACAATATAAACTTGTTAAACTTGTACTTGTTTATATTACATTGTGGGGACCAGCCAGCAGTCATCACAATGTAGATGGATTTTTAAAAATATTAAATTATGTTTTTTTGAACTTGTACTTTAAAGCAGCACTATGCAACTTTTCAACCTTAATAATATATTTTCAAGACTCTTGTGATGATACATCGACTTACAATAGGTTGAATGACACGTCTGCCATAGCTTGATGTATATGTATCGTTTTTAATCGTACTTTTAAACTTTGGGTTTCGGGTAGTAACCCGAGAACAAAAAGAACTACAAAATTTGACTGCTTTACGGCATATACGTCACTTCCACCAACACCCACACACAAATTCGGACGTGCGAGCCTAACTTTGTTCGTCGGATAATATAGTCATGTCCGAAGCAGCACAGACACATAAGAAAGAAAAGGTTTTGTTGGAGGAAAGCAATAAGAGGAAACGAAAAAGTGATGTGATTAAAGGCAGGACGAGGATCAACATGTGACCAGCGTTTGCTCGTTGGCGTGAGCTGAAGGAGGCGTGCCCGACCGATGCTGTCCTGCTTGTTATGGTGATTACCTACCACTCAAATATTGAACTGAAGTATCATATAGATTCTGTAAAACGGTAACCAATAGACTACTATAATGACGCTGGCTTGTAAACGTGAGCATCGCGATTATTTGGCGTTTGAAAAAATAAAACCCATGAAATTATATTCATATGACATGCTGAAACATATGCCACTGACTGTACCTGGGATGAAGACATTTCACACGCGACGCCAGAAGAACACCTGCATGTGAACTCCTCCTGCAGTGTTCAGGGGAACTGTTAGTGCTGCACCAACCCGCGGGTCCCGCTTTTATGAAGTTATTTGGCTCGCCCCACACCACTGTATATATTTTTACAACCCGCCCCGCACCCGCGACCATTAAATAGACATACGGGGTCCGAGGGTTATGAGACGACCCGCGCATTACTAGTTCAGGGCTATCAGGGTTGTCATGTCAACAAATGCATGCGCGATGGTATCCCCTGTTGTAGGATGACAGAGCTTACGACAGTAGTTGAGGACATTATTTTTTCTCAACTGTAGGGGGACCCCGAGAGCAAAAGTTGCCAAGTGCTGCTTTAAGGTAAGGAGAATGAGATGAAACTTAAACTAATGTGATAAAGGTAACATTCATTATATTTCCTGACACTTTCTCTCCACTGAGATTAGCAAGCATCTATGACATAAGGCCATACAAATATTACAACAACAAAAAGTTGTCCAGTATATAATATCATCATAATGATATTACTGAAATGGTGTCTTGAGAAATAACTGACAGCTCTGGATCCTATAAACTGTGTTTTTAGCCAGACCAGAAGACCAGCCAACCAGAGTTGTAGACATTGAGTTTCATGACATGGGGAGCACGATTTTGGAGACGGTGGTTGACATTAGCAGAATGGAGCAATTTGGCATTGGCTGAAATTGCTTACTAAACCCTCAGATTTACATAGTAAAAAAATATCACTTGTTGCTCTTTGGTGTCACATCTGGCTAGGTTTATAACACCTGAAGAGAACCGTTAGCATTCTTATTGATCTCAAAGGCAGTTAGCCTAGCCCTAGTTGTGGAGTTAAAAGATTAGTTCACTTTAAAGAGAATTAACACGGCTACTTACATGTTGTGTCATTACTGTTGAGTCCATATCTTAAAGTCTGTTTACAAAGCCTGCATTAAAATTGCGACTGATTTACCGATGAATCCACAGTGAACTGTACCGAACAGACAAATAACGCTCTACTGAGACATTCACATTGTTCAAAATAAATAACCACTTTCCTAGCATTACAATCCTTTGGAAGGTTATTTTTAGTCCAGTGATCCTATATTACTCTTCTCTCCTAATCATCTCACTAACACTCCAGTGGGCGGAGCCAAAGTTGCAATCATGAAATAGGCGTTGATTTTCTTCTGCAGAGGCGGTCTTTTTACAAAAGCTTTTTTTGACTAAGGAAGTTTTCATTTCTGAAACTTCATACAGGACAGGAATTTCATATAGTATAATTACCTCTTATATGCCAATTGATTTCGCAATTCATGACCCCTTTCGCAAAACCAAGAAAAAATATTTAATGCAGATAACAATGGGAATGTTAGGAGAACATCCTTAGAACATTTTGGTAGCTGGTGTTATTGATACAGAATTTTGAACTGGCTTTTTTTTCTTTCTGGCTTGTTGTCTGAGGTCAACGAGGTTTGCATGGTTTTTACATTCAAAAGCATCATAACTAATAAGTAATAGGCTATTTTCTACACTGGTTTTGAGGCTCTCTCCTGAACGCTAGGTTTTGATGGGTGTGACGCACTGGAGACTTGGAAGTAAAAGCCCACAGCTAGGATTGGATAAAATTTGCATATTTAATGAGCTTAAGCTCCCTTGTCAACCACATGCACACACACACACGTCTGGAAGCGCCCTCTTCAAATATCAAGTCTAGAGAGTGAACAACCCAGACAGAGAAATTAATGTTATTTCACTATTTGAGATTTACCGGCACTCCGACGTGCTTTCGTGCTTTGATAGCCCGTCTGGAAAACACATAGCCCTGAGATGTTGGGATTTGCGAGCCCCCTAGCCCATAACATTACATCTGTTACATTACAGTCTGAACCTGAATCGCAATCAACCAACAAATAAGGGATTCTCCAGCCTGTGATAGCGTGCTAAGGAATGTTCTGTTAGACACATAATCAAAACGATCTGTAACAATGCAATGCAATCACATATAAGAACATGCTTTACTCAAATAAGTGTGTTGCACCGTTCCTGTCAGATCCAATAAAGAAGGCACATCATTGTGTTCTAAACTGAATAGTTCTAATCCAGTGTCGACCGGTGTCTTGTTTACAAATGATTATCTTGCTTTCTTCACCATGTTTATCGTTCGTTTAGCTCCACGAGTCAGTGGGAGGGGCTACAGAAGCAGCTCTCTACTAATATAATGATACACTGAACCCTGTTGAAAAACAGCATACCGTCACTGCCCGATGAAACTCACGTATGTCCAAAATGGTTACTTTTCAGGAAGTGAAAAAAACACTATTTCAAAAGCAGTTTGTGGTGTGACAGGCAGCGGGACGAGGGACCGCGAGAGCGGGCCGGTGATTAGTGTTGACGAGTGCCAGCTGCATGGCACACCGGTTTCGTCTCGCGGCCATGTGACGGGAGCATAAAAGTAGGAGCGAAGGCAGCGGAAGACGAGAGAGGACCAGGCCTGGACTTTATGTTATGTTTTGTTTACGTTTATTTGTGGGCAGTCGTCCGTGAGGGGCTGCCCGCGGTTTACTTTCGTTTTGTTTGTTTAATAAAAGTTGTTAAATGTTCGCCGGTTCCCGCCTCCTTCCTTCCCATCTACAAACTTTATTACACAGTTGAATGTAGCGATGTCATACTTGGTACGGGATCTGTACATGTAACCATATTCTTGCCACTGTAATGATATAATCCACATTTGACCAAAATTGAGTTTAAATGGACATACGTGCATATTTTACAGTAACGGTGGTCAATATGCGTTCTTCCGATCATTAATTAGAATGGCCAAGTCACGTTTCATATTTCATATTCATTTTCAGCGTTTATTTGCGCATCTTGTCAGTTAACAACGGCTCTGTGTAGTAACAGCTGCTCTATGTGAAATCACGCACCTGAGGGAGTTTACCGCTGATTAGAGAACCGGCTTTACTGATGAGATGCGCATTAACGACCGGCCGATCTTCCTCCTCATTGTTGACCTCAATAACAGCCCTACCATAGTTAACTTTCATCAATTCACACAGCTCCTTTACAGAGAAAGACATCCTGAAGGGAAGGGAGAAAAATAGATCAGAAAAAATATAGCGCTATGCCCAGTCAACATTGTTTCACTTCACTTCGGAAATCCGTGTATTAACATCTTCACAATACAATGAAACTTCACGAGACCAGCGAGATGCTTCCTCAGGGTGGGAGACATGTGGCGTGATTGACAGCTTTGACACCAAATGGTTAGAGATGAAAATCAGATGACATGATTTCAAAACTTTTCATTGGTCATTTAGATATTTAGATAGCCATTCAGATAAGTGAAGCATACGGAAATGAACCTCGGCATTCAATCCGGCGAAAAATCTTAATATCGGCAAAATGGACATACGTGGTTTTCATCGGACAGCAACAATATGCTGGTTAGGTAGGTTTTCCAACCTTCGACCCAAAGGAAGTGCACTGGAACGGCATTCAAACCCGTGACCTAAAGTTATGAGCTCTGACATCATAGCCCGCAAAACAACAATGGCAGCCTCTACGGATGCAGGGTTTATGAAAATATACAAATAACATTAAAAAAGGTATCTTATCTTATGCGCCATTTTTTCTCCTACGTTTCCCTCAAATAAGCAAGAAGTAAGCACTTTTGGCCATAAAAATTATTGTAAATGAGCATAAGCCCAGTACGTCATGCTTTGTTTACATCTAGCTACCACAATTCCTTGCGCTCAGGCAGTTTGGCGTGACTGGAACACTACAAAGTCGTGGTTTGAAGGCGTAACTTACGGGCTCAAAAACCAGCCTGGAACGTAGCATAAGGACCATCTTAAACCAGCTCGTGTCCAGCAAAGGACCAGCTTAAACCAGCTCAAACCAGCTGCCACTCTTCAAAACATACCTAACTAGCATATGTTGTTTCAATAGTGAAATGTTTTTTCAGGCAGATATAGAAAGTGTATCTGGTGTAGTTATGACAACAGGCGCTAATCTGGCTAATCTGGCTATGCTTACCTCAACCCTATGTTTAGAAAATGTTTTTTCGGAATGGCATCAACAAAGTATAACCAATACATGTGCAGTAGGGTCAAGAAAGATGTTATTCTTGTTTACAAAAAATGTCTAACAGAAAAAGAGCATTTTGTCTCTGAACACAATACAAGCAGCAAATCATAAGTGAAAACATGTTAACGGTTAAATGCTGCAATTCATCATAAAACTCTGCAGATGCCACAGCAAAAGAGATTTGTGAACTAGTGGACCCCAAAACTCTGACTAAGTGATGACGGTGAACTGTCTTTCACGGGAGCTGGCCTTCCTGCGGTCGTCTGCGTTTACAGGCCACTGCCTCGCAGAGCAATCAGGCCCCAGCAGGCTTTACTACGCAAAAACCAAGCAAGCCAGATAGTGTGTGTATGAAGGGGCTGTAGATCAGCCATCGGTGTCGCTCATCACAATGTCAAGTCCGAGCGGCGTGAGTCACGGGGAACAACATTCACTGTCACAAAACACTGACCAAACTACTCATGAGAAAGAAACAGGCACAATCCTGACAGGAAATTCCCTAGCATTATATATTATACTTCACAAAGGCATCACGGATCGAAAACGAAGCTGTTTTTTCTGCTTGGGTGAGTCATCAAATCACATTACCCACAATTCCAATGAGTGACCTAGATGAAGATTAGCTTATACTGCTTGCATGCATGTCAATTAACACGGCGTCACGGCATTCAACACAGTCTGTTTTGAGGTTGGTATATATATATATATATATATATATATATATATATATATATATATATATATATATATATATATATATATATATATATATATATATATATATATATATATATATATATCCCGCCCACCTACCCCTCCCATCTCATGATGCTCAAATATGGAAATAAGTATGAACATATGACAAAAGGAAACAACATTAATGGTTGTGTATCATATTTGTTTGATGATCCTGACTGTTATATGCTTGGTAAGCACACAAGCCTGTGGGACAATCTGGCAAAATGTCGGGCTCAGGAAAAACCAGCCAAGCAAATGAATTAAGCACTTTGCCACATGCTGAAACAAACCCATGATTAGGACGAATCTGGCCAGCATCAATGTGAATATGGTAATTCTGAAAAAATTATCAGAGAAAAAAAAGGTCAGGCTATTCCATCTTCATTAAAAAATTACTAATATAACATAATTATCATTCAGGGTCCAAAAATAAAAACTTACTTCAGCCAAAAATGAATATTCAGATCATTTCCTAACCCTGATGTTGTTCCAAAAGCCCTGTGTCTTTCTTTCATGGAATTGATCTGAATTTACTGAATTTGAGATAGTAACTCATGTAACCAGATCATTGATTCAGTGATATTTATAGAAAAATACATATTTAAAAAAAATATGTTTTTTCCCGTATAGCTTCAAGACTTAGCGCATGTATAGCGCAAGGCATGTGGACTGATTATGATACTTCATATTGTTTTTTTTATCATTTTGAAGCTTGAAAGACTCAAAAGGACTCTTCAAAAGAAAGACTCTTGTGTGTGTGTGTGTGTGTGTGTGTGTGTGTGTGTGTGTGTGTGTGTGTGTGTGTGTGTGTGTGTGTGTGTGTGTGTGTGTGTGTGTGTGTGTGTGTGTGTGTGTGTGTGTGTGTGTGTGTGACATATGAGGACACAAATGACATGTGTATAATGACATGTGTATAATGACATGGGTATGACACAGGTATTACAAGGAGAGGGTGAAATATGAGGACATTGGCCATGTCACCATTTTTCAAAATGCTCATAAATCATACAGGATGAGTTTGTTTTAGAAAGTAGAAATGCAGAATGTTTCCTGTGATGGGTAGGTTTAGGGGCAGGGGCAGTGTAGGGGGACAGAAAATACAGTTTGTACAGTATAAAAACCATTACGCCTATGGAATGTCCCCATTTGTCACAAATACAAACGTGTGTGTGTGTGTGTGTGTGTGTGTGTGTGTGTGTGTGTGTGTGTGTGTGTGTGTGTGTGTGTACACTCAAAGAAATGCTGAGTTGCTCAAATATGGGCAAACCCGACCACTGGATTAAACAGTGTATTAATAATGTAACCCCACAGCTGCGTTTGTCCATCTTTTACCCAAAATTGGGTTAAAACAACCCAGCATTTTACCCATCAGATCCTAATCCCAATATTCCTAATATTGTGTTGGTCCCCCTTTTGCCGCCAAAACAGTCCTGACCTGTCGAGGCATGGACTCCACTAGACCCTTCAAGGTGTGCTGTAGTATCTGGCACCAAGATGTTAGCAGCCGATCCTTTAAGTCCTGTAAGTTGCGAGGTGTGTCCTCCAGGGATCGGACTTGTTTGTTCTGCACGTCCCACAGATGCTCGACTGGATTGAGATCTGGGGATTTTGGAAGCCAAGTCAACACCTCAAACTAGTTGTGCACCTCAAACCATTCCTGAACCATTTTTGCTTTGTGGCAGGAGCATTATCCTGCTGAAAGAGGACACAGCCACCAGTGAATACTGTTTCCATGAAAGGGTGTGCATGGTCTGCAACAATGCTTAGGTAGGTGAAGCGTGTGGTACGTGCCTTCTTCCGATAGTCCCCAGGTAAGCAACACACACGCACCCAGCCATCCAGGTGATGTAAAAGGAAAAAAACCACAATGCACTGTGTGTTCTGACACCTTTCTATCAGAACCAGCATTAACTTTTTGAGCAATTTGAGCGACAGTAGCTCGTCTGTTTGATCAGACCACACGGGCCAGCCTTCGCTCCCCACGCTGCTCATTGTGCCTTAGCTGCCCAGTCTCCAGTTCACCACTGTTCCTTCCTTGGACCACTTTTGTGTCCAAGGAATAAAATAAATTATAATGTGTTTTGTTTCCATTGCTTATATGCATGAAGAGATTTCATTCCATAAAATGAATATGAAAAATTACACTCATGAATAGAAATTAACCATAAATATTTATTAGTTCAGCCAAACTGATTATGTGAACCACAATGTGACAAAATATTTGACTCAAGAAAAACCTAAGGGCTTTATAAATGATATGATACATACTGTCTAATGAAAATCCAGAATTAAACCTGCACCCTCAGAATTTCAGATTACATTATTTTAATTATATTGTATTATATTATAAACAAAGATCAAGAATGAAGGTTAAGTATCCCTTTTTTTCTGCTTGCAGCTACTAACCACTTACATAGTCTATTACAGAAGATGTGTTATGAGACGTTCACAACTCTTCCGTACGTGATAAAAACATCTTTGGGGAGTGTTTTATCACGCTATCGCTCACTGCATTTAGTCCTAATTCTCATTCATAAGATAGCGTGCGACAGATCTCTTCATAACCGCTTCTGCTCATCCCAGCCAGCTCTAAATATACAGCACTTATAAAGGAACACCAAGCGCTTCTGAGGATGAGAGTTGAAGAGGCGTGATGGGTTTGTCATACCGTTGCGTGAGGGCAGATTTACACAGAGGGCGAATCATGCGAGAAATGTGTATTGCCGCTGAGGACCTGCGAGGGGACGTACACGTTTTCAGGTTGAGCGCAGACGCTAATGTGATGAAGGCCTGATGCTGCTTGTGTCGTTTGTAAAATCAGCGAATTGCGAGGAGCGGTGTGTTAGCCGGAGGGATTTGTAAATGTGGCACTAAAGTAGATTATGCAAATTGGACACGTTATCATGATCGCTTCTGAAAATAGATGGGAAACACTGAAAAATGGAGAACTTAAATGAACTTGAGTGGAGTTTGGGGTTTGTAGTGAGTTGATTGCCTCAGTCTTTGATACTTTAGACCTCAAATGACTCACATGGACCATGCATGTTATCAACAGTTTTGCAGATTTATGCTGCTGACTGCAGAACCAGTGGGCGAAGTTTGATGCTCCCCTCTCTCTGGGCTTAATGGGGGGAAATTGAAGGTCCAGCACACCCTAACCCTCCTCAATAGCCCTATCCCTAAACATGACTAGGTCAAGCTCCACCCATTAGGTCCTCAGCCTCAAGGGGCGGTTACACTGCGTTTTTCATTCCACTGACGTCCACGCAAAGGCATGCGAATGCATCAGACCGGAAACACAAGCCCATGTTGCGCATTTTGTTGCGTTCCAAAGTTCAAGCCTGGGCTGAATCCGAAATCGCCCCTATACCCTCACTTAGGGCATTATTTGAGGAGACAGCCATTTGTAGTGGTGTCCCAAACCATAGTGAACGTTATTGAGTGCACTCATTCAATCCCTCAATGCACTACAATAACGAGTGTTCAGCTACAAAGTACAAGATCGATATATCAAGGCGTGACCTCTTGGCGGAATTAAAAGTAGGGCTGTGTTGAAAAAAATCGATTCACCAATTCTGAATCGATTTTCATATTAATTTCTAAAGATCGATCCGTAACTCAGAGGATCGATTTAATATTAGGCCTACATTTTCCCCGTGAATTTTAATGTGCCGCGTCATTGAATTCACGCATGCGCGCGAGGTGGAAGGACATTAAAACAACGAACATGGCAGCTTTGAAAACTCCAGAACCGCCGCGGACAGAGAATACTAGAGTAGGTAAACAAACTCAAGCCGAAGCTCTCGTCACTATACCGCCGCCGCCGTTCTGAAGAAGCGCAGCGGAGTTTTCCTCACTCTTCCTCTTCTTCCGTTACCGCGGTGGACAGAGAATACTAGAGTAAGGTAGACGAGTGAACTCGGGCTGCTGGATATGTCGAGAACGCGGCTTACGTCACAGCCGTTCTCACTGCAGCGCGCGCTTACAGCCAAGGAAGTTGTAATGGCTGGCTTGTCATGACAGCACGCGCCCTCTCCACAGCGCACAGTTGTTCTTTACAACCATCAATACTCCATTAATTTGCAGTTGAATGTCTATAATAATAGTATCAATATGTTGCATAACTACAGTCCTGTAATATTCAGTCAACAGCTGGAAAAAATGCTTTCTTTAAAAACACTTATCTAAATCTCAAAGATCGATCGGATCGAATAATGATAATCGATTCAAGATCTTGAGAATCGGAATCGAATCGATTCTTGAAATTTGAATCGAAACCCAGCCCTAATTAAAAGAACTATATTTTTTGCAGTAAAGTTGAGTAGATTGTATATTTGTTTACATTTTGAGTGTAGTAATATTTGTTATATGTTGAATCCATGTTTCTAAAAAAAGACGCTTCAGAGAGTGACATCATATCACGACCTTTGCTGAGTGCGAAGAAATCCGCTGTCGTATTTAGATGGGCGTCGAAAGCAAATAAAAAGTGGGTGGGTCACTGGGTCCTCTCTCTCAGAATTTTTTTTTTTTTACTGCAGTAACGTTAGATGGCATTTACAGTCTTGTTCAAAATAATAGCAGTACAATGTGACTAACCAGAATAATCAAGGTTTTTAGTATATTTTTTATTGCTACGTGGCAAACAAGTTACCAGTAGGTTCAGTAGATTGTCAGAAAACAAACAAGACCCAGCATTCATGATATGCACGCTCTTAAGGCTGTGCAATTGGGCAATTAGTTGAAAGGGGTGTGTTCAAAAAAATAGCAGTGTCTACCTTTGACTGTACAAACTCAAAACTATTTTGTACAAACATTTTTTTTTCTGGGATTTAGCAATCCTGTGAATCACTAAACTAATATTTAGTTGTATGACCACAGTTTTTTAAAACTGCTTGACATCTGTGTGGCATGGAGTCAACCAACTTGTGGCACCTCTCAGCTGTTATTCCACTCCATGATTCTTTAACAACATTCCACAATTCATTCACATTTCTTGGTTTTGCTTCAGAAACAGCATTTTTGATATCACCCCACAAGTTCTCAATTGGATTAAGGTCTGGAGATTGGGCTGGCCACTCCATAACATTAATTTTGTTGGTTTGGAACCAAGACTTTGCCCGTTTACTAGTGTGTTTTGGGTCATTGTCTTGTTGAAACAACCGTTTCAAGGGCATGTCCTCTTCAGCATAGGGCAACATGACCTCTTCAAGTATTTTAACATATGCAAACTGATCCATGATCCCTGGTATGCGATAAATAGGCCCAGCACCATAGTAGGAGAAACATGCCCATATCATGATGCTTGCACCTCCATGCTTCACTGTCTTCACTGTGTACTGTGGCTTGAATTCAGAGTTTGGGGGTCGTCTCACAAACTGCCTGTGGCCCTTGGACCCAAAAAGAACAATTTTACTCTCATCAGTCCACAAAATGTTCCTCCATTTCTCTTTAGGCCAGTTGATGTGTTCTTTGGCAAATTGTAACCTCTTCTGCACATGCCTTTTTTTTAACAGAGGGACTTTGCGGGGGATTCTTAAAAATAGATTAGCTTCACACAGACGTCTTCTAACTGTCACAGTACTTACAGGTAACTCCAGACTGTCTTTGATCATCCTGGAGGTGATCATTGGCTGAGCCTTTGCCATTCTGGTTATTCTTCTATTCATTTTGATGGTTGTCTTCCGTTTTCTTCCACGTCTCTCTGGTTTTGCTCTCCATTTTAAGGCATTGGAGATCATTTTAGCTGAACAGCCTATCATTTTTTGCACCTCTTTATAGGTTTTCCCCTCTCTAATCAACTTTTTAATCAAAGTACGCTGTTCTTCTGAACAATGTCTTGAACGACCCATTTTCCTCAGCTTTCAAATGCATGTTCAACAAGTGTTGGCTTCATCCTTAAATAGGGGCCACCTGATTCACACCTGTTTCTTCACAAAATTGATGACCTCAGTGATTGAATGCCACACTGCTATTTTTTTTAACACACCCCTTTCAACTAATTCAACTAATTGCCCAATTGCACAGCCTTAAGGGCGTGCATTTCATGAATGCTGGGTCTTGTTTGTTTTCTGAGAATCTACTGAACCTACTGGTAACTTGTTTGCCACGTAGCAATAAAAACTATACTAAAAACCTTGATTATTCTGGTTAGTCACATTGTACTGCTATTATTTTGAACAAGACTGTACATTAAATACAAATTTACTGCCGTTTGCTAAACGATTAATTGGGCCAGACAAAATGACAGAAATCTCTGAGTTATTTACCGTGGCAGTGTAGGGGTAAGATGCATGTCATCAAGTTTTGACACAAATCGATCAGAGGTTCGAATCCGCCTTTTGCCACACTCGCTCTACTCCCTTTTCCCATCACACATCAGCTCGGAAAGGCATTTATTTGCAATAAAATTGAGAAAATATTAGAAAAGTGGAAATAAAGCGTCTAACATGTGTTTAATAATAAGTGTTTATCGGTTAGGGCAGGTAAGCAGGCATGTGCTGAATTAGAGACGATAAAAGTGATTGAGTCCAATATCATTGGTCCTAAGAAGTGTCCACACACAATGGTTCCGACGTCCATGCGTGTTTACAACTGTGACAGACCAAGCAGACCAAAGTATATATATACATATATATAAAACCTTATATGACTGCCTTCATAATCACATTTTCAAAACAAGCCATTAAAAAAACTTGCGTCAAAAGGTTGAGACAGTCTTTCTGTGGTTTGTCAAACAATGTTTGCTATGACTAGACTTCAGCAACAGGGCACAACCCTTTGATATTTAACATACATGTGATTCCAGAGCTCACTAAAAATAGGAGGAGGAAGATGACGGCTCTAAAGTGGAGAGCAAAAGAGCATTCTGCTCTCTGACCTCATCCCGCTCTGAGACACAACACAGAGGAAATATCCCTCAAGTGCCATTTCAAATGCCATGGCATACAGGGCCTCATTGATGAAACACACGCACAACAAAAACCTAACAGAAATTTTCGTCACAATTGATAAGAGTTTAAAAGCAAATGGACAAAAGCCTGGTGCAGAACTCAGTTTAAGCAAGGTCTTGAGCAGTCATGCAGCTACGATCAATTGTGCTGGAGCTAAGCGCGGGATTCTGTCCAGATATCCTGCTGCAGCCACCAGATATGATCAGGCAATGCTCTAGCAGTGCTACAACTTCCTCCAAATGCGCACATACACACACACACACACACACACACACACACTTTGTCATCAAATCTGCAAATTCATCCTCGCTATTCTAATGTAACTGAGTTCTTATGATTAATGGGATCTCGAGTCTTGGAATTCACATTATGATAAGAGGATTAGCTCTGAATGAGAGACAGAAAAACAATAAAAAAACTAATTTTCTCCTTGTTCTTCTGAGTGTTTCAACAACATTTTGGTCAGAGGTGACCAACTTTGTTTATTGCCAAGTAAACAATTTTACCACAATTAAATAATATAAACCTATCCCTTTTTTGCTATTTTATAATGAATGACATCATTTAATATCATTTAAGTTAATACGTTCATTTTAATCATTAAAGGGGGGGTGAAATGCTGTTTCATGCATACTGATCTTTTTACACTGTTAAAGACTTGGAATCCCATACTAAACATGGACAAAGTTTCAAAAGTTAAGGTGGACGTTTGATGGGAGTATTTCTTTGTCAAAAATACTACTTCCGGTTAGTCATAAGTTTCGGCAAGTTTTTTGAGATCATGCGTCCCCTTTGACGTTAACGGGGGCGGAATTTCCTTGTATGGGCCGTACGGACAATTCTACCGGAAGCGCGTGAGAGAGAGAGAGAGGGAGAGAGAGAGAGAGAGGGAGAGAGCGAAAGTAACAGGCTACGCCCATCAAAGCGCTGGCTCGTAGGCTGCGCTGCACAGGTAATGTGCACAATTAACAATGTCACCAAAAAAGTGCGTTTTTGGTTGCCAGACCAAGACAGTCCTGCACAGATTCTCCAAAAACCTCGCGGTAAGGCAACAGTGGATGTAATTTGCTTTTCCGGATCAGCAACTGAGTTGCGCGAATGTTTATATCTGTTCGCTGCATTTCGGTGCCGACTGTTTCATAAACAAGGCCCAGCTCGACGCCGGCTTTTCCAATCGCCTAATGCTGAAGGATGGAGCAGTCCCAACGATAAAGGTCCCAACGTTAGAACCGCGGGCGGTGAGTGAGACTGCTTCAAATGTCTGTGTCTATGCTCATCAAGTAGCCCAAACATGATCACGTATAGTTACTATATATATTACTATATATAGAAATTGATCAATGGAGCATGCGATGTGTAGTGCGTGTACATTTGTTTAGCTGGCCACTATTTGTGTAACTTTATGTTTGTGTATTGTAAAAGCACTCCAAACAACAATACACAAAGAGGGGGGAAATATGTTGAACTAAATAAGCACGCTTCTTCATTCAAATGCGCTACTATTCCGTGTTGTCTACACAAACCACGCGTAAACACACACACACACACACACGTGCACAACTGCACTTCCCACATGTACACCTTCAAAGACAAAAATACGACGATATAATTCAAGTATAAATATGTAAATAACACAAGCCGCTAAGCATATTATATAGTTAGTGTATAACTTGTACCACATAGAGACGTCCTGCTCTAGTCGTTTTTGCTGCTGCTCCTGTTCAACTGCAGCCTCTGGGTCTGATTCCGGATCATAGATGTATGGCTGTATCTGATTAAAAGCCATATTTTTAGTTTGAATAAAGTTTTTCCCGCTGTTAGGGATGACAGCATTACGACGCACTCAACACAACAGCGGCGCGCACACGTCATTATTTAGCTCCGCTCACACGACACGCCCCCACCCGCTCGGCTTTTTTCGGAAAGACTCGGAACAGCGCATCTTTCTTATATAATTATTAAAAAAATAAAGACTTTTCGGAGATATGCAGGATGCAATGCTACTCTATAGGTACTCAAGATTGACATGACACTGACTGAAACTGAGTGTTTCACCCCCCCTTTAAATGTTTATTCAAATAAGTACATATGTGAACCGGAAGTAAAAAGTGGTAGATTTTGAATCAACTTCAAAGTAAGTTATACAAGATTCAGCTCATTTTTTAAAGTCAGAAAAAGTTATATTGGGGTGGCGATGACGTCGGACGTAGCATTTATAATAAGTAATCCACACAGCTCCGGGGGGGTTAATAAAGGCCTTCTGAAGCGAATCGATGGGTTTGTGATTATAAGCGCTTTGAACTGCGAGGGCCATTACACTTTCTTCGTAAGTTGAATATGGACGGCGGTTTGCTGGAAGCTAGATATTTTACTTTATAACATGTTAAATATGGATATTTTTCTTACACAAACCCTTCGATTCGCTTCAGAAGGCCTTTATTAACCCCCTGGAGCTGTGTGGAGCACTTTTATAATGGATGGATGGACTTTTTGTTTTCGAATTTTGGGCTGTCATTATAAAGATAGGATTAGCCAGGACTTTTTTTTCTCAACAAATTAAAAAAAAAAAAAAACAGCAGCTGCATTACAATATTTTTTGGAACAGTAATACCGGAATACAGGAACAGTTCAGGAATACCTCAAGGCTGATAACCTAGGGTCATTCCTTTTATGCAATACCTGATAACTCTGTAATTTATTATTAAATACAATTTTGAATTTAAGGCAGCGTTATACTAAAACGGTATAAACGACAAGAAACATGTTTTGGTCAAGAATGGATGCTTCAACTTTAAGGATTATAGCATGTTCATTTTTAACAGGGGTGAAACATATTATTAATTATATATTATATATTTTTAAATGATATTATAAAGGTAGTATAAAGTATAAATTATTTATTTCTGCAACTAAAAAAAACTTTTTTTAAGATTTACGCAATTGAATTAACAGTAAAATTCCATCATATTGAACTGAATAATCCTTACGTAATTTAATTGAATAATTGATATATTTGATAGAATTTTACTATTCAACTGCGTAAATCTTAAATAAGGCTTAATTTTTTGTTTATAATAAATATTTTTATTTAATATTTCATAATAAAATGCCAGTTTTTAATGTTAAAGGCTGCATCTTGTGGACATGTCAAAAACTGCAATATCCACTTAAAGCCACAATGTCATTTTTTGTCGCTAGGGGTCGCTTATTAAAAAAAAAGCATAGCTTGATGATGCCAGGATTTCGCAGAGCTTTTATTCTGCCACAGATGAGTGCTTCCACTTCTTCTGCTTAATGTTTTATCATATTACATACATTTGAGTGTGTTGAAAGTTATGTTATAACGTTACTCTGTGCGTTCACTTGATGGCTACTATGAGACAATGTTCACTGCAGTGAGCACACGCACACTCGCGGTAAATCAAGAAAACCAGATTTAAACAATAAGACTAACGTGTTGAGCTGTTTCCCAATCATTAGTTTTCTGTCTAAGAATGTATCCAAACAGTTGCTCACCTGTCTAATAAAACATGCAATATATTAAAGTGTCTTTGGTTTTTTCATGATTTCTGCTAAATAAAATTTGAGGAATTCAAGAATAACACAAGTATGATGTCATTGATAGGCGACGCATGGTAGGTCCTGGTTAAAATAGCTTATATCTCTGGATTTAAACATTTTTGGAAACATTTGGGATATTGCAAGTACACAATTCAACAAAATATATAACACTGTTCTAGGGGTTTTGGGATCTTACATATTGTACCTTTAAATCAATTCAGTGAAATTATTTAAAATGCACACAATGCTCGTTTAACTGTGATGTTATAGAAGAAAACAAAATTGATTTCCATCTTAAAACAATTTTAATATTTACCCATTAAATTTTACCCATGAAAAAGTACTGCAAAATGGGAATCCCCCAACATTTATCGAGGAGTACCTCAATGCTATGACCTGGGGCACTACGCAATTGGTTTGAAACACAATGTTAGGCATAATTATAGATACAACGCCAGGGAAAACACATGCCACTTCATTGACACGTGGGTTCAGAGCAGAAAACACAGATTTCACAGAGCTAATGTCTATTAGGCACACACCATATGCGCATCCAACATTAGAACCGATGAGGAGTATACGCACCAAACTCGATTCATAAGTGTGACATCAGTTCACTTACCTTCGTCGTTTATTCTCTGCAGGCAAAAAGTCAGGTTTCTCCTCCAGCTTGGCATGGCAAATAACTAAGAGTAATGCGTTATGCGGAGAGAAGCAGAAACGGACGCTCGTTTGTTATGATGGTGGTTAGGGAACACGCCGAAGATGTGTCGGAGATCAGGTGTACCGTGGACAGATCCTGTGGTGTTCATGCAGTGGTCCATGAGCGGGCATCAGCTGTCACTCCTCCTGAGACCGGAGCGCAAATGACTCACGGAGTGTCACCGCCTCTCCAAAGTGTGTGAACGCGTGGACCGCCGGCACACTCTCAGATCCGCGCAATATGCCACAGCGAACGGATTAACCCTTACCTTCTGACAGACAGACTTTGAATGCTGCCATTCAATCCGCGATAGAATGTTAACATATTCATATACCTTGGGTTATATTTCAAAGATTGCCATGGTTCGACTGCAAACATTGTATTACCTACTTTTTATTTATCAGAAAGATCATTCGAAATTTTAAAGAAGACTTTTCTTAATTTATGAGAACATTTTCAACTTTTTCTTAAATACAATTATATTTTGCATAAAGAATTCTATGTAGTAAAAGGGATGATCAAATGACCACACATTTTTAACCCCTTAACTGTCACCCCCCCCCCCCCCCCCCCCCCCTTTTAGAAGTAAAAATGCACTATCCAAAGCTGCAGTCCGTAAGTTTTGTCGCCATCTCTGTTTGAAACCTGCAATTGCAGTTATTTGCGGAATTATCATCTTGAAGGGTTAGCTCACCCAAAAATAAAAATTCGGTCAATAATTACTTAGCCTAATGTCGGTCCTCACCCGTAAGACCTCCCTTCACCTTCAGAATACAGTTTAAGATATTTTATATTTAGTCCGAGAGCTTCCTGTTCCTCCATTGGATTTTATGTACGGTATACATGTCTATGTCCAGAAATGGAATAAAAACATCATCAGAGTAGTCCATATGTTACATCAGTTGGTTAGTTAGAATCCCTTGAAGCATCGAAAATACAGCTTATCGATTCATGATTCGGATCGCCAATGTCACGTGATTTCAGCAGTTTGACACGCGATCCGATCATGAATTAATTCGCTTATTCTTAACCGTTTGAATCTTTGTTTGAGGTTCGAAAACAAACGCGGAAGAGAAGACAATGCTGAATTAAAGTCGTAGCTTTTGTAATTTTTGGACCAAAATATATTTTCGACGCTTCAAGAGATTCTAATTAACCTGATGATGTCACATATGGACTACTTTGATGATGTTTTTATTCCCTTTCTGGAAAGGGACAGTATACTGTACATACATTCAATGGAGGAAGCTCTCAGATATATAATCTAAAATATCTTAAACTGTGTTCTGAAGAGGAACGGAGGTCTTACTGGTTACTGGTTAACCGACATTAAGGTTATTGACAAAATTTACATTTTTGGGTGAACTAACCCTTTAACTTAGGTTGTGTATTGGCACTGCTCCTCCACACAGATGTTTTTAAAAGTATGTGGGGCTGTCATTTATTCACTCCACCAGTGTTAATATTAATGTTAACAACATCTAGCCTAGAAGACGGCCCTAGACGCACCCTAGCGGCAGCAAATCTAATCTGTCCGCGAGTGTGGTCTAGCAACTCTCAATACCCTTCTGAGCTGTAAACGCCAAACTCTTGACGGGCCAATCATATCGTGTATAGAGTCGGTGGGCAGGGCTTAACATAACACCAGATTTGCGTTTGCGTGCTTCTAGTAAACACAGAAACTGGCGAACGGCGGTCTTTCGAATCAGCTTTGACCGCGACTCTGGAAGACTTGGAGTTAAGCTTTTCTCTGAGAAAAGAACAAAGAACGGCACTGAAGTCATTCTTAAAAAGGGAAGATGTGTTCGGAGTTTTGCCGACCGGATACGGCGAATGTTTAATCTATCAACGAGCTCCGTTTCCTTCGTTGCTCTGGTTGGTTGTAGCGCTATCCTATCGCGTGCAGAGGGAGTTTGAAAGACAACCGTTTATCCCGCCCCTCGGATTGAGCTGTCAATGGTGAGTTTCCAGACCAAACATCTTGATGTGGGTCTGGCTTGTCAGGCTAAACAACATCAGCATTGTGTGACTATTTGTATTTATTGTTTATTGGCGTTACCTGTAGATTTCAATGTCTGTACAGTCTAATCTTTTGCTTTTGACTACGGTGAATCTCAGTTGTCACTGATGTAGACCCAGTTGTAGACCTTTCTGGATTACAATCCGCCATCAAAATGGTTCATTTAATTAATCCAGCTGCTGTGAGAAAATGCAGTAAATGATCCACCACCTGCAGCAACCTCACATACGATGCTACTACTATTCGGACTCCTTCCTTATGTTTATAGACACGACGTAATGACGCAAAGACATGCTGGAATTTCCCACTGAAAGCCAGTACCACTCAACTTATAAAATATTATTATAAGCTTACTGCTGTGAATCTGGCTGAGATAGTTTGAAACAATGGCTGGTTATGTACTTGCTCAAAAATGTATTTTTAGCCAAAAAAAGGTAAAGGTAAAAGGTAACCCCCCCCCCAAAAAAAAAAAAAGCTTTAAATGGTCATATTTCAAGAATGCACGTATGAGAATGCACTTTTATGTACGTATGAGAAATAAATGGCAATGACAAATTGACTGTAAATCAAAAGTACTGTAATAAAAAAAACTTTTTTTATATAAAATATATTTTCTAAATTAATATTTACTCTAAAATTATGATAAAACCAAAGCCATATATCTAACCAATTTGTATTACAAATTTGAAGTTGATATCACAAAAAATTAGATTTCCTATGAGATATTGTTTAGGCGCTGTACCAAAAGTAGCCACCAGGTGTGAACCACATTCCATATTTATTTTTTATGCATTATCCGGTAATTAAGAAATTTCCATCCAAATTTAAATTTTATCACCAAATACGGAACCTTGAGAACTTTCCGACGATATGCGTGTTGTCAATATTAGAAAAGGTTTTTATTATAAAGTAGTTCAAATTAATTTTGTAATATAAAACCAGACAAGCTCACTATAGGGGAGGAGCCCTCTAAAAGAATTCAGAGTACCTTTTCCAGGGTAACGCAACATCCAATTGATGAATTTTAAATAAAAAAATTAAAAAGAGTGCAAAGCGTCCCACTAAATTAATATCAGCTTAAAGACAGTGCAAAAATACTACAGTAAAATTACACAAACAATTCCGTTTTTTTCACTATTTAAAAACAAATATGCAATTTATTTATATGTATTTAAAAAAGTTTATATTAATTATTAAACATTTATTCAAATAATGTGAATAGGAAGTAAAAAGTGCTATTTTTTATAAAATAATGTCACAACGTAAAATACACTGTGAAAATAATGATTGTTTTACATTGCTTTAACTTGTCAAAATAAGTTAAGCAAATAAAAAAAATTATGTTATATAAGATTCAACTCTTTTTTTAAGTCAGGTTGAAATTATTTGATTGTACTTAAAAATAATTAAGGTAGCAACTTTTTTTAACAGTGAATACAGAGTTAAAATGTAAACAATATCAGTCTGCAAGTTGTGAAAATAATTTAAAAGAAAGGCAAGAACTGTGTATTGAAAAAATATGGTGAAACTTACATAAGATGAGGGATTTTGGCTTTGTAGTGAGTAAGGAACTTGCCATAACTGCAAGCACTAAGCTGATATGTAACCCTGTCTGTGAAAATATGCATTTCTCAAAACAATATTAACACTTTATTCTAAGTGACACTTCAATTGCGCTAGTTAGAGGCTGGCACACATATGGAGGTTTTTCGCCATCCCAGAAGCGAACTCATAACTGGAGGCCGAGGCAGGAGGGGGAGGGAGGGGGGCTCTGTGTTGATCTTCTAACCCCTTGGGCAACCCCGCCAAATCTGTAACCGTGGGATAATTTCATCTGACAGTAATGGAAACAACTGCCATAGTACGTTCACACTGGATGTTTAGACGGCATGTTTACTTGACAGATTATGCAGGTGATGCCAACGGTTTTACTCATGCTTTAGTTGTTTAATGGTGCTCCAGTTATTGAATTTTGAAATATGCCTTAAAAGCCAACTTAAAGGGATAGTTCACTTTATAATGAAAATTCTGTCATCCTTTACTCACCCTCAAGTTGTTTCAAACCTGTGTGAATTTCTTTCTTCAGCTGAACACAAGGGAAGATATTTTGAAGAATGTCAGTAACCAAACAGTTAACTGGAGCCATTGACTTCCATAGTAGGAAAACAAATACTATGGAAGTCAATGGCTCCAGTTAACTGTTTGGTTACTGACATTCTTCAAAATATCGTGAGTAAAGGATAACAGAATTTTCATTTTAAAGTGAACTATCCCTTTAAGAAATGCAATTAATAACCGTTTTACAATTTGGCAAATTGATGACTAATTCGTATGAACTAATTTACTTAATTTTCACCCAAAAATAGTTACATTTTCTCATGAGATCAGGTGCAGTATTGTGTAATCAGAAGTATTTTCCAGCATAATTTGATAATTCATTGACAAGATTAACTAGATAGCTGTATTTCCAATCACACAATTTAGCTTTCGGAAACACAGAAACCTTAAACTAAGTTGGTAATGATGGAACTTGCGACCAGTTGGCTAACAATGCTATCAGGAAACACAGATTGCAAAAACAGATGATATACACTGATCAAAATCAACTTCTTGAGCAATTTGAGCTACAGTAGCTCGTCTGTTTTTTCCTCGCGTGCATCAATGAGCCTTGGCCGCCCTTGACCCTGTCGCCGGTTCACCGCTGTTCCTTCCTTGGAGCACTTTTGATAGATACTGACCACTGCAGCAAAAAATTAGCAAATTAGGTCAATAATAGAGCAAGTAAACTAACGAACAAAGTAAATCACCTTGCATGATTCATCATTTAAATACTTTCCTCCCATAAACTCCTAAAAATGCTTATGCATTAAAAAAAAACCCTGCCAATGCCTTTTCCGGCACAGTAGTTTTTTGTTTTTTACACCGATCAGGCATAAACATAATGGTGATATTTATCTCTTCATCACGGCACCTGTTAGTGGGTGGATATGTTAGGCAGCAAGTGAACATTTTGTCCTCAAAGTTGAATTTTTAGAAGCAAAAAAAATGGGCAAGCGTAAGGATTTGAGCGAGTTTGTCAAGGGCCCAATTGTGATGGCTAGACGACTGGGACGGAGCATCTCCAAAACTGCAGCTCTTGTGGGGTGTTCCTGGTCTGCAGTGGTCAGTATCTATCAAAAGTGCTCCAAGCAAGGAACAGTGGTGAACCGGCCACAGGGTCATGGGCGGCCAAGGCTCATTGATGCAAGTGTGGAAAAAACAGACGAGCTACTGAAGCTCAAATTGCTCAAGAAGTTAATTCTGGTTCTGATAGAAAGGTGTCAGAATACACAGAGCATCAGTCAGGATGCCCATTCTGACCCCTGTCCACGTGAGCATCAGAACTGGACCACAGAGAAATGGAAGAAGGTGGCCTGGTCTGAAAAATCACGTTTTCTTTTACATCACGTGGATGGCCGAGTGTGTGTGCGTCGCTTACCTGGGGAACACATGGCACCAGGATGCACTATGGGAAGAAGGCAAGCCGACGGAGGGAGTGTGATGCTTTGGGCAATGTTCTGCTGGAAAACCTTGGGTCCTGCCATCTGTGTGGATGTTACTTTGACACGTACCACCTACCTAAGCATTGTTGCAGACCATGTACACCCTCTCATGGAAACGGTATTCCCTGGTGGCTGTGTCCTCTTTCAGCAGGATAATGCTCCTGACACAAAGCAAAAATGGTTCAGGAATGGTTTGAGGAGCAACAACGAGTTTGAGGTGTTGACTTGGCCTCCAAATTCCCCAGATCTCAATCCAGTCGAGCATCTGTGGGACGTGCAGAACAAACAAGTCTGATCCCTGGAGGACACACCTCGCAACTTACAGGACTTAAAGGATCTGCTGCTAACATCTTGGTGCCAGATACCACAACACACCTTCAGGGGTCTAGTGGAGTCCATGCCTCGACAGGTCAGGGCTGTTTTGTCAGCAAAAGTGGGATAAAAAGTGTCATAATGTTATGCCTGATCGGTGTATAACAGAAGGGAGCAATGGAAAAAAGAAATTTCTGAGGCAACAAACATTTCTGTTCTGTAAAATAACAATGACTCGGGCACAAACCAGATGCATCCGGATCATTTCTATAATGACCAAAACAATCTACCAAGAGCAGCGCAAATTAGCTCAATAATAGAGCAAGTCAATTAACAACTGAAACCCTTAGGAAATAACCTTGCATGATTCATCATTTAAATACTTTCCTCCCATAAAAACTCTAAAAATGCATATGCATTAAAAAAATAACCCTGCCAATGCCGTTTCCTGAGTTTTTTAAGCCAAGAGTGTTTACACTGGAGCAAGCCGTTAGTAAATCTGGCCCTGTCTGTAACCCTCTGGTGTTCCTCACGTGGTTCTCAAAAAGGACAGATTTCATTTTTATTTCCATTAAATTAATGTACTATATTTTAGTTCCATCATGTTTTTTTATTAAATATTATGTATTTTATGACACCAGATTATATTTATGCAGTTGGTATTTTTCATTGATTCACTTTTTGAGCAATTTCCAACATAAACAAAAGTTTGGTCTCTTTTTAAGACTACCAGATTATTACTAAAGCAAAATACAACATTTATACTTTAAATTTAAAAAAAAAAATTATATGAAAAGTATATTTTCTAAAACATGTTTACTCACAATTTATGAAATTCAAAGCCATAAATGTGAACAATTAAAATCTCTAAAAGTAGAAATCAGTAAGATTTTGTTTATGCACAGTACCAAATGCTTCCACTAGATGAAATGAGTCTCCCATTCATTGCCAATGCTGTTATTTTTGACTATGAACAATACAAGTGACTGTTATTTTCAGGATCATTTAACCTTCTTGAATCATGTACATGAATTTTTTTTTTTTTTTTTTGTGTGTGTGTTCACACTGCAAGTGCCAAAACCTTTACCAAGTCTTTCCAATGAAGTAAAGAATTAAAAAAATAAATAAATAAATAAAAATATTTGTTGGTCAAAAATGACAGAAGAAAACGTCATTACAATATATTTGCATAATTTTTGGGACACCTGCCTTTAAATGGGTACATGGAATTTAATGACATCCCATTCTTAATCTGTAGGATTAAATATGGAGTTGGCCCGCCTTTTGCAGATTTTAAAGCTCTTCTGGGAAGGCTTTCTACAAGGTTTAGGAGTATGTTTCATTAAAAATTCCCATATTCTTCTAGAAGCGCATTTGTGAAGTAAGGCACTAATGTTGGATGTGAAGGCCTGGCTCTCAGTCTCTGCTCTAATTCATCCTAAAGCTGTTCTGTCGGGTTAAGGTCAGAACTCTGTGCAGGCCCATCAAGTTCCTCTACACCAAACTTGCTCATCCATGTCTTTATGGACCTTGCTTTGTACACTGGTGCGCTGTCATGTTGGAACAGGAAGGGGGCATTCCCAAACTGTGCCCACAAAGTTGGGAGTATGAAATTGTCCAAAATGTCTTGGTATGCTGAAGCGTTAAGGTTCTTTTCACTGGAATTAAGGGGCCAAGCCCAACCCATGAAAAACAACCCACACCATAATCTCCCTCCACCAAACTTTACACTTGGCACAATGCAGTCAGGCAAGTACGGTTCTCCTGGCAACCGCCAGACCCAGACTCATCCATCAGACTGCCAGACAGAGAAGGGTGATTGGTCTCTCCAGAGATCACGTCTCCACTTCTCTAGAGTCCAGTGGTGGTGTGCTTTCCACCACTGCATCCTACACTTTGCATTACAGTTGGTGACATAAGGCTTGGATGAGCTGATCGGCCATTGAAACCCATTCCATGAAGCTCTCTATGCACTGTTCTTGAGCTCATCCGAAGGCCACATGAAGTTTGGAGGTCTGTAGCTACTGACAGTGCAGAAAGTTGGCTACGTTGCACTCTGTGTGCCTCAGCATGCGCTGACCCCACTGTGATTTCACAAATGGACATATTGCACAGGTGGCAACCTTTCACCGTACCACGCTTGAATTCACTGATCTCCTGAGAGTGACCCATTCTTTCACAAATGTTTGTAGAAGCGTCTGCATGCCTTTATACAGCTGTGGCCATGGAAGGTAGCCTGACAAGCAAGACCCACATCAAGATGTTTGGTCTGTAAACTCACCATTGACAGCTCAATCCGAGGGGCAGGATAAACGGTTGTCTTTCAAACTCCCTCTGCACGCGATAGGATAGCGCTACAACCAACCAGCGCAACGAAGGTGAAACGGAGCTCGTTGATAGATTAAACATTCGCCGTATCCGGTCGGCTAAACTCCGAACACATCTTCCCTTTTTAAGAATGACTTCAGTGCCGTTCTTTGTTCTTTTCTCAGAGAAAAGCTTAACTCCAAGTCTTCCAGAGTCGCGGTCAAAGCTGATTCGAAAGACCGCCGTTCGCCAGTTTCTGTGTTTACTAGAAGCACGCAAACGCAACTCCGCCGTCGTCATTATGGCCTCGCCCACCTACTCTATACACGATGTGATTGGCCCGGCAAGAGTTAGGGGAATACAGCTCAGAGGTCTTTTGAGAGTTGCTAGACGACACTCGCGGGCAGATTAGATTTGCTGCCGCTAGGGTGCGTCTAGATTTCTAGGCTACATGGAAGTGATTGGAACACCTGAATTCAATGATTTGGAGGGGTGTCCTAATACTTTTGGCAATATAGTGTATAAGGGTTAAAGTTAATTAACATGATTGTTGTATAAGATATTTTATATAGAATTAATGTCAAATTGTAAAAAAAAATTATAATATAATAAACAGGTTAGTTACAGTTTAGTGTAGAAAACTTTATTCTTCAATGGTCGTCCAGGTCTTGAAACACACCGATGTCCAATGCGGCCGATACATTTGAACAAGCTTTCATTTATCATAATTTTTTTCCTTCTCAAAATAATTGACATGTTAAGATTTTTTATAAACAATACAAATTAGCTCAAACATCTGGTTTAGAGATTAACCAATGGAAATGATCTTTAAAAAAAAAAAAACATTTTCGGCACTGCCGCCTGGGAGTGAGATGCCCTTTTAATGTTGGAGAAAAGTCTTTGAGGGCAGAAGGGTGTCACCCCGCTCTGATTGAAGGTGCTCCACCACCGGCGAGAGAGGAGATGGGCTTCACTGCTCGTTCTGTTGGCTGTCTGTGATGGAGGTCACGGCACCCTGGCCTTTGTTGAAGTCACTGATACAGGCCCACTGTCCATCCACTGATTCCTTCCACAGGGTCACCTATGAGCAGAAGACAACGGGAAACAATGTAAACGACAGTTTCTTTAAAGCAACATTCTTTGATTCATAATGATGGTAAAATTTACTAACAATTTCTCAGGAAAAATTGTTTCAACACAATTACAGCGAGCTAACAAGGCATCGAACGCCTCCTAGAATCCCTGCGTACACATCATTAGTTAAAAAAAAAGAAAAAAAAGTGCCTACTTTAGCTCTGTGGAAGCACCTAAAGAGGACTGCATTTAACCTGTGTGTATTTACAAAGCCCTTTTGCATTATTAAGCTGTCTGTTTTATAAATGCATCAGATAATGGCACGTTCGTCTGAGAGTAAATGGCTCGACCCGCCGCTTGCCGCCGTGAATAATTACAAGCCAGAGCATCTCACCGAAAGCGTAACAACCCAGTCTTCATTTAAATAAGGGCCGATGTCGGGGACAGAGTGCTGGGTGATATAACCTCAGTCATTAATTCCTGAACCTGAGAGTGCTTTAATACTCAGGCGCTGTAAAATGAGTAATGACGCTGGGTAAATCGCTGCTCTGCAGGGCTGTAAGCTGCCCACATGCTCCAACGGCAGCATCTTTATTCCGTAATCCCACGGGGACGAGAGCCAAAGACTGTCAACATAAGTTTCATGGTGAAAAGTCAATGAATCACAATGTCAAAGCACATTCATGGCCTGTCCTTTAGTTGGTGACCGGGTGAATCATGTTTGCGTTTGACGCACAACAAATAAACAGTGTTGATATCACAATGAGTGTGCGCTTTATTTGTCATTGGACTAGTTTGATGATTAATTTTTGAGGATGATTCTTAAAGGGACACTTTAAAATGAAAATTCTGTCATCCTTTACTCACCCTCAAGTTGTTTCAAACCTGTGTGAATCTCTTTCTTCAGCTGAACACAAGAGAAGACTTTTTGAAGAATGTCAGTAACCAAACGGTTAAAGGTGCACTATGCAACTTTCCGTCCACTGGAGGGTGCCTATTCTAAACAAAGGCGTAGTTTGATGATGCAAAGTTTGAGCGCAGTATCTTGGGACATGTGTTCTTCACCTCACAGCCGGTCGAAAACAGGACACAGGCAGAAATCACGTTCATGGATGCAGTTATTAACGTTACTGTAGTTAAGCAGAGCAGGACCGAGTGTTGTGGAGCTGAGCACAGCTGCTGGAGCGATTGTTAAACAAACACACGGCTCGCGAGTACCGGGACTTTTATTATGACGGGACGGTACACAGTCGCCTGCACTGATCCGGTTATGATTATGAGGTAATGCAGCTCTGTTTATCATATTAGATACATTTAAGTGTGTTTAAAATGATGTTATGACGTTACTCCGTGCGTTCACTTGTTCACACTGCTAAGAGTAAAGCGCTCCTGCAGAATAAAAGCCGAAACCGAGGGTAACGCAGATATGACGCAATTGACAGGCGACTTCCTCAAAATCTATGCTATGCTGAAACGTCCCGGTCCTTAGTTAAAACAGCAATTTTCTCACAATTTACAAATAGTTGGAAACATTTGGGATATTTTAGGTACTCAACTGAACAAAATATATAATACCAGCCTAGTGGTTTTTGGATATTTTACTGCAAAAATACTACATAGTGCACCTTTATCTGGAGCCATTGACTTCCATAGTAGGAAAAAAAAATACTATGGAAGTCAATGGCTCCAGTTACGTGTTTGGTTACTGACAGTCTTCAACATATCTTCCCTTGTGTTCAGCCGAAGAAAGAAATTCACACAGGTTTGAAACAACTTGAGGATGAGTAAAGGATGACAGAATTTTCATTTTAAAGTGAACTATCCCTTTAAAGCACCTGCTATTTAACTTCAATAGCAAAAAAGATGTACATTGTAATGAACCGTTTTTTTTCATAAGGCTATGGCCTTGTTTTGCACTTTGTGCAGGTGTATTGAATGTTGCTCAGCTGTGTCCATGAAAAGCAAAAGCTTTGTTGTAAAATCCTTGTAACGTTTAAGGGTATTTCCCATGAATGGCGTCAACGCTGGTGAATGCATTGAATCAATGTCATTAATTTCTAAAGGGAATTATGATGCTCCCCACGTGCATCAGTGAGCCTTGGCCTTCCATGACCCTGTCGCCGGTTCTCCACTGTTCCTTCCTTGATCAACTTTTGATAGATACTGACCACTGCAGATCGGGAACACCCCACAAGAGCTGCAGTTTTGGAGATGCTCTGACCCATTCGTCTAGCCATCACAATTTTGCCTGTGTCAAACTTGCTCACTTCCTTACGCTTGCCCATTTTTCCTGCTTCTAACACATCACTTTTGAGGACAAAATGTTCACTTGCTGCCTAATATATCCCACCAAGGTGTCGTGATGAAGAGTTAATCAGAGTTATTCACTTCACCTGTCAGTGATCATAATGTTATGCCTGACTGGTGTATAACAATAGCCTAACGAGCTTATTGTCAGATTTTTGTTCTGTTTACTTCACTTTCTGTTTCAACGTTCTGTTTGGTTTCAGTTTCTGGATACGTCCGTGTTTTTGTGCCAGCTGAAACATAACACTTATTAATGTAGCAATAAACAAATCGAAACAAATGCCGATAATACCGCAAACCGCGCTATTGAGCCACTCAAAATTACAGCAAGGGAAATTCCTTCACCCCTACTTCACCCCACAAATATTAAAAAGTAAATAGTATGCAAGTAAAATATATTTGGGTAAACATTGCTCATTATTATAATACTATATATATATATTAGTGGATATAAATAAAATGATAATTTATTAATATTTAAAATATTTTTAAACTATAGTGTATTTTTTGAGTTCTCACTTTAAACATTTTGAATTTAATTTGTGACAATGGCTGATTAAAAAAAGTCATTTTTAGTTTCATTCAAAAGTTTAGAGTTTTTTTGATTTTATTTTAAAGAACTTAACACTTATATTAAGCGAGGATGCATTCAAAAGTTTGCCAGTGACAATAAATACAAATACATTTATAATTACCAAAGATTTATATTTCAAACAAATGTCCTTTCAAACTGTTTTATTTCTTAAAGAATCCTAAGAAAAAGTATAGTTTAAACAAAAATAGGTTTAGTGTTGATAATAATAATCAGAAATGTTCCTTGAGCATCAAATCCTCATATTAGAATGATTTCTGAAGGATCATGTGACACTGAAGACTGGAGTGATGATGCTGAAAATTATTTTAGATTGTAATAATATTTTACAATATTACTGTTTTACTGTATTTCTGCTCAAATAAATGCAGTGAACATTTTTAAAATGCTTTTGCAAGAAGTTTCATTACAAATGTTTGCATTTGTGCTCCACAGAAGAAAGTCTTAATTTGGAACAACACGAGAGTGAATAAATAATGCCATTAAAAGAAAACGCCACCGTTTTTAGAAATAGGGCTTATTCAACTCCTTTCCTACATTTAGATATGTGGGCAAATGCATTTGTCTCAGTGCATGCATTGTTTTAGTTTGGCAGGGTCGCCGCTAGCTTAGCTTAGCATAATGAATGGAATCCTATGTTGCCAGCTAGCATGTCCCGAATAAAAGTGATAAAATAAAATAAAAACTAATTACGCTAAGCGAGTGGCGACCCTGCCAAACGAAAACAATGCATGCACTGAGACAAAAATGCTTTTGCACACATATCTAAGTTCACACTGCAAGTCTTAATGCTCAATTTAGATTTTTTTGCTCAGATCAGATTTTTTTGTTTGGCTGTTCACACATTACCTTTTAAAATGTGGCCTATAACTGATTCCAGTGAGAACTATTTGAGGTTTCAAACTAACCCGCATGTGCAAAAGAACAATATCAATGACATCAGACGCAGCACGCTGTTGCACTTAAGTTCGGGAGGTTATAGAGGAAGTAAGCATTTTCGCTTTTATTTAAAAATGTTTGTGTAATGGAAGCCATAACAGTAATGAGCAGGAGCAGACGAGGAGAAGAACGAAAAGAAAGAGAGCAAATTGGTTATTTTGTCCCTTTGTCTCGTTCCTTTGGCACTGAAGCCACGTTCTTCTGTGTCCGCGTTCTTTCATTTTGTGTGCTATTATTTCAAAAGGGGAGCGGTTACGGTAGGAACCTTCTAGGTTAGCTTGAAATGAAGTATCTCCCCATATCCTAATTAGGTCTAACACCTCACTCTCCCTCCATTGACTCGCTTTTAATGTTATTGTCTGTGTCTAGGGCTAACTCGCCAGCGCATAATTGTGACAAATGTCGAGATTGACGTAAAAGTCGCATCAAATCTGCCTTGGTTGTTCACACTGCAGCCGCATTGGAAAAAATCCGATCTGGGCTAGATTTGAGTGTTCACACTACCTCTGAAGAAGTCTGACCTGGTCACTTGACCCCAAAAAATCAGATGTGGGCCACTTTTGCCTGTGTGAACAGGGCCTAAATGTAGGAAAGGAGTTGAATAAGCCCTATTTCTAAAAACGGGGGAGTGTTCCTTTAAATCAATATTTGAACGGTACATACTTTGTTGTCCCCTCCTGACACAGCCAGAATGTTTCCTGTGATGGACCAGCTCACGTGCCACACCACGTCGTTGAATTTGTGAAGAAGTTTGGCAGTCCAGGTGTTACCGGCTGGGTCGTCACACGTCCAGATAAACACACGACCATCCTAGGTTATAATATAATATAATATAACAGACGTATGCGTTATGCAGACGCCATTATACAACGCAACGCATATTGCATTCAAGGTATACATCTTAACAAAAGCATTCCTTAAGAATCAAAACACTTTAGCGGTTTGAACAAAAGCACTTGGCTGTGATTACCTGTGAGCAGCTGGCAATTGTGCTCGAGGGCAGACCAATGGAAGGAGCCCAGCCGACATCTCTCACCCAATCACTGTGCGCCTCCAGCTTCTGGTCCTCTTTCCATTGGCCGTCCTCTTCTCTGGGGAGAAAGTATGAATGTCAGCACATAACTCGACTCAAAGACAATGAAAGGCACTGTATTTCCTACTCAAATTATAATAGAATTTCCCATTTCACTTTTGAGTGGACTATTCATTTAAAGTGCCCCTATTATGCTTTGTCAGATATTACGTTTCATTCAGTGTGTAAGAGCTGTTTGTGAATGTAAAAGGTTTTAAAGATTGAAGTACGCGACAATTTAAGTTGTCTCCTAAATGAAATAATCGATTCTGAACCAATCAGAGCAGAGTAGACCAATCAAAAAAGAGAAAAAAAACCAACATTTTTACATATTATTGACTACTTTGATAAAACAGTCAGCACCAATAAGAATGTAGCGCACTCAGCACCATTTATATTATATTTCAATATATATCCCCCCAAATCAGCATAAACTAGCTTTTAAATCTTTTTTATTATTATTATTCTATTAAAATCTGTGTGGGTCTATTTAAGTGTAGTCGCTGACAGCAGGTGCTCGTCACGGTGCGCTGTAAAATAAGAGCTGCACTCACTTCCACAGCTTGACCAGATTGTCACAGCCTCCAGACACAAATCTCTTGATGTAGTTGGGCTTCTGTCCTGTTGGCTGCTCAATAAGACTTCCTGGGACAACAGCTGGGGCCCAACTCACAGCGTTACAGCCGATCTGCCATAGAGAAACCACGGAAAAACTCAAAGGCCAGGATGAAGAGCAAAAATTGGGTCAGTCTTGTATGACATACACCGTACTCGACAGAAGCCTCTATTTTGAATGTATTGTCCAATCAGCATTCAAGAAATCAAATATTCGTGATTAATTGCATCCAAAATAAAAGTTTGTGTTTACATAATATATGTGTGTGTACGGTGTGATTATTATGTATAGGCCTATATAAATACACACATATGCATGTATATAAGAAAAATATGTTATATTCATATATAAAATATATATATATATATATATATATATATATATATATATATATAGTATATGCAAATATTTTATAATGAAGGTGTGTATATTTATATAGGCCTATACATAATCACACATAGTACACACACACATTATATGAGACAAACTTTTATTAATTGATTTTAAAGCACTAATTTAACATTTTCTAAAGAGCCTACACAGATCAAGCCCCTATAAACATATTAAATACAATTTCTCATAGACAATAAATAAATAAATAAATATATAAGGATTATTTTCTGCTATATTTTATCCTTTCAAAGAAAGAGTATATACACACACATTACAGATTAACTGCAAATTATATACAGCTGCAAGAAAAAGTATGTGAACTGCTTGCAGAATCTGTGAAAATGAATTCATTTTAACAAAATAAGAGACGTTTACGTTTTTACATTCAAAAACATCATAACTAATAAGTAATAGTCTATTTTCTACACTGGTTTTGAGGCTCTCTCCTGAACGCTGGGTTTTGATGGGCGTGACGCACTGGAGACTTGGAAGTAAACGCCCACGGCTAGGATTGGATAAGATTTGCATATTTAATGAGCTTCAGCTCCGCTGTCATATCTACCCCCTGTCAGTTCAGTTCACATGAGGGAGGGATTATTTTGAAAGCGCCAACCGGAATGATTCGCTCAACCACAGGGCTGGTAAACTTCTTAATCAAACAAACACAATGCTTTATTTCTCATCCACCTGATTGATTAGAATAATATGATTGATTATAATATTATTTTTGTATTACTTGTCCCGCCCGATCAGTGGATACAAGGACGAACCACACACACACACACACACGTGAGTGCACCCTTCAAATGTCAAGTCAAGAGAGAGTAATGTGTCTGAGTCCAGCGTGCTAAAGGTATGTTCTGTTAAAAACAGTACGCATAAGCAAAACGATCTATAACAATGCAATACTATTGCATATAAAAACACGTTTTACTCACATAAGTGTGTTGCACCATTCCTCCTGTCGGATCCAATATAGAAGAAACAGCATTGTGTTTTAATCTCAATGTGCCTACAAATCCAGCTCGACCGGAGATTTGTTTACAAACGATCCCGCGGTGAAATGAAGGGAGCAACCCTAATGTCTTCCCCACGTGAGCTCAAACTTCATTAAAAATAAAGTTCAACCACGCATTCCTAATATTTGGATCCGAAGGAAGCTTATGCAACTACTGTTCTTCCCCAACCAGGAAAAGCGCAATATCTTGCTATCTTCTTCAGCATATTTACTGCTGCTGGCTGGCGTGATCCGATCAGGTCCATGAGTCGGTGGGCGGGGCTACTGAGTTAGAAGTGCTTATTATTCTGTAGAGGCGGCGTTTCACCACTAGATGTTGTCAGGATGAAGCACACGATCGTTGTCTGGGCCTGGTGTCTATAAAAACTTTTCTTTGACTAACAAGGAAGTTTTCAGCTCTGAAACTTACAGGATATTATTATTACCATGACTTTTTATATATCAAAAGCTCAAGGGAAAGTTGTTTTCCCAATTCATCACCCCTTTAATACAGTGTGTCGTTTCCTGATAATCCACGGCTGTGTGAGTGTGTCCCTTGTTTGTCCTGATCAGTTAAAGGTGCAGTGTGTAATATGTATGACTATTGACAGAAATGTAATATACATAACTATGTTTTCATTGGAGTATAAAGACCTCACATTATATGTTTTTATTACCTTAGAATGAGACTTTTCTATTAGGGGTGTGCACGAATATTTGAATATTTGATCTGTAATTAATATTCAAAAACTAAATATATTATTCGAATTTTACTGCGTTGATTTGCTGTCTGCACATGCACTAAATCCATGATAAATCCCTCTAAATCTCGCAGTTATAACTATATCCGCTGGGTGGCCCTGTGGAGCGGGTTAATAAGTTGAGTGTATTTGATCACAATGTCCTCGTCTGCCTCGCGGTGTTTGGAATTGCTTAGATGAAAATTTAAAATGATCTAACAAAATGGAGTTACTTTTGATGAAATCAATAAATGAAACAGAGTTAACATAATATCACCACCACAAACGATAATCACATGACATCCAAACATGAGGAAAGCCAGCGATCACTGCGTTCACGAGTGCAGGAAAGCCCATCTGTATGTACCCCGAGTGAGAGAGAGATAACTTTTGATTGCAAAATGATCTGGAGACAAATGCTTCCTTTAAAGTTTGTTGAGGGTTTAAAAACAGAAAGTGCTTCACTCAAACTTCACTTAACCGTTATCTTCGTCTCCGCAACGTCTGTCAGTGGCGCATTTTCTCACCCAAGAAAATCATCATCATAATGTTATAGTTTCTCTCAACATGAAAATGTGAAAATACAAACACGACAACCGTATACCGACTCGTGTGTGTGTGTGTGTGTGTGTGTGTGTGTAAGCTATGTACGTACGTTCTGCATGATAACTAACACGCTCTGCTTTATTGGCGTTTCTTTACGCTCGCGCTTCTTGAGCTTATAATGCTTTTGTTTTTTAGGCATTTTTTTTTTTTTTACACACTGTTTAATGTTTTAAAAAACGTAAGATATAACGCAAGCGTGTTGTGTATATTGCCTAATCATAAGCTTGTTCAGAAATGGTGAAGACATGTTGATAAAAAAAAAGTCTAATTTTCTCAAAAAACCCCAGTCAAATAATCAAATATTTATTTTTATGAGCCCAAATATTCGAACACAATATTTCGGGAAAATGCCCATACCTAGTTTCTATCTACACACACCACGGGTCCCCTTCCAGTGAAATCGCCCTTTTGCATTGTGTTTCTACAGTAGACCTTAACAAACTGCCAGATGCTCTCACCGACAACTGCATTTTTGTTCTGTGTCGGACCCCGTAGCTTCTTTATGTGTTTTGAAAGCGAGGGGTAGGGGTGGAAGATTGCAATTCTCAACCTCACCCCTAGATAAATTCACACACTGCACCATTAATTTTAACTTCCTCTTCAGTTTTTCAGCATCATTTGCATATTTCAACCCTCTCCAGCAGTAACTGTATGCTTTTTAGATCCATCTTTTCACGATGAGGACGATTGAGGGACTCAAACATTCACTTATGCTCCACAAAAACATTAAGAGTTGGGGGGTGAAAACTTTTTGAATTTGAAGATCAAGGTAAATTCTTGTGCTTAATCTGTCTTCCAGGAAACATCTAAGTATCTTCTGTTGCTTCAGGAGGGCAGTAATAAATAAAAGAAATTGATAATTAAAATTAAAAAATTGACATAATCCTGTGCAGAAGTTTTCACCCCCAGGCTCTTAATGCGTCTCGTTTCCTTCTGGAGCTTCAGTGAATGTGTGAACCTTTTTTAATAGTTATGTTTGAGTCCCTCAATCGTCCTCATATCTCAGAATCATACAGACACTGCTGGAAAGGGTTCACATATGCAGAAGATGCTGGAAAACTGAAGGATTTGCAGGACCTGGAGGATTTTTCAGAAGAAAGTTGGTCAGTTTAACAGCTCAGGACCAACAAGAGACTCAAGAACAACTATCACAACACACACACACACACACACACACACACACACACGGTTCACTATTGTACAAACTGTACATTCTATCCCACTACACTGCCCCTATCCCTAAACCTACCCATCACAGGAAACATTCTGCATTTTTACTTTCTAAAAAAAACTCCTGTGTGATTTATAAGACTTTTGAAAAGTAGGGGCCAATGGCTGGTTCCCACAATGTAGGTGATCTCAGGTTTTACTATCCTTATGGGGACATTTGGTCTCCAAAATGTAATATAAACAAGGACACACACACACAAACACACACACACACACACACACAACCGTGGATCATCAATAACGACACACGTTATTAAGAAGCAACCGTTCATAAACTTTTGAACAGGGTCATTAGAATAAATTCTGCTTTTAGGACAGACTTCAGGATAGGACACATTCAGGACGGACCTAAATAAAAAATAACAAATTTTGTACGATCCTTCTTATTTTGTTAAAATTACTCACATTTTCACAGATTCTGTAATCTGTTCAAAAACTTTTCCTTATATATCTTTTTTTTTTTTAAGATGTCACATGAAGGCTAAACTCACGGTATGTGCGTTGTTGATCTTCTTAATATCCCAGTGTCCGTCTCCAGAACAGGTCAGCACTGAAATCGCACCGTCTGAGCTGCCGCAGGCCAGAATCAACCCGAAGTCGTACGGTCCCCAGCAAACGGAGTTCACTGCAGGAGAACAGAACGTGTGATTGCCCACAGCGGGATGCATTCTACGGCACAGTGTTCAATACGAGAACCAAAAGCGTGAAGTTACCCGAGGAGTCGTGGCCCGTGTACTCGTACATCTTATCCCAGGTGCCGTTCTCCTCCTTCCAGACGATCACCTTCCTGTCGTACGAGCAGGATGCCAGGAGGTTGCCGTACATTGGGTGGGCCCAGGCCACCTGCCACACGGGACCTTCATGGCTGCCATAAGAAAGTTAAGGTTAAAATCGACTTCACAGAAACCCTAGTTTTAGTTCTTCGCGCTTCACATACCCCCTCAGATCGGCCACAAGGATCTGCCCTCCGTTCTTGACGTCGAAGATCTTCACAGAGCGATCAGAGGAGCAGGTGGCCAGTCTGGTGCCGTAATAATCCATCTGAGCGTCATGCTGGACACAGAACGACAAATCAGAGTCACGGTGTCCAGAAAGATGCAGTAAAAGTAAAGATGGATGGAGATACTCACGATCATGTCCTCGTGCGAGGTGTCCACTGTGTTAATGACCGAAACCTGAAAGACACAAGAGCACAGATGTGCGGACATGTCAGTTAAATGGATATTGGCTGAAAACACATTAATGATTTTTTACTTTAATGTGCATCAGATTAAACTGTGATATCAAGAGTTAAACAATTTGGACACGTTACTATTTGAAATGTTTTTGAAAGAAGTATCTTATGCTCATCAAGGCTGCTTTAATTTGATCAAAAACACAAACCAAAAAAAACTGTAATTGTAAAATAGTATTACAATCTAAAAAAAAAAAGTATTTTAATATACTTTAAAATGAAATTTATTTCTGTCATCAAAGCACTTTCAGCATCATTACTCCAGTCTTCAGTGTCACATGATCCTTCAGAAATCATTATATGATGATTTTTAAATAAATCATCATATAATGATTTCTGAAAAATCATGTGACACTGAAGACTGGAGTAATGATGTATTATCATTGTTTGGAAAAAATGCGCTGCTTAATATTTTTATTTTTTAATATTATTATTTGTATTGATATTTTATGACCAGTGTTCATTTTGTTCAGGATTCATTGATGAATTAAAATGTTTAAAAAAGCATAATTTATTCAAAATAGAAAGCTTCTCTAACAATATATCTCTTTAGTATCACTTTTGATCAATTTAACACATTTTTGCTGAATAAAAGTATTCATTTCTTTCAAAAGAATAAAAAAATAAAAAAATACTGAATGGTAGTATATATATTGCTAGTTTAAATAAATGCTGTTATTTTTATTCATCAAAGTATCCTGAAAAAAGTATCACAGGTTATGAAAAAATACCGTTTCCAACATTGATAATAAATCAGCATATTTGAATTATATTTTGGCGTTTTTTTCTGCCTTTACTGATATTTTATTTAATAATTTATATAACCTACTGAATAAAATGTTTGAATTAACTGACAGCAGCATACATAATAAATATAACATTTAATTAGTTAATAGCTTATTAAACTCGGTTCCAACATAGCCAAAACTGACCGAGAATAATAAATTGCGGTAGAAAACCTGAACCAACATACCACCTTTTTTTGTTAACGTAATCCTTGTCCTTAAACATAATCAAACATAATTGTTATATATTATCAGAGCTGTTTTATAAAGAGTTGAAAACCGAATCATATCTAGATAACGTTAAGTCTTTTGACACGTAAAAAAATAAATGTCATTTTCCATCCGGTCGTTTATTATGAAATAAACAGAATCCGAGCATAATCAAACCCAAGTCAATAAAGTAACACTCACCATATTTGCCTATATCCCTCCTACAAACACCTTCAACACCTAAAAACCGTTCTGATCTTCAGAAATGTAAATACTGATAATATTTCCGACGTGGCAGACTGACCGCCCAGTGCGGACTGTATTTCCGTTGCTAAAGTGTCCGGGTGGAATAAAAACAAGGTTCCGCTTAATTCTTCCGTCCCGTCCTGCAGTTCACATTGATTGCTGCAGAAGGCGGCAAAGCGAGTTAAATTAATATCACCCATCTCTATTTATAACTTTCCGAGAGTATCATATGTCCTAGTCTGTCCAGTGTCCAGCCAGGCGCTATGATCTTCATCAAGCTCAACTTTCTGTATTAATTTTTTCATCGCCATTCAGTGCAGTAGGCTACTTTAAAAAAGTCAAGATGTCGAGTGTCCCCTTTTACATTTCCAATCTTTTGGAAAAAATGACATCAACTGACAAAGACTTTCGGTAAGGCAGTGTGTGTTAGACGCATGTTTCAGTCTCACGACTAATGTTTACAAAAATAGGCCAATGACAAAGCAAAGGCCTGGAGTTGTATGTGTGGCTTAAAAACATATTTTTCAGATTTATATTAACCCTTTGAAAATAGTGAAATGGAGTAAACATTGGCTACTTTGTAAAATTCTATTTTATTTGTGTTATGGGGAATAAATGGAAACGTAAACCTAATCATTCTGGATTCAATATTAAATTAATCACCATTAATGAGTCACGATTCCCACAAAATTCAGTTTCTAATTTGCTGTTCCTAAGTTATGGGAGCACATTTCTGGCATAAGAAGAAGAAAATCACGCTTTGGTAAATCTTATTTATGACAAAAAGTTGTATGCTATGTCGAAATTGTGACTTATACTAAATCATGATTATTAGATTAAACATACTTCGTCATAATTATGACATCAAAATTATTATGCATACTATGCCTAAGTCAATTACAAACTAAGTCATAACGACTTATTATTAAATAAAATAAAGTTGAAATGATGACAAGTCTTAATTTATGACATAATTGTCATATAACATGAAAAGTCGAAATTCTGACATGTTTCCACAGTCATAATTATGAGATGAAAAAAAAAATTATGACATAAAAGAAATTACTTTCTGTCATTAGTATGACGTTTTATGTCATAACTATAAATTTGACTTTGTATGTCATATTTAAACTTTATATGAATTTCAACTTTTTAATGTCATAACTATAAATTAAACTTCGTACGTCATAATATTAACTTTTTTATGTCATAATTTTGACTTTTAATGTGAAAACTATCATTTTGACTTTGTTTCATTTAAACTTTTTATGTCATATTTTTTACTTTTTTAATTTCATTACTATAAATATGACTTTGTCATATTTCAACATTATGTGTTATAATTTTTACTTTTTAATGTCAAAACTATAATTTTGACTTTGTATGTCATATTTTAATTTCATAACTCATTTTGACTGTGTCATTTCAACTTTTATATCATAACTTTGACTTAAAATTCACTCCAATAAATATGACTTTGTATGTCATATTTCAACTTCATCCATCATAATTTTGATTTTTTAATGTCAAAACTATAATTTTGACTTCGTATGTAATTTTAATTTACAACTAATTTCGACTTAATGTCATTTTTAAACGTTTTATGTCATAATTTTGATGTTTGAATGTCAAAACTATCATTTCGACTTCGCATGGCATTTTATTTTCGAACTAATTTTGACTTCATGTCATTTTTAAAGGTTTTTTGTCATAATTTTGACTTTTTAATTACATTACTATAATGTCATATTTCAACTTTTTGTGTCATAATTTTTTACTTTTTATGTTATAATTTTTCGACTTTTATCACAATTATGACACGTTGTAATTTAAAATTTTCATCTCATACTATTTAGAAAAGCATGATGTTTTTCTTATGTGGTAGAAATATAGGTCTCCATTCCAAACAGTTTTGCTAACTAAGTACTACTATCTCAATAGTATTTACTATGGTAATACCGTGTGTTTTGGACATGTGCCATGATATTTGAGTAAAGTGGTTTTGAAGCACATCAAAACTGATGGGCACTATGGTTAAACAAATGAAAGGTTTATGGCAGCCAATGACCTGATGATGGAGCTCCAGAAGGACTCGATCAAACTGGACGAGGAGAGCGAGAGGAAAGTGGTGACCATGCTGCTCAAACTTCTGGAGGACAAAAACGGAGAAGTGCAGAATCTGGCCGTCAAATGGTATCTTCTCACTCGGATTTTCCTCCGAACATCAACGTTGTGGTTTGTGTTCACCATTATTTCTGGTTTGTGTAGTCTTGGTCCTCTTGTGGGAAAAGTGAAGGAGTGTCAGGTGGAGACGATGGTGGACACTCTCTGCTCCAACATGGTTTCCAACAAAGAGCAGCTGAGGGACATCTCCAGCATGGGCCTAAAGACTGTCATCGCTGAACTGCCATCTTCATCTGCTGGTATCAGGCTGAAATAATAGAGAAGTACCACATTTTCTGATCCTTTTGGTCATAGTTGTTGTGTTGTATTTAAGGTTTGAGCCTCACGGTCAACGTCTGTAGGAAGATCACGTCCCAGCTGATTGGAGCATTGGGAATGCAAGACGACGTGTCCGTTCAGCTAGAGGCTTTGGATATTCTTTCTGACATGCTGGGCAGGTTGGTCAAAATGCCTTGTACTTGCATGAAAAGTGTGTATGAACGTTCGACCATCGGTCTAATGGATTACTTGACAGGTTGAGCACTGCTCTGGTGAGCTTCCATCAGTCGATTCTGAGCGGTCTCCTCTCCCAGCTCATGAGTCCTCGTATGGCTGTAAGGAAACGCTCTATTATCGCGCTGGGTCACCTGGTGCCGAGTTGTAGCCCTGCTCTGTTCACTCTGCTCACCGAACACCTTATGGGCGAGCTGTCCCGCGGACCGCCCACAGCCAGCGTCCGCACTTACATCCAGTGCTTGGCCACGGTCAGCAGACGAGGAGGACACAGAATTGGTGAGAGATGATTTTACTTTTAAGCTAGAATACTGTCCGTCAATGTTGAGGGACTGTAGTATTACCAGCAGAGGGAGCAGAAGAGACTATCAATCAAGCGGCATCCTCGCCCAATTTCTGTTGAAGCCAATACGGAAGTGACTTAAACTTTAGTTCACCGACTGGCCACTAGGGACAGGCTCCAGAAGGGAGCAGAATCTCATTGAGTCTCATGTTAAAATGCCCAAATTTAAAGCAGAAAAAAACATGTTTACAGCCTGCTACAAATTGTGGTTTTGGTCTATATGGCTAATTTTGACTTTCATGACAACTGTGAGGGGGTGAATTTTTGTATAACTCATTCGTTTACATTTTATAAAGCCTTAAAGTTCTGCATAATTAAGGGCGTGGCCACTTTGAGTGACAGGTGGATAGCCATTGATCTGCTGTCTGTTAGTCATCGCATCATCTTAGCTCCGCCCACGTCCCGCATACAATCCAACGCTCTCCATTGACTTTGTATTGCGTGAAGCGGTCGCGTCATCTTCTTTTCCTTATAACAAACAACAGTGCAATGTCTAAAAGCTGATATGTGACAAGGTGTATAGCACACAAGCTAAAAAAACACATAACTACGTTTTTATAAGCTGTCGACCTCAAAAAACAAGCTTTTAAGGAGACAAAAGTGGATACAGGCAATAAGACGTGAAGCTTCAGCAGGAAGAATAGATCAATTTTGGGATCCTGAACCTCAGTGTGTCTCATATGCCTACGTGTGCAGTAAACATTTTGTCAAATATCCAAATGTCAGTTTTATATATTATATTTCCTGTCGCTGATTACTTTCCCCTCCAGTGAGGGTAGTTCTCAGTGTAATATTGTGAGGGCTGGATGGAAGAACAGAACCCAAGAGCAGATCAGTTCAAAATATTTATTAGGACAAAAAGCAAAGTAAAAGAAAACAATATTTAACTGGGCAGCCGAGCTGCCACGTCAGGGGAAATAGCTGTAGACACAATCCAAGAACAGGCAGAAGTCAGCAACAGGTAGACAGTCCAGTGAGGCAGTAATGCAAGAGGGCAAGCCAGGAGAGTGATCGAGGGACAGGTAGGTTCAGGACCAACAAAATGACACAGCAAGGTGCAGGGCAGGGAAAAGTCCAAGAACTGGCACAGACTCAATAACAAAAAGCCAATCCCCAAAATGGAGATGGCAACACAAAGCTGCAGGGCTGGACCAGACTAGGGAAAAACAAAACAGCATCAAAACTTGACAGGACAGAAAATAGATTTGACATCTAAGAGGCTGGAGCATGACAAAAAAGCAGTCAAAACACTCTGGCAGAGAAGGCAGATAAGAGTGGAAGCTAAATAGTGTGAGAAATTAAACGAAAGGAGAAACAGGTGAGAAGTGTGCAAGAGCCCTGATTATAATGCAGCACAGCTGCCTCCAAAATCAAGAGCGGGAAACTCAAATGAGGGACAGGTGAGAGAGTGGTGTGCAGTAGTGCTGATTAAGAATACAGCACAGCTGTGGTGCAATGGAAAAATACAGGGAAACAACTGAGAGAGCAGGAAAAGCAATGATCAAACCCGAGTCCTGACAGTACCCCTCTCCCCAGGAACGCCTCCAGGCGTCCTGGGTTGAGGAGCAGATCGGTGGAAATCGTCGATCAGCGAGCGGTCTAGGATGTCCCGAGTCGGGACCCAACATCTCTCCTCCGGACCGTACCCCTCCCAATCAACCAGATACTGGAATCCCCTTCCCCGCCTTCGGCTATCAAGGATCTTCCTGACAGTGAAGGCAGGAGTGCCCTCAACCATCAGGGGAGGAGGGGGGGAAGTAGCAGAAACAGAAGTAGAGGGACGGGAAACAGAGGAACGAATAAAGGGTTTGATGCAAGAGACATGGAAGACAGGGTGAACACGATGAATAGGGTGCGGGAGCCGAAGCCGTACCGCCACCGGACTGATCACCTTGACAATAGGGTATGGCCCAATGAACCGCGGTGCCAACTTCCTAGATGGCACCTTAAGAGGCAGGTCCCTAGTGGAAAGCCACACCCTTTGCCCACAGATGTATTTAGGTGCTTCAGCCCGACGACGATCCGCCAATCTCTTGGTGCGTTCCCTCGTTCGCAGCAGTGCCTCCCTGGCCCGCCTCCAGGTCCGCCGGCACCGATCAATGAATGCCTGAACTGAGGGAACCGCAGCTTCGGGACCCTGTGAGGGAAACAGAGGGGGTTGATACCCAAGACAGCAATAGAAAGGAGACAATCCAGTAGACGACACCGGCAAGGTATTATGGGCGTATTCAGCCCAAGTGAGTTGCTGGCTCCAGGATGAAGGACTGTGAGAAGCAAGACACCGGAGAATCCGCCCAAGATCCTGGTTTGCTCGCTCCGTCTGACCGTTGGTCTGTGGATGGAATCCTGACGACAGACTAGCAGTAGCACCAATCTGCCGACAGAACTCCCTCCAAAAGTGAGAGACAAACTGGGGACCCCTGTCGGAGACCACATCCTCCGGAAGACCATGAATCCGAAAGACATGGTCCACGATCACCCGAGCAGTCTCTTTAGCAGAGGGGAGTTTGGGAAGGGGAATGAAATGAACCGCCTTAGAAAAACGGTCCACGACTGTGAGAACCACAGTATTGCCACTGGACTCTGGTAACCCTGACACAAAGTCCAGTGCAATATGGGACCAAGGACGGGAAGGAATAGGAAGGGGTTGGAGCAGACCAACGGGCATAGCATTACCAGATTTGTTTTGCGCACAAACAGAGCAAGAAACCACAAACCGATGGACGTCCCCTCCCATGCCCCGCCACCAAAAACGCTGCCGAATAGCAGCCAGCGTTCTTCTCACCCCTGGATGACACACTAACCTGGATGAGTGGCCCCACTCCAGAACCTCTGGCCGGACCGATTCCGGAACAAACAATTTGCCCCCTGGACACCCCCCTGGAACCTCTATCCCCAACTGGGCCCGCCTGACGCGCTCCTCGATGCCCCAGGTGACGGACCCCACCACACAACCAGGAGGGAGAATAGTATCAGGCGGCACCACGTCCTCTGGGGCAGAGAACTGACGTGAAAGCGCATCAGGCTTACCATTTTTGGAACCCGGCCGGTAAGACAGGCAGAAATTAAAGCGACCAAAAAAAAGTGCCCAGCGGGCCTGCCTGGAGTTCAGCCGTTTAGCTGTTCTAATGTACTCCAGGTTCCGGTGATCGGTCCAGACCAGGAATGGCTCCATTGACCCCTCCAACCAGTGCCGCCACTCCCCCAGTGCCAGGCGCACGGCCAACAACTCACGGTTACCGATGTCGTAGTTCCGCTCTGTGGGTGACAACCGGTGAGAAAAGTATGCACAAGGGTGTATCTTGTGATCATGAGGGGATCGTTGGGAGAGAACTGCTCCCACACCTATTTCTGATGCATCGACCTCCACAAGAAACTGTTGAGAAGGATCAGGAGTAATTAGAATAGGTGCTGAAGAAAAACGTCTCTTCAGTTCATTAAAAGCAGCCTGAGCTTCTGGAGACCAGCAAAAAGTTATTTTCGTGGAGGTCAATGCAGTCAGAGGGGCCGCCACCTGACCGAAATTACGAATAAACCTCCGATAGAAATTGGCAAAACCAATAAAACATTGCAACGTCTTTCGGCTATCAGGTGTCGGCCAATCTGAGACAGCTCTCACCTTCGCAGGGTCCATGCGGATCCCCTCCACCGAGATGATATGACCCAAGAACGGAACTGACTGGTTATGAAATGAGCACTTCTCCGCCTTAGCATAGAGTTGGTTCTCTAACAGCCGCTGCAGCACTCGCCTGACGTGCTGAATGTGTACCTGGAGAGAACGAGAAAATATCAAAATGTCATCCAGATACACAAAGACGAATTGGTTGATCATGTCTCTCAGCACGTCATTAATGAGAGCCTGGAAGACAGCGGGGGCATTAGTAAGTCCGAAGGGGAGGACCCTATATTCAAAATGCCCTGTGGGGGTATTAAATGCCGTCTTCCATTCATCCCCCTTCCTAATCCGAACCAAATGGTAGGCGTTGCGGAGGTCCAACTTCGTAAAGTACCTTGCTCCCTGCAAAACCTCGAAGGCTGAAGACATCAAAGGTAGAGGATACCTGTTCTTAATAGTTATGTCATTCAGCCCCCGATAGTCTATGCAAGGACGCAAAGAGCCATCTTTCTCCTTTACGAAGAAGAACCCCGCCCCTGCCGGTGAGGAAGAGGGACGAATGACACCGGCTGCCAGAGACTCAGACAGGTAACTCTCCATGGCTGCCCGTTCAGGAGCGGACAGGGAGAACAACCGTCCTTTGGGCGGAGAAGTGCCCGGGAGGAGATTGATGGCACAATCATAAGGACGGTGTGGAGGAAGGGATGTGGCCCGGGACCGACTGAAGACCGCCCGCAAATCACGATAGACCTCAGGAACTCGAGACAGATCCACAGGCTCCTCCTGTAACACAGGAAGAGAAGAGACAGGAGACAAGGCAGACACCAGACAATGGGCATGGCAATAAGAACTCCAAGATAAAATTGAATTTTCTGACCAATTAATATGCGGGTTGTGTGTGGTAAGCCAAGGGTGTCCTAAGACAATAGGAGCAAGGGGTGAATGACAAATAAAAAAAACTAATTCCTCTCTGTGGTTACCAGAAGCAACAATGACTAACGGAACAGTGGTATGAGAAATAGTGGAGAGTTCTCTGCCATCGAGAGCATGAGCTGTGAGAGGGGGAACAAGAGCCTGAAAAGAAATACCTCTCCTAGAAGCCCAGGTGGAATCCATGAAATTTCCCTCAGCCCCTGAGTCTAAGAGAGCAGATAGATGAACATTAGTACCTTGGACCACTACAGAGATAGGTAGCATGGAACGGGAACCTGCAGATGGGGTAGTAGAGGTAGCGCTCGCCAGTATCCCCTTAACTACTGACGAGCATTGGCTTTTGCTGGACAGAGGGCTGCAAAGTGCCCTGGCTTCCCACAATACAGACACAGTCCCTTGGTGAAGCGTTGTTGTTTCTCTGTGGCTGATAGATGATACCTTCCCAGCTGCATAGGTTCAGGAGAAGGTAGATGAACCAGAGCGTCGGGAGACATCCCGGCCGGAGGGGTGTCCTGGAACGATGTGGGCACGAAGGTGCGAACTCTACGACGGAGATCCCGCCGATTGTCCAACCGAATGGCCAATTCCACCAGCCTGTCTAGACCCTCAGGCAGTTCACGTGCATAGACCTCGTCCCGTATATCCTCTGCAAGTCCTTCTGCGAATCTAGCCGCCAGGGCTTCATCATTCCACCCACTCGATGCAGCGAGAGTACGGAATTCTATTGCAAAATCCGCCACTGAACGCCTTCCTTGTTGAAGGGCTGCCAAGAGCCGAGATGCTTCTTTCCCAAGAGCTGACCGATCAAACACCTTCATCATTTCCGTCTTAAACAATGAAAATTCCTTGCAGCAATCAGCCTTCTCAGACCAGACAGCCGTGGCCCATTCCCGAGCCCGTCCGGTCAAGAGGGAGATAACAAAAGCTACCTTAGAAGAATCCAAGGCATATGTGGTGGGTTGCAAAGAAAAAACCACCTCGCACTGGATGATGAAGGGTCGGCACATAGTAGGCTCACCAGAATAAACAGGTGGGTTGTTAATCCGTGGCTCGTGGATGGTAGGAACACATTCAGTGGCAGGCGGCTCAAGGTCACGGTCCCTTTGCATCCGTGAGATTGTCTCTGTAAGCTCAGTGACCTGGCGCATCAAAGTGTCAACAGCATGATGTGCTGCTGTGAGCTCCTCCTGGTGACGTCCAAGCATAGCACCTTGCGCTTCCACTGCTGCACGCATAGGTGACTGATCCGCTGGGTCCATCTTGGCCAGAGTGTGATGTGAGGGCTGGATGGAAGAACAGAACCCAAGAGCAGATCAGTTCAAAATATTTATTAGGACAAAAAGCAAAGTAAAAGAAAACAATATTTAACTGGGCAGCCGAGCTGCCACGTCAGGGGAAATAGCTGTAGACACAATCCAAGAACAGGCAGAAGTCAGCAACAGGTAGACAGTCCAGTGAGGCAGTAATGCAAGAGGGCAAGCCAGGAGAGTGATCGAGGGACAGGTAGGTTCAGGACCAACAAAATGACACAGCAAGGTGCAGGGCAGGGAAAAGTCCAAGAACTGGCACAGACTCAATAACAAAAAGCCAATCCCCAAAATGGAGATGGCAACACAAAGCTGCAGGGCTGGACCAGACTAGGGAAAAACAAAACAGCATCAAAACTTGACAGGACAGAAAATAGAGTTGACATCTAAGAGGCTGGAGCATGACAAAAAAGCAGTCAAAACACTCTGGCAGAGAAGGCAGATAAGAGTGGAAGCTAAATAGTGTGAGAAATTAAACGAAAGGAGAAACAGGTGAGAAGTGTGCAAGAGCCCTGATTATAATGCAGCACAGCTGCCTCCAAAATCAAGAGCGGGAAACTCAAATGAGGGACAGGTGAGAGAGTGGTGTGCAGTAGTGCTGATTAAGAATACAGCACAGCTGTGGTGCAATGGAAAAATACAGGGAAACAACTGAGAGAGCAGGAAAAGCAATGATCAAACCCGAGTCCTGACAAATATAGCATCTCGTGCTCTGTCTCAAGTGCTTGTATCCACTCTTTTGTCCTTAAATGTTCGTTTTTTGGGTCAACAGCTTAAAAACATCTGGGTTTTTATTCCTGGGTTTTTTACCTTGTTTTCTGTACACCTTTTCACATATCAGCTTTTAGACATGTTTGTTTTTTTTATAATAGGTCTGAAATGACAAGGAGGTCGCTTACCGCAATAGAAAGTCAATGGAGACAGTTGGTTTGTCCCCCCCCCCCCCCCCCGATGGGCGTAGCTTTCAGATTATGATGTGTGTCGCTCTGTCTCTATTGTGGATTACTTTTTTATAGTCTATTTTACAGTCTACATTACTCCACTAATATAGTCCACTTCAAGGAGGAAGGAAAAATTCGGACACTGAATGCACCGGAAGAACATGCATAGTTTCTGCATGCTGTTTAACAACAATTTGAAACTCAGCAGACGGCAGCTCCAGTAGTAATGAAATGATTTGTCTTGAACTAGCATGTATAAACCATAATTAAACAATTTAATAATCAATTAAATAGGAATTTACACCTGTATGATATTACCATGGACCCACATTGGACTGACGCAGAGGTCTCAACCCTGCTCCTGGGGACACACTGTCCTGCAAAGTTTATTTCCAACCTGCTTCAGCAGACCGGCCTGTGTACTTTCAACAAGTGATCCTGGAGAGCTTGATTAGCTTCACCTGTCTTGATTTGGAGCTAAACTGCAGGACAGTGGGTCGCCAGGAGCAGGGCTGAAGACCTCTGGAGTAGCAGTTTGGAAAATGAGTGGATTGATGATTCAGCTGCGGGCGGCATCTTCTAGAGCTATTTAATTTGGCACGACCGTCACAGTGCATTATGGGCATTCTCTAGCCATTAAGCATACGTCGGTTGGACACTTGTTATTGTGGTATATTGTGGGATTGAATAAGTGCAGTCAATGAAATCCACTATGGTTTCGAACAGCACTACAAAAGGCTGTCTCCTCAAATAGTGCCCCATTTGAGGGTATAGGGGTCGATATCCGACACAGCCATACTAAAATGTCTTGTGGTGTACCGTATTTGAATATATCATGGTCGCTGTATTAATATTTAGTCTTATGGTATGAAGGTGAACACCTGGAGAAGATTGTACCCATGGTGGTGAAGTTTTGTAATGTTGAAGATGATGAGCTACGCGAGTTCTGCTTTCAAGCTTTCGAAGCTTTTGTTAGCAGGTAAAACTACTTCTATATTGTTTGGTTTATAAGTAAAAATCAAGTTTTTTCAACATGACACAATACTCTCTCTTTCTATGTGTACTTATTTGTCAGATGTTAATTCAGAAAATCTTTCCTGTATTTTTTTTTTTTTTTTTTTTTTTTACAGATGTCCAAAGGAAATGTCCCCTCACATCCCGACAATTATCAAGCTGTGTTTGAAGTACATAACCTATGACCCCAATTACAACTATGATGCTGACGATGACCAGGATGACAGTATGGACATTGAGGAAAGAGAGGATGAAGATCAGGGTGATTTATTTGAAAATCCTTGTGCAATTTTAAGAGTTATAATTCCATCTTTAAGAGTACATCAATATAATCTTTTTGGAAAGAATAACAAATCATTACTAATGGTTCATACAAAGTCAAGTTCCTCTAGCTATGTATGAGATGAGGCAGATGGCGGATGTAGTGCTGCCCACTCTGAGTGTGTTATTCACAGTCAACACACTTGTAATCTATAGAGTCTGATGATGAATACAGTGACGATGAGGACATGAGCTGGAAGGTGCGGCGTTCCTCTGTGAAATGTCTGGAGGCGATAATCAGCAGCCGCAGGGATCTGCTGGTGGAGCTCTATGGATCTGTAGGCCCAACGTTGGTGTCCCGCTTCAAAGAACGTGAGGAGAATGTTAAGACTGACATTTTCTCAGCCTTTGTGGCTTTGCTCAGACAGACCAGGCACCCTCACGGTCCCATTTTGGACACGGGAGCCAAAGAGGAGCCAGCGGTCTCTCTCTTGAAGAAACAGGTATGCTTGTTTGCAGGCTATTGATCAAAACTACGTGGTGCATATCTTCTAAAATTAGCTCTCACCTGCTCTCACAGGTACCGACAATAGTAAAAGCCTTACACCGACAGCTAAAGGAGAAGAGCTTGAGAAGTAGGCAAGGTTGCTTCAGTCTCTTGACAGAGATGGCTAATGTACTGCCCAGTCAACTAGGAGAACACATACCAGCCCTCATTCCAGGTCAGATTAAAAGACATTTAGCATGAAATGCTATACTAACACCCGGTCTAAACCTAAACATCTAAACATCTAAAGATGTAAGTGGTGTGACGCATCAATAAAACATTATAAACACTTATACTGTCTATGTCTAGTGCAGGGTCACAAGTTACCGACATTAAACTGATCCGCAGCATAAACATTCTGGCATTCTGAGAAGAAGAACAATTATTTTGTAAAGTTCACTTTGACATTCCATCTTAAATATGTATATAAATTATGACAGATTCTCTCAATGACAAATGCAAAGTAGAAAAGGTTTGAGAAAAATGAAAAGTTAGTTCATGTGTTCATGACCTCTAGGCTAGATTATTGTAATGCTCTACTGGGTGGTTGCCCTGCACGCTTAATAAACAAACTCTAGCTGTTCCAAAACGCTAGCCTGACGTGGTCATACTCAATCTAGTCAGAATATGAGTTGAAGCGACTATTATGTGATTTATAGACCCATCAGTGCGAATTTTAGCAGGCAACCTTGCCAAAATAACACACATTTTACCCCCTAAACGGCATTTTTTTAATGTTTTTTTTTAACACACATCTCCCTCCACGTTTTCCCTATTTAAATACAGTTACACGAATAGTTGAACAACTTAGTATGGTGATATAAAATGGCCATGTTTTATTTTATGTCATCATACTTGATCGTTCAACTATTCGTGTAACTGTATTTAAATAGGTAAAACGTTGAGGTGTTTGGTCGCTTCTAACTTGATCTCTTTTTGGTACCATAGTTAATGAACTGGGCTTAGTGGGTTAAGCTAAATGCTATCAGATCGTAACTGTGCATCAGAGAGATTAAGTGCACGCACTGAGACGAGAGAGGGATGTATCAACTCGTTTTAGTTAAGGAAATAACATATAATTAATCGCTAGTCTCATTTGACATTTAAGTTGTAATAGGTGAATACCTGATACTTCAATTATCAAGTTGCCTTGCACCTTTGGCATCCAATTACACTCTTTAACCAGTTTTGTGGAATATTAGTTTCCATACATTAATGTCAGATTTTCTCTCTTTTTAGGTATTATTTACTCTTTGACAGACAAGTCGACCTCTTCAAATATGAAGATTGACGCCCTTTCTTTCCTCAATGTTCTCTTGAGTAGCCACAACCCAGAGATCTTCCACCCACACATTAATGTCATCTTACCACCGGTGATCCAATGTGTCGAAGACCCGTTTTATAAAATCACATCTGAGGCCCTCCAGGTCACCCAACAGATTGTCAAGCTCATGCGGCCGCTGGACAAGCCCATCGCTTTTGACGCCAAGCCTTACATAAAGACTGTGTTTGCTTGCACCTCGAAGAGGTTGAAGGCGGCTGACATAGACCAAGAAGTGAAAGAGCGGGCCATTTTCTGCATGGGCCACATTTTGAGTCATTTGGGTGATCAGCTTGGTGCTGACCTGCAGCCCACCTTGCAGATATTTTTGGAAAGGCTTAAAAATGAAATCACCAGGCTTATCACAGTGAAGACTTTGACTCTTGTCGCTTCCTCGCCACTTAAAATTGACCTAAGACCCATTTTAACAGAGGGGATTCCAATGCTTGGATCCTTCTTGCGTAAAAACCAGCGGGCCCTTAAGTTGAACACGATAACAGCCCTGAATGTGATGGTCACAAACTACAGTGACAGCTTCAAGCCCCCTATGATAGAGTCCATACTGAGTGAAGTACCTGCTTTGATTCAGGAGAGTGATATGCATATTTCACAGGTAGCCATAACGCTGATCACGTGTATGGCCAAAGTTTGCCCGTCCTCTTTGAGCAAAATTGGGGGGACGATCTTAACTGAAGTGCAAAACTTAGTCCATTCTCCACTGCTACAAGGTGGTGCTCTAAATTCAATACTTGAGTTCTTCCAGGTTCTTGTAGCAACAAAGGCCAACAACATGGGTTACAGTGACCTTCTCAAAGCCTTGAGAGGGCCATTCTATGATTCAAAGTCAACAGACTCCATGTCCTTGCATAAACAGTCCTACTACTCTGTGGCCAAATGTGTAGCAGCGTTGTCGACGGCCTGTCCCAAAGAAGCATCTGGAGTGGTTACCAACCTTATCCAGGAGGTAAAGAACCCCAAATCATCCGAGTCGGTAAGGATTCTCTCGTTGTTGTGTCTTGGGGAAATTGGGCGGTTTATGAACTTCGAAGGGCACAAGGAGCTGAAGGGGGTCATAATGGAAGCCTTCAGTTCTCAGAACGAGGAAGTTAAGTCTGCCGCATCTTTCGCCCTGGGAAACATTTGTGTTGGAAACTTGGGGGAGTATCTGCCATTCATGCTCAAGGAGATCGGCAGCCAACCAAAGAGACAGTACCTGCTTCTGCACTCCCTCAAGGAAATGATCACTGCTCTGTCAGCCGAAAGTCTCAAGCCTCATGTGGAGAACATCTGGGCTCTGCTGTTCAAGCACTGTGAATGCGCAGAGGAGGGCACTCGAAATATTGTAGCCGAATGTTTGGGGAAACTCACATTGGTCAGCCCATCTGAACTTCTACCAAGGCTAAAGAAACAACTGTCCTCAGGTAATTTGAGATGAAATGTTACCTTGACTTTAGTTTCAAATGTATAGTTTTAAATTGGAGTTTTAATCAAGTGAAGAGTTTGATATATATGACTGGGCTGCACAAATATAAGCAATAAGCAAGCGTTTATTGTTCTTCCAGGGTCTCCTCTTTCCCGCAGTACTGTTGTAACTGCAGTGAAGTTCACTATTGTAGACCACCCTATGGCCATAGACTCACTCCTCAAAGGATGCATTGGTAAAATTTAATTTTGCTTTAATAAATGTAAATTATATATATATATATATATATATATATATATATATATATATATATATATATATATATATATATATATATAGTTTTTTGTTTTGTTTTTGGTGAATGTATGATGGATACCATCTTAGCCCCTTGCAATAATGGCCTAGTTTGTAATTCTGCTATTAGGTGAGTTCCTGAAAACTCTCCAGGACCCTGACCTCAATGTTCGGCGAGTAGCTTTAGTCATGTTCAATTCAGCTGCCCACAACAAACCTTCCCTGATCCGTGGTCTTCTGACATCACTTCTCCCGCATCTATACAATGAGACCCAGATCAGAAAAGACCTTGTTCGAGAGGTACAAGTTATGAATATTAAAAGCACATTATATGTAAACAGTTGTGTAAAAATTGGTGTGTAAAATACCATAAAATTATTTGTGGATTTTACCTAATTATGGCATGTTAAAGGGATAGTTCACCCAAAAATCTAAATTCTGTCATTAATTACTCCCCCTCATGTTGCCCCACACCCATAAGACCTTAATTCAGAACACAAATTAAGATCTTTTTAATGAAATCTGAGCGCTTTCTGTCTCTCCATAGACAGGTAAACAAATTAAACTTTGTCGCTTCAAAAGGTTAAAACCAAGCCTGCAGTCTCCCTCTCATTTACTGAAACTTTCGCGCCTCGATCGCCCCCCGGTGACCGGTCCCAGTATAGCCGCCCCTCTGTGATTTCTAATGGACGCGAGGCAAACTAAATAATAAAATTACACTTCAAAATTTTTCCCCCAAAGTTAGTTTATGTCAATGAAGGCAGTTATCATCATGATTTCATTTCAGGTGTTCATTTTAAAAATAAGTTTAGTTTTAGTTAGTTATTTGATGCTATAAAAACGGGGGGGGGTGACGTCATGATTGACAGCTGAGACTGACGGCTTCTCTGAGTGAAGTTGTCACTGAGGCACTAACAGACTTTTTTCGAAATTTTTGGGAGCAGATTAGAGCTTTAGCTTTAATTTCTACATTTCCATAACAGTTTATTTCACACCAACATAATTAATTGTTCTGCATCTGCGAGAGTGTGGGCGGGCTTTTGATATCGCGACTGTACTTCCTGCTCTACTTCCTGTGCTCTACTGCGCAACTCCGGTCCCGAAATCGCTACTGCGCAGACTCGGTCCCAAGATGTCCGCGCCGTGCAAGGCCGCCTAAAAGCTTCAAATATGGCAAGCGGAAACGGATGATGTCGAGTCGTCCATATTTTTTTACGGTCTATGGTTAAAACTAATAAAACGAATTATTAGTTATTTGAGCAGTTTATGTATATTTTCTGAAGAGACTTGATCCCCTTATTAAACAGATTGAATTTAGGCTTTTATTCACATTTAAACATTGATCAGCGAACATGACCCTCATTGGTTCTTGCTGAAGCTCAAACGTACTGCGTAACACAAGAATGAACCTTATTGGTTCTTGAGGAAGCTCAAACGTGCTGCGTAACACAAGAATGAACCTTATTGGTTCTTGAGGAAGCTCAAACGTGCTGCGTAACACAAGAATGAACCTCATTGGTTCCTGTAGAAGGCTAAACGTGCTGCGTAACACAAGAATGAACCTCATTGGTTCCTGTAGAAGGCTAAACGTGCTGCGTAATACAAGAATGAATCTCATTGGTTCCTGTAGATGGTTAAACGTGCTGCATAACACAAGAACGAACCTCATTGGTTCTTCACGAAGCTCAAACGTGCTGCGTAACATGAGAATGAACCTCATTGGTTCTTGAGGAAGCTCAAACGTGCTGCATAACACAAGAATGAACCTTATTGGTTCCTGTAGAAGTTAAAACGTGCTGCATAACACAAGAACGAACCTCATTGGTTCTTCACGAAGCTCAAACGTGCTGTGTAACATGAGAATGAACCTCATTGGTTCTTGCTGAAGCTCAAACTTGCTGCGTAACACAAGAATGAACCTTATTGGTTCCTGTAGAAGCTCAAACTTGCTGCGTAACACAAGAATGAACCTTATTGGTTCCTGTAGAAGCTCAAACTTGCTGCGTAACACAAGAATGAACCTTATTGGTTCCTGTAGAAGCTCAAACGTGCTGCATAATACAAGAATGAACCTCATTGGTTCTTGCTAAAGCTCAAACCAAACGTGCTGCGTAACACAAGAATGAATCTCATTGGTTCTTGCTAAAGCTCAAACCAAATGTGCTGCGTAACACAAGAATGAATCTCATTGGTTCCTGTAGAAGGTTAAACGTGCTGCGTAAATAGAAAATGTTGGACTAAACCGCTGAATTCATATGGATTAGTTTTACGATCTCTTTATGAACCTTATGAAGCATCAAAGTTTAATTTGTGTAGCTGTCTACAGAGCGACAGAAATCTCTCAGATTTCATCAAAAAGATCTCCTGAAGGCGAACAAAAGCCGAACGAAAGCCTTACAGTTTGGGAATGACATGAAGGTGAGTAATTTATGCATTTAAATTTTTGGGTGAACTAACCCTTTACATCACATCTCAGGTTGAGATGGGCCCCTTCAAGCACACAGTAGATGATGGGTTGGATGTCCGTAAGGCGGCGTTTGAATGCATGTACACTCTGCTGGACAGCTGCCTGGACTGTTTGGATATCTTTGAGTTCCTGAATCACGTGGAGGAAGGCCTGAAAGACCACTATGACATTAAAGTAAGTGTGTTTTTTAGGTGAGGTAGGGATCGGACACGATTGCATTATGATTTAACATTGTCCAATACATAGGATTAAAGCAAGCATATTTTCACCATTCATTCCCTTTAAGATGCTCATGTTTCTGTTTTTTTTTTTTTTTCAGATGCTGACCTTCATTATGCTCGCCAGAGTTTCTAAACTGTGTCCAGCTGCTGTGGTTCAAAGGCTGGACAGATTAGTGGAACCACTGAAGGCTACGTGCACTACAAAGGTAAGACTTAAGTTTGTAACAAATTATGGGATGTTGTCTTCTCAGCAGTGCTGGGTAGATTGCTTTGTAGTCATTTACCGATTTTCTAAATTGCATGGCAAAAATAGTAGTTAGCAACGTAATACACATAAGGTAATAATGGTAATATAGTCTGACTACTTTTTGATCATCTTTAGATTACTTTTGACCTAACTCATTTATCACATTGATTCACTCATGTGATATCATGTGATTGATATCACATATTGATGCAGAGAATGTAAGCAGAATTTGGGGGTTTGGTCAGGGTTGTATTTGTCCCGCCCCTTATCCACTGTGATTGGACGGCTGGGTGAAAAGTTGCATTTTACTCTAAGTTGAAAATTGTTCAACTCTCGGCGACCAGTAAAAAACGCCCAGTGCTCAGCGCTTATGGGGTGTGCCCACTCGTCAGAGGGGCGGTGCCTGCATTGCATGCTTGTGAGTTTGGGGGCGGAGCTTTTTTTTCAGAAATTGCTTATTACGCCAGGGTTTCCCAGACTGGGGTTAATATAGAAGCTGAAATATCAATGAATTATGATTAATTTACTGCCATCGTGAGAATAACATGGAATGTAATAAATAACTAGTCTGATTACCAAAGTATTTTAAACCCTAAGATAAACCAATTACAATTATTTAATTTTAGGCATCTGATTACATAACCCAGATTACATGTAATCAGTCACTACCCAGCACTGCTTCTCTGTAATCAATTATCTTTTGTTTAATATAAAGGTAAAAGCTGGGTCAGTCAAGCAAGAGTTTGAGAAACAGGAAGAGCTGAGGCGCTCTGCCATGCGTGCCGTCGCTGCCCTGCTGTCCATCAGCGAGGTGGAGAAGAGCCCTGCTATGGCAGACTTTGCCAACCAAATCAGAAGCAATGCAGAGATGGCCACCATCTTCGAGAGCCTTCAAGGAGACCCCTTAACAGGGGCCGTGGAATCGATGGACACTAGTTAGGGCTCGATTTGTGTTATCATTTATGGTTACAGAACCTGCAATGGACTAGTTTTGTTGTGAAAATAAAAACTTTTAAAGCTTTAAGCTTATTTCCTACAGAATCTGCAACTGCGTCCCAATTCGAATACTATCCATCCTAAATATCAGTAGTATGCCCCAAAACGTAGTTTCACGAGTTCACACTTATATCACAAACATAATTTATAGAGTAAATTTAAATGCGTATTTGGCGTGCTGTCTGGGGGAGGGCTTCGAGTATCTAACCTGACAAAAAATATATATATTTAACACTATCCACATATTTCATCTGCAACAGCATTGGGAACATTCATGATACGTTTGGCCATTCATTTTTAAATGCAAATTGCAAACACAAGTTCTCCATGAAAGAGCCACAACTGGCAGATCAACGTACGATTTTACGACATAAAATTTAACATGGAGGATTTTAACTGTGACAAGATGGTTGACGTGACGCACGTAACAGCAACAGAGCTGTCCATTATAGATGTCCTAAAGCTTGCATTATCTTCTGCTACGCGCAAAAGTATGTATTTTTCTCAACAAAACCAGTACATCACAGTACTTTTAGGGCATAGTATAAAAGGATTCTGCCTGTTTAATGAAGGTAAATTTAACTTTTATTGGAAGACAGGACAAAAATATTGTTTGTTGTTGTTGCAATGTATGCAACATTTAATGCCATGACGATGAATTTTAAGACATTCTGCTCTGCTTGAAGACCTTTTTAATGCCTTTATCTGTGTAAGGGTGAACAGCCCATTTGTTTGTTAGAAAATAGCAATGACATTTTGAGGGCAGAGCCTACCAGGTGGTCTTAGGTAACTAGGGAATAAAAGAAAAAGGTTATGGAGTTCCTCACATTTTCCAAGTTTCTCTCACAATTATGAGTAGAAAAAGCCAATTTCTTTTTTCCTTAGAAAGGCAAGTTTAAAGAGTCCAAATCAAGAGACCATCTCAAATGCGAGAAAATATTGAAATATTACATTCTGTACATTATGCCCTCTATGAACTGTGGACTAACTGCAGGTTTAATCAGTTCAGACCATACGTTTAATGGCTTAGAACCAAAAATGTCTGTTTTGAGTCAAAGGGCATCTTCAAATATTATATTTTATAAAAATGAAGACCTTTTTTTTGCATTCCGACACCCAAAGGACCAAAACTTTATTTAATTCTGTGGATTTTGCCCGTTTTCCTCCAGTTGTCACCAGTTTTTCCTGCCTCCACAATGTGTGCAGAGCTGCAAGTGACGTACCCATGACATCTGCTTCAAAATGGACCCAAGACCTTTTTAAGATCCACAGAAACCCTGTAAACACAGCACGCATCTCAACAAAAACAAATGAGACCGAACACACAAGTGTGGTTTTCTATTTTTCACTTTATTGAAAAGACAACAAGATAACCAGATTATTCGTTCTCCTCGCTGCGGAGTCTGGCGTTGGGGTTTGTGACCTTAATGGCCAACTGTGCGGCCCTCTCCACAATCAGCTTCCTGTTCTTGGAGGACACGTTGTGGGCGATCTCAGCACAATGGGTCCTAGAGAGAGAAAGAAAAACCGTAAGGTTATCACAAATTCATTTAAAAAAAAACAATGGGAATGCTAAATTGTCCTCCGCAAAAAGACAAGTTACACTTGTAATATTTCAAAGTCACTCAAATACAAGCGCTAGTCACTTGTTGCAGATTATCTTCCACCTGCTGGCTATGGGAAGAGCCAGAGGTAGAATGGGTATTTCCTCCGCCATGCTATTTCTCCGAATTCAATACCTGGGGTGAATACGGACAATTCAGCAGGTATGATCGCAGAGATCTTTAAACAATTTAAAAAAAGTCTACAAAGAACCACCATATTAAAAGGATTTACACAAAGCAAAGTAAATTCAGATTGGGTACAAAAGTGGCAATATAAAAGTCCTTTTGCTCTTACTTGTTGCTCATCATGAGGACTTCAAGTTCTTTGACATTGTGGACCAGGAACTTCCTGAATCCAGAGGGCAGCATGTGTTTGGTCTTCTTGTTGCTTCCATAACCGATGTTGGGCATCAACATCTGCCCCTTGAAGCGTCTGCGCACTCTGTTGTCAATACCCCTGGGCTTTCTCCAGTTTTTCTACAGAGAGATTATTCATATTAGATCATACATGGACAGATATTGCATTTGAAAACATTTTCTGCATTAAATATGGCTAACTGTTTAAAGATGACCAGAGAACTTGCTGCAAGTGTGCAGCAATTATGCAATACAACATGAATATATATTGCGTTCATAAAGCTAATAAGATATTGCAGTGTTAAATGTCACAATGAAACCGCAGGAGATTTTTTTTTTCTTTCTTCATAAGACATACAGGGCTGTAACCACCATAGACATCGATGGGACCTCAATAATTAGAAATGGCCAAAATTGTCCTCACAATATTTGAAACTCTTGAACTGCACTTCCTTACGTTAGGATGAAAAATCATTACGTTTGTCTGGTCTAACGGCGCTCGTGAATGTCAAACTGACTGAGATGGCCAATCAAATCAAAGTAGGCGGGGTTTACGTTCTCTTTTGGCTTGTGCAGTCTTCACACAGACGAGCTCGTCAATCTATCGCTTAATGCCGTTGCGAAGACTATTTTCGGAATGCACACAAACCTTTATACAATATACCATTATTGATAAATATCTTTAATTATAATGAGGGGAAAAAAACTATATGGGGGCGGATCAGAACCTGAAACCTTTGACACAGCAAACGTGTTTATTCACTAATGGGAAGAATTTCAGGACTAACTGTTTTTGACAAATGAATGCATATATTATTTATATTTCCAAAATGGGAGACATTTGCAGACCCAACTAGAGTTAGACCTAGAATTTCATTCACTCTGCTTCTCTATGCTTTATATATAAATAAACCAAAAAACTGGTCCTCCCCAATGTTCAAGACATGGTTACGGCTTGTACCGGACACATTTTGGAATAATCTCTTATATGCTCATTTAAATACAGAAAAAAAACTAATGAAATATTACTACATGTTTTTTTCTATTAGAATATTTTACATTCAGAATTCAATAAAGAATAGAAAGTTTTAAAAAAAATATTTTTTAAGTTTTAGCATTTATTTAAAACAAATCTCTAGTAACAATCTACCACCCAAAAGTGTGGGTTTGCTGCTCTCTTTTTGTAAGAAATGTATACTTTTATTCAATAAGTTGTTACATTTATAGTACAGATTAATATTGTTAGAAAATATTTCTAATTTGAATAAATGCTGTTAAATTTTTAACTGTTCTTAACTTTTATATCTTAAGTCACAGGTTGCAAAAAAATGATAAGCAGCAAGTGTTTCCAATTAATAAATCATATTAGAATGATTTCTGGAGGATCGTGTGACACTGAAGACTGGAGGAACTATGCAGAAAATACAGCTTTGATCACAGAAATTAATTTTTAAATTGAAATATTTCACAATAATGCTGTTTTTTTCCCTGTATTGTTCATCAAATAAACCAGCTTGATGAGAAGACTTTTTTCAAAAACATCAATAGTATGGTAGATTTCTTACACTGATCTTGACATAGCGGTCCGACTGATGTCTGATAAACTTCTTGGTCCTTTTCTTGACAATATTAGGTTTGGTGAGGGGTCTGATGGCTGCCATGATGCCTACAAAATGAACAAGCAAACATTAATAAGATTAGGAGTTGGAATACGATATAAAAAACACTTACAAAACATTGTCTAAAGCATGTTGACATGTAGCATGTACATTAGCAATTAGCAGTCTTCTACAAGACATGTCAACAAAATCAAGTGACAGCGTGCAATAAAATAAAAGTCTAAAGCATATTTATCGTTTAAAACGACGGCAGAAATGTGAAGCATATGCTAAACGGCGACCGTGATTGAACATGCACAAAACGCGCAACTAGCACAAGAACTAAACACACTTTATCGAGTCAAGATCCTCTATTGTTAAGCATAGGGCACTCTGTTGTAATGTTAAAGCGAGCAGTGGTATTTATAATATTTCGTGACTTCAGTGTCCCTCTCACACCAATGGCCGCCATGTACAGAACCCGTGTGGTAATTCATACAAATACGGTGCGTTCTATCGCGCCATGAGTCGCAATATCAGCCCAGGTAAATGAAATGAACACTGCGCAAAGCGACATGGGCTGATAATTGTTTATTTTCACCAGAAAGTAAAAGGATGATTTGAGATTTTATTCCGCTTACCGTTTGGCCTGTCTCTACCGAAGACAGTCCTGAAGAAGAGGAGGAAGTGACGCAGCGACGGCCTGGAAATGATCTCAGGCAGCGGAAGTCGCTCCTGCGCTGAAATGTGGCCGTGCACAACAATGCCGCTGGTGAAATGTAGAACATATTAAAAAGTACAAGAAGCGATCCAGCAGGTTGAGAAGTGAGGAATAAAGTGAAGAGAAAACTAATGTGATGTTTTTTACAGGGAAGAAAATCAAGGACAATATTCATTTAACTATATAGAAGTAATTTGGAGAAAGTTAGAACATTTCGCTTTTTAGGATTAGGCTACACTTTGATGCAAGGTTAACATGGGTAAAGCATGTCAGGAATGTGGAGGACAAGTGGTAGAAAGTAATAATATATTGAGATGTTTAACAGGACTAGAATGGGGAGCAGATTATAAATAGCTGAAGTATATATATATATATATATATATATATATATATATATATATATATATATATATATATATATATATATATATATATATATATATATATATATATATATATATGTAAGTTTAATAAGATCAAGGATGGATTATAGAAGTGTGGCATGTGGATCAGCAGCCAAATCTGAAACCTGAAGCCCGTTTTGGAATCTAGAAACCATGGAAGTTGATTTTAAGTTACGGCAAGTCAAACCAGCTAGCAATAGTACAGATTTAGCAGCTGAATTTTATATACAGGAATAAATATAAAGATCACGTGCAGATCTATACAGATGGATCAAAGGATCCAGAAACAGGGAAAACTGGATCTGCAGTTTACATTTTTAATCAAAGCGGTGAGATTAACAGACAAGCTACAAATGATAGTAGTATATACAGTGGAATTATTCGCTATTATGATGGCATCAGAATGGATCGAGGAAAACAAAATAATAAAGCTTTAATTGGAAGTGACTCTTGTCAGCATTGTACAGTCTCATGATAGGCAAGTCAAATAGTCATCAGGACTTACTGCATTCAATATTGACACTGTACACAAGAATAAGGGAAAACATTGTAAGATTCAACTGATTTGGATTCCAGCACATAGCGGCATTGTGGGTAGCCTAATGAGAGTGGACAAGTTAGCAAAACAAGCTGTTAAAAAAAGAGTATTAAAACAAATATTAAGTTGTCAAAATCAAAAGGAAAGAGTATTATATGGAGAGAAGCCATTAAAGAATGGCAACAGTGGAACAGGGAAATTAAAGAGAGACATTTGTATAATATTCAAAATAAAGTTGGGGCTGTGAAGAATAGGGGAGGAAATAGAAAAAAAAGAAATAGTTATGACCAGATTAAGGATGGGTCACAGTAATTTGAATAGCACACTGCACATTATAAGGAAGCATCAAAAAGGATTTGTGTGTGTTTTTTTTTTTTTTTTTTCAGAAACAACAGAGCATGTGCATGTGTAATATCTGTCTGCAGAGCTGCGCATGCGCAGTTTCACTACAGCGGTTTTGCCCGCGCATGCGCAGTTTCACTACAGCGGTTTTGCCCGCGCATGCGCAGTTTCACTACAGCGGGTTCACGCTGATACATTTGTTTAAATCTTATTTCTGTCCTAAAACTATCTATTGATTATTGTTGCTCCTGCTGTTATTTATTTTTTTGCACCTGCTGTTGCCCGGATGCCTTTAGGCTCCTTTACTGATATAAAACAATGTTGACTACTAAAACATGTAATAAACATTAATAAAACATGCTGTCATGAACATTTCTTTTACGTTTTTTCCCCAAAAACGATCAGCCTGGTCAGCCTGGTATACCAAACACACAATGTATTTTCAAAACCTGGTATAAAAAATTAACTTTCGAATAGACATTTCAAAGGTTTTTATAATTATTAAATTATTAGTCTAAGATAACTAAATCCTCAAGTTGATTAATTCTGCCTGGGGTATTTGCATAAAATTGAACACAAATAAAACAGGGCTGAAAGTCTGAGCATATTATTAATTTGTTGGAGATATTTATTACATTTACAATTTACATTTTAAACATTTCATTATTTTACCATTACAGTTGATCACTAACTAATAACTATAAAATCAAACAATTAAAATAAATAAATAAATAAAATTGTAGTTGTATTCCCTTCCAGTGCTGTAAGGTGCATCTCGAAGACATAATGACACAACGCGCATGCACGGTCAGAACTGCTGTGGTAAAACTGTGGCTCTGCAGTCAGACCCTTCTCAGAGAGTCGGCTGTCAGTTGCATCATATCTGCGTTAACCTCAGTTTCCGGTTTTACTCTTAGCAGTGTGCAAGTGTCACAGAGTAATGTCATAACATAATTTTCAACACGCTCAAATGTATCTGATATGATAAACCGAGCTGAATTTCCCACGGGGGTAATCTAGCACTCGGAAAGCATTCCACCCATAGGGGCGGGCATTGCTAACCAAGCCATCACCTGCTGTTAGCATCCCATTGACTCCCATTCATTTTTGAGTCACTTTGACAGTGAATAACTTTACATCTGAGGCGTTTAAAGACTCCATTTGTCAATTGTTTATTTCTAAAGAAACACGACAATGTATAAAAGGCAAAGTTCGCTCAGCCATCAGGAAGTGAGTGCTTCTAATTGACTTTTCGCCGTTGAAGTCTATGGGGTCACTGTGTCCATTTCTTTTACTGTCTATGGCATTACCTCATGCTCATGACCGGAAAAGCGGAAATGGCACCGGCGACTGTCCTGTCATAATAAAAGTCCCGCTGCTCGAGAGCCGTTTGCTCCGGCGGCCTTGCTCAGCTCCTCAACACTCGGTCCTGCTCTGCTTCATTCTACAGTAACGTTAATAACCGCATTCATGAACATGATTTCTTCCGAGTCCTTTCCCGATTCTTTCCCACCGACTGTGAGGTGAAGACCACACGTCCCTAGAATTTGCTCTCAAACTTGGTGTCATCAAACTACGCCTTTGTTTTGAATCGGCGCCCTCTAGCGGATGGAAAAGTTACACAGCGGCGCTTGTAATAGCTGCGGCCCGGAGGCTTGCTCCAAACGGCATTTCATTGCAGTGTACTTGTACATTTGTAATGACAAATAAACTTCTATTCTATTCTATTCTATTCTATTCTATTCTATTCTATTCTATTCTATTCTATTTAAGAAATCATGCATTGTTTATTTATTTATTTATTTATTTATTTATTTATTTATTTATTTATTAACATGTATGTCTGCATTAAAAGTATTTTTTGGTAGCAAGAACAATGCTGAGCCAAATGAAGATAAAGATGTGTTCTGGTGTCTGTGGTGTTTATTGAACCAATCAGATAAGAGTAAATCGAGAGGCAGCGAGCAGCTCTTGCAAAACTCAGTGAGTGAGAGAATTGTGCCAAGACTGTAAGTGCAGCTAAAAGAAAGACGGAATTGTAGAAATTGTACTTTATAGGCTATCAGTAAGAAAAATTAAAAAACATTTTTACTAGAGTATAGTGATTTACAATTGCGTGTTTTCTTTTAAATATAACTAAATATTAGCTTGATGTCATTATACTCAATTCTAGTCGGAATATACTCCTCCATTGGGCTGTGATTATGGGGCGTGTTTCAACCGAACCAGGAAAGACCTCAATTGGATAGATCTACAACCAATCAGAGCAACAGAGCGACGCATAACGTTAGTCAAACGTCAACAGAACTCAACTGCACTGTGTTGCCACATCTGTGGTTTTGCCGAAGGTTATTTTCCATGTCCGCAGGTTGAAGCAACCTCAATTATGAGATGTATAGACCCAGGAATCTGAATTTAAGCAGGCAACCTAGCCAAAATAACACACATTTTCCCCACCCCAAACGGCATTTCGCAGCTATTGAGCCTGTTTTGGGCTAGTAGTTGGCGGGTTTTTGTTGTAAAAACTTGGCAACCCTGTTTGCACGCACGCTGGAATAAGTAACGTTAGAAGAAAAAGATGAGTGTAAACGATCTTTCCTGGTGATGTAAAAAAAAATGTTTTTAAGGATACACAGAGTACTTACCAACACAATCATCATTTCTGAGTGAAATAGTGAAGGTGAATGCAGGTGAACAAATACGTTCTCCGTTTAGGATTAGAACAAATTCAACCCAAGCCCCTTTGATGACGTGATGATTACTTTACTGTTGATCATCTGTCCGTCATCGTCTAAGGCCCGCCCTGATGATTTCATTGGTCCGATCAGTTTCTGTTCCGGCATAATCACTCCTCTATAAATCAAGTCCAGACCGAACCACCCGAGCTCAAATGTTGTGGACGCGGCTGAGTTCGGCTGGCATCCAGGCTAACTAAATATGACCATTTCTGTTCTTTAGAGGCACACTATGTAGTTTTTCACCACTAGAAGTCAACTATTCAAAACAAAGGTGTAGCTTGATGACACTCGATGGTTACTGCAGTATAAAGTAGAGCTTGGCCGAGTGCTGTGGCAGCTGAACGAGGCCGCTGAAGTGATTGCTTATGAGAGATGAGTGCGACACACGGCTCGAGAGCAGCGAAGCTTGTATTACGCCGCAGATGAGCGGTTCTGCTTCTTCCTGTCAAGCGTATGTGGGGTAATGCAGTGCTGTTGATCATGTTGATCCACTTGAAAATTATGCATTTAACGTTAGCGGCTACTATGAGACACTTGTTGCACACACTGCAGTAAGCTAGATCGATATTGTCGTATTTATAAGTTCCTCACTTGTAATTCATTCACAATGCGTAAATTCATCACTTGCAGGTACAGCAAGCAACAGTATTATGAATATTACGAGTTGCTCACCTGTGTAATAAAACACATAATATATTAAAGCGTCTTTGGTGTTGCCATGCTGTCTACAAAATAAAATAAAAATCGAGGGTAACGCAGGTATGATATTATAGGCGACAAACGGACATGATTCATATCCTAGTTAAGATTCCTTATTTCTCTATTTAAACAGGAAACATTTAGGATAGTGTAAGTACACAATTCAATATATGTGTGTGTGTGTGTGTGTGTGTGTGTGTGTGTGTGTGTGTGTGTGTGTGTGTGTGTGTGTGTGTGTGTGTGTGTGTGTGTGTTGTTTTTTGGATATTTTAATCCAAAAATCTTAAATATTGTGCTTTAAACAGTTGAAAATGTAGATTTTGAAAAGTAATCAAATGTAATCAGTTACATTACTTTAATAAAGTAATTGAAAGAGTTACACTACTTGTTACATTTTAAATAGGGTAACTTTCTAAAGTAACCCAACACTGGTTGTCTACAACCGAATCTGTTGAAGGAACCATCAAAATAAAGCGAAAACAAAAACTGTAATACAGTTGCAAACAAAATTTGTATCTAGCTGGATTTAAAACGTAATGTAATGAGGCCATGTTTTGAATGTCAATTGCACAATAGTCTGTCACATGCTATTATTTAAATAATTTGAAGCCTCATCAAAACGAATGTGTTCTTGAATTGTTCGTTCATGTAGGAGAAGATTAATTTAATCCATGTTTTTTTCTTCTTCATAACTATTATGCTTATGGAACACTGTGTTATTTAGAACTGCTTAGAAGACTAGCTAGGACATAAACTGGTAAAATGTGTTTGTGAGGAAATATATGTGCGCCAGGCTTTGAATTTTAGGGAAGAGGAACGGCTGGATTAGTATTTGACACTGCTGACGTCTTCACATGACCCCAGAGGTCACTACCCTTACGCAACAAAAATATATTTCTCAATATATTAGTTGACAATATATTTCTCAATATATTAGTTGACAATATATTTCATGTGTCTCCATATATTGTGAAATTTACATGGTAATATATCATATGATATATTATATAATAATATATTATATATGCAAGTCATATATTGCAATATATGGGACAATACTGCAATTATTGCCGTTTTCATATATTGACTAAATACATATCATTATACTATTCAATATATTGCTATGTATATTGAAATATATCCTACAATATATGAAATTATATATTGGAAGAGTCATTGTATATGTATGTAAATATATATGTAAAAATATATGAGATAATATACCTCAATGTACTGGATAATATAATCAGATTTATATGGGAACATATGTCTTAAATATATTAATTTATATTACATAGTATATAATTATCATATATATTGTATACATGGTAAATATGAAATAATCTAATGTACACTGTCTGTCATATATTTTAAAATATAACAGATTAAAATATAATATAGAAATTAGGGCCGCGACTCGATTAAAAAAAATTAATCTAATTAATTAGAGGCTTTGTAATTAATTAATCGCATTTTAATTGCATATAAATATTTGACCTGAGAACAATGAGAAGTAATTTTTCACATGTATTTTTAGTATACCATTGAATAATGACTGAATACATAAGCTTAATCAACAAAATATTGTTTATTTATTTCAGTCCAGCAGACCAGTGCATGTTTGCCAGTTTAGCAAAAGCATTTTTGTGATATTTGAGGCTCAATGTGCTGCGGTGATACGCGAATTCCTTGTTGTATAGCTTGCACACAACCATGCTCTTGACGACGCTTCCATTCTTTCGTTTTTTAAAACAAAATTTCCCATCCACGGGGCCAAGCAAAGCGGTCTCATCAGCTTGTTCCATAGCTTCGTTCATGTTCACATGGTTCGTTGTTGTCGTGACTCCGGAGCGCTAGTTGGTGTTCCAGTATAATTGGTCCGTCGAAACTCATTCATTGAAAAACGTTCCGCGGTGCAAAAATAAGTGTGGTAAATTTTTTTTTTTTTTTTTTTGCGTAATTAATTAACGCGTTAAAGTCACGTAATTAACGCGTTAAAGTCACGTAATTAATTAATCTTAATTAACGCGTTAAAGTCCCGGCCCTAATAGAAATATTTTCTAAATATAGAAAATATATTGAATGTCATGCACCATCATATTTTCTAAATATAGAAAATATATTGAATGTCATGCACCATCTGATTTGGGCTATTGTTAATCAACCTCTGTAAACATATGCAGGAGCTTGCTTAACTCACAAAAAAATACTTTGTTTCAATAAACATACATGAAATAATTCAGTTTTGTTTGTATATCAATGTATTTTAATATATGAATCAATATATAGCAATAGGCTGTCCATCCATATATTGCTATATATTTTTAAATATATGAGGAAGTTTCTGATACATTGAAATATATTTTCTAATGTATTGCAATATAAATTCTAGTATATTGCAATATATTTTTGTTTCGTAAGGGTAGGGGTTCAGGTGTAAAAGAGTGTAATATATGGGGATGTTTTCGAACTGTTGTAGCCTACCATGTGTGGAAAATTACAGCAGAGCTTGATCTTAAAGGCCAACAAAAGATATATAAACGAGAAGGATCATGTGGGAGGCAGCTAGGACCCATTCGAAGCGATTCTCGTACTCGAAATGTACACAATCTGTTGTCGACGTACGCTAAAGCTTATTGAATAAACAAATAATCAATTAACATTTTCCCCCCTTTACAAAGTTTAGCCCATGGTTTAGCGAGTTTAGGGAGAATTTTCATGTTTGCCATGTCAAATGTCCTCTGAAAGTCTCAACTTGAAATGGGCTCTGAAGAACTGATCTCAGGTTACACTCACTGTTCCTCTGACTCCCTTCCGTGACTCTCGCTTCTCACAAAACGAAAGTTAAAGTTCGCCACTCGCTCGCGCTGAAGGAAGGATGGACAGGACGCATCTGCTGAGGTAATATGGTCAAAAAAAAACTTAACGAAATTACGAAGACAAGCCATCTAGGAAAACAGAAATGCTGGTTTTATCAGATAATTTACATTTAAAGTAATTTTACTATAAACGCAACATCGTGTAAAAGTCTTATCTCGTGAATCTCGATAAAAATGATGACGGTGCAACGAGGCATTTCTTTCTTTCTTTCTTTCTTTCTTTCTTTCTTTCTTTCTTTCTTTCTTTCTTTCTTTCTTTCTTTCTTTCTTTCTTTCTTTCTTTCTTTCTTTCTTTCTTTCTTGCTGTCGACCTGTTGTCGCGGTTCATGTGGTAGTATAGGCTAATAAAAACATTGTTTTGGTTTTATGACAGTGACCAGGATGAAGTCCACACTGGCCCATCGTGTCCTGCTGGATCTAATGCAGGTAATCACAAATTATTTCCAAAAGATGTACTCATCCCTAAACAACATTACATGAGCAGTCATAAGTGGCACATTTAGGCATTTAAAGTAACATGTAGGCTATGTTTAAAAATAGGGTTATTTCATGTAATTATGCATAATTTGTAGTTGTTAGCCTATAGGTTCTACATTTAACATACCTCGATCAGGCATAGCATTATGACCACTGACAGGTTAAGTAAATAACACTGATTATCTCTTCATCACGGCACCTGTTAGTGGGTTGGATATACTAGGCAGCAAGTGAACATTTTGTCCTCAATGTTGATGTGTTAGAAGGATTTGAGTGAGTTTGACAAGTGCCAAATTGTGATGGCTACAGTTTAGTTATGCAAACTAACTCTAAGCCAAACGTAACACTCTAAGACAAATAAAATAAAGTGTAACCCACATAACCACATGACCACATTACATAATATTTTAACCGAAAATGTGTAATAAAAAGGTTCACCCCGGTTTCACTTCAACAAAAGCTTCTTTCAGCATAGCATTGGAGAAGCATGTTTCCTGTTTACCCTTCTACTATTTCCTAACAAGACAGTGGGTGAAATACATTTGTGATGTACATTAAACAGATCCGAAAGATGGGGCGACGGCTCCTCCTGCAGACTTGATGCCTGTTGTTCCTGGATATGAAAGTTTGGGGCCTAATGGTGAGAAAAATTTCAGCAGCTTCATTTGAAACAGAGAGCAAAATGTTGGTTGTGAACATGACAGTGGATTTGTAATTACATCCACAGTTATTCCACCGTCAGATTTTGGATCGGTACAGCCTCAAGCCCCATCCAGAGTTCCAGAAAGACGCTTTGAGTAAGAACCTCAGCACTTACACAATAAAAGGATATCAGTTTAAATCGCTGGAATGACACAATAAAAGACTTAAAATGCCCTAGTAAGTGGAAAAAAGAAAGAAAATAATTGCAACAGACATCACAGTGCAATTATGATTTCCACGCTTGTAGGAGTTTGACTTTTGTTATCTCTTGTATTTAATCATTTTGTTGATTGTTCCTGCCTTGCCTGACTGGTTTTCTTGTCATGGCGTGAATTCAGGAATGTGGCAATTCTCGATTTATTTATTTAGCTCAACCTTGTTTCTTTGACATTGTAAGAACACTAGACCAATGGTTGGCCATGTATTCTGCAACATAGATTCATAACTAGTAGTGCAACATAAGTGCAGCATAACCAGGTAGTTAGAAGAAATTAGAGCAAGACATTTCATGATCGATCATCCCCTCTCATGATCTTATTGGAATAGGAAATAAACTCAGAAATAAAAACAATAATAGAATATATAAATAAATAAAAACAAATAAATGTAAGAATAATGAAAAGTGATGAATGAATATTGCAAATTTAAAAAATGCATTATTAAATAAAAAAAATATATAATGATTTTATATTTATATTTTCTGTTTGTATTATAATTTTAGTTACATTTTTCAAAATGTTTCCCTTTTTACTAAATTGTGTGCACAGTATACAAATGTGTTCCCTATTTTTAAGAAAATAATGCACACAACATAATTTGTTCTCTATTTTTAAGTAAATTGTGCACACAATGGGCCTCATTCATGAAACTTTCTTAAATATATGAGCAAATTCTGGTGCTCTTCTGAAAATGGCCAGCTGGTGGCGCTTGAGAGCGCTTTGCAAGAGCAGCGTTTTTCCAGCTGAAATACTTTGGTTGCTATGATACAGAATATCCATGGCAGTATTGTGATACTAGTATCTCTTTTTGAAGAATATTACTGAATTTAGAAATGCAGTAAAAAGCAGTATTAACTTCTTTATTATTGTTGTTCGGTTCGTTTACAAGTGGGATGATTGGTCGGTGCAGTTTTTGTCCCGCCCCTCCTCGACTGTGATTGGACAGCCTGGTAAAAATGCCAGTGATGAGCGCTGCCTATTACCCAACGTTAAACAGTACAAACAAAACAATAAAGACGGGGCAAATCAACTCCTGAAATATTATTATGGTAGCCCTGCTCTACATCCAAATGCAAGGTCATTATTTTGCCTAAATTAGAACACAGAACGTTTAAATCTTTTTACACACCCTTTACTCGTGGTAGGAAGCAGGTGTACATTTCTATTAGAAAATACGAACATTTTGAGACATTTTCGTGAATCAGAAAATTTACATCAGAGCGGCTTTACCAACAAATTACACACAAATTCGTTCTGCTTGTGTGTCATGAAGGAGGCCCAATATAATTAATTTCCTTGTATTACTGAATTCCGTGCACAATATAATAATCTGCCCCCTTTTTTAAGTAAATAGTGTAACACATTATTTTGTGCACACAATTGACTTAAAATGAGGGAATCAATTATGCGCACAATATAATAATTTGTTCCCTAATTTTGTGCACAATATCATTCCCCCGTTTTACTAAATTGTGCCCACAATATATTAATTAGTTCCCTTGCTATAAGTAAATTGTGCACAATATACTTTTTACTAATCGTGCGAACAATAATTTGTTACCTTGTTTTGAATTAACTAAAACGTGACCACGATTCAGTAAAACGAGGGAACAAATGATTATATCGAGCACACTATTTACTTAAAAAAAGGGAACAAATGAGTAAATTGTGCACACAATTTAGTAAAACGAGGGGAAAAAATATAAAATGTGCACAATTACCATTTTTTTTCCCCGTATGTCATGCGTAGCTCTGTAAAAAGGATAGTTCCCCCAAATATGAAAATTCTGTCATCATTTAAACACCCTCAAGTAGTTAAACCTGAATCCGTTTCTTTGTTCTGTTGAAAACAAAAGAAGATATTTTGAAGAATGTAGGTAACCAACTATCTATCTATTAATTTGTTAAGTCAAATGTCTGGTAAATGAATGGTCAAAAGTTGCAAACCCAGCTAAAGTTCACGTCTTGTCCTCAGCATTCCTGCGATCGGTGAAGAATTGGCACAGGAGGCCTTTACAAAATATGTCTCCAGCAAATGCTGTTACAGCTCTAAACCAGCCAAAGAGATGGTGTTCACAGACCTGCAGTCCCTCAACACATATCGAGTAAGCATCAACATTCAAAAGCAGCCAATCAAACTGTATATATATATATATATATATATATATATATATATAATATGGTGCCATGCTCACACATGCTGAATGTCTGTTTGTCCTTATAGTACCGATTGGAGACTTTTACAGAGTCTAGAACCACAGAGTGGGACAGTGAACCATACAATGGTGAGTAGAGTCACATTTTCATTCTCAGCTACTATACAGTGAATCTGGAAAATATTCACAGCACCTCTCTTTTTCCAAATTTTGTTGTTATAGCCTTATTCCAAGATGGTTTAAATTATTTTTTTCCTCAAAATTCTACAAACAATACCTCATAATGACAATGTGAAAGAGGTTTGTTTGATATCCTTGCAGATTTAAATGGGGAAATAAGTCACATGTACATAAATATTCACAGCTTTGCTCAATACTTTATTGAAGCACCTTTGGCACCAATTACAGCCTCAAGTCTTTTTGAGTATGGTGCTACAAACTTGGCACACGTATTTTGGGCAGTTTCTCTCATTCTTCTTTGCAGAACCTCTCAAGCTCCACAGCCATTTTCAGATCTCTCCAGAGATGTTCAGTCGGGCTCAAGTCTGGGCTCTGGCTGGGCCACTCGAGGACATTCACAGAGTTATTTCGTAGCCACTCCTTTGTTATCTTGGGTGTGTGCTAGGGATGGCTCGATACCACCATTTTGGCTTCGGTACGGTACCACAATCTAATACCGAAGTACCGATATTAAACCGATACCACGCGGTCTGATATTAGCGCGGTTATATTGCACGAGAATGAGTACAATTATGCAAGTTTTGAGTTTATAAAGTGGGAAATTACCACAAATGTTTATTAGTAAATTAATCAGCAAAGCTTATCACATCAAATCAGTCATTTGAAAACTTTCTTGTGAGAAATAATTTCAGCAAAAATCTCTCAAAATTTGCAAATTGCTTCTGGTTTCAAAAGACATCGCACGACACTAAAGCGATCTGCATAATCCGATTCAACATTTCATGCTCGTCTCGGGATGGAGAACGGAAATCATTTGAACACGCAAGAGATTTTATAGCATTTCGTAATAACAGTTACAGGAGACATGAGCTTATAACAACGACACACACACACACACACACACACACACACACACACACACACACACACACACACACACACACACACACACACGCCTGTCACTTAGAGCTCGCACATTACACATTAAGTTTCCTTAAACAGTCAAACACACAGAATTATGTACAAATGTCCGTCTTTAGTGAGTAAGTTATTCACATAAACACAGGCGGTTGTGTCTAACGGGAATATAAATAGTGCAATAGTACGCGTGCAAATATAATGAGATCTAAATGTCATTGGTTGAAACGGGCGCTGGAGATGTTGTGATATTCGATCTTATGTTAGGCTGTGTGTGCGTAGATCAGTGTTAAAAGAAAATAAATGTCTAAATGAGATGGTTTGAGTGATCACTGACCTGTCGATCTCTTCAGAAGTCAGGATAGTGACAGATGCTTCTTGGCTAGGTTTGATGGTTCTTCATCAGTTTTATAAGCAAAGTCATTACAAATGTCACTTCTACTCCTCTCTTTATTAATTCGTTTTGGGCATCTTGAGTGAGATTCAACTGCTTTATCCATTTTGTCCGTCTATGTTGTTGTCACATTTGCGGGTTGTTTCGGCTCAGTTTGTGTAGCGCGCTGCCATCTAGCGGTGAACTTCGGAACAGCAGCATATACCGAAATGTGCCAAATCATGATATCGTACCGTTTTAAATAAAATATATACCGGTATTTTTCCAGTACCGGTATATCGCGCATCCCTAGTGTGTGCTTAGGGTCGTTGTCCTGTTGGAAGATGAACCTTTGCTCCAGTTTTCATCAAGGATGTATCTTTACATTGCTGCATTCATCTTTCCGTGGATCCTGACGGGTCTCCAAGTTTCTGCTTCTGAAAAACATCCCCACAGCATGATGCTGCCACCACCATGCTTCACTGTAGGGATGGTATTGGCCAGGTGATGACGGTGCCTGGTTTCCTCCAGACACAACACTTGCCATCCAGGCCAAAGAGTTCAATCTTGTTTAATCAGACCAGATAATTTAGTTTCTCATGGTCTGAGAGTCCTTCAGGTGCCTTTTGGCAAACTCCAGGCGGGTGCCTTTTACCAAGAAGTTGCTTCTGTCTGGCCACTCTACCACACAGGCCTGATTGGTGGAGAGCTGCAGAGATGGTTGTTCTTCTGGAAGGTTATCTCCTCTCTCCACAAAGAAACGCTGAAGCTCTGTCAGAGTTCACCAAGAACCCACCTCCCTGACTAAGGCCCTTTTCTGATTACTCAGTTTGGCCAGGCAGTCAGCTCTAGGAAGAGTCCTGATGGTTCCAAACTTCTTCCATTCACGGATGATGACTGTGCTCATTGGGAACTTCAATGCTGCAGAAATGTTTCTGTACCCTTCCCCAGATCTGTGCCTTGATGCATTCCTGTCTCTGATGTCTACAGACAATTCCTTGGACTTCTTGGCTTGGTCTGTGCTCTGACATGCACTGTTAACTGTGGGACCTTATACAGACAAGTGTGTGCCTTTCCAACTCATGTCCAGTCAAATGAATTTACCAATGAGTTACCAATTGTACTCCAATCAAGTTGTAGAAACATCTCAAGGATGATCAGTGGAAACAGGATGCACCAGCTCAATTTTGAGTGTCATGGCAAAGGCTGTAAAGAGCTGTACTTGTGTACATGTGAATTTAAAAAAAAAATAATAATAATTTATTTTTTATGAATTTGCAAAGAATTCGAACAAACTTCTTTCACGCTGTCATCATGGGGTTTTGTTTGTAGAATTTTGAGAAACATAATGGAATAAGACTGTAACATTATAAAATGCATCCCTAATATATAATATTAGGGATGCCACAATACTCAATATAATATTGAACCGTTCAGTACGGCATTCATGGTTCCATTTGCGCTTGTGAATTGCGTTTTTTTTCCGGTTTTGCTGTTAATTAAAAAAATTCTACAAATTCTATAATTTGCCTCCATCCCAATATACTGAACAACACTGTCACGGTTCAGAAAGAGACGGATTCAATTTGCAGGACAGAGTGTTTATTAGAAACCCGGAGGGGACTACAGAGGAAGTGTCAGGAATAATCAATAGCAAAATAAGTCCATAGAGCGGTAATGCTCAACCCAGAGAAGCCTGTTCCGAAGATCCGGGACGAAGGATGAGACTGGGTGTGTGACTGGCCGAGGTGGCAGGTGAGGCTGGAAGGAAAATGAAGAGGCAGCGGAGGAGCTGATGGTGGCAGAAGGGGAACACCACCCAGCAGCCTGGGTAACAGGGGAACTGGAGGAGAGAAAGAAAAAAAAGAAAAAACAAGGCCTGACCTGAAAGCAGACACAGGGGAAAAAAATAAAAACCGAAATATACTTATAGAAAGGGGAGAAAAAATAAAATAAATAATATGGCTGAAAAAATGAAAATAAAAAAAATAAAAAAACAAGGTCCAAAGCTAAGCTCAAGGACCAGCCAAAAACACAAAAAAGACTAAGACACTAAGCTGAAGAAAAACAGCGTACTAGACGAGAACTAGACTTTCTAAACAGGAGGAGCAAGACGTGACTGACACAAAGAACAAACACGATCTGGCAGGGAACAAAAAACACAAAGGGAATATAAAGGGAGTCTAATGAGGGAAGCACGTGAGTGTAATGAAGAACTAACAGGGTAACAAGGGGGCGGGGCGACAGCTGACAATGCACGCAGCACAACACTAATGACGAAGCACATGACGAACGAACACAAACACCACACACAAAAGCGCGTGCACAGACAAGGCGGCCAGGCGCGCCGAACAGTGACAACACAAGACAGATCAAACCGGCGTCCTGACAGTACCCCCCCCCCCCCCAGGGGCGTCCCCAGACGCTCCCTGGGTGGAAAGGGCCTGCCGCTGGTGGAAGTCCTCAATCAGCGAGCGGTCCAGGATATCCCGAGATGGCACCCAACATCTCTCCTCCGGGCCGTATCCCTCCCAGTCCACAAGATACTGGTATCCCCTACCACGCCTCCTGGAGTCCAGCAATCTCCTGACAGTATACACAGGGACCCCGTCAACCAGACGGGGGGGTGGCGGGGATGGGACAGACACAGTAGGGTTCAGAGGGGAAGAAAAAACAGGTTTAACTCGAGAGACATGAAAGACAGGGTGCACACGACTAAGAGCAGGCGGGAGTCTAAGCCGCACCGCCGCCGGACTCAGAACCTTGGAGATGCGGTATGGGCCAATGAACCTGGGTGCTAACTTGCGTGATGGCACCTTAAGAGGCAGGTCCTTAGTGGATAGCCATACCCTCTGCCCACAGACATACTTGGGCGCTGGAGTCCGGCGACGGTCTGCTGCCACCTTGGCACGCCTCCCTGCCCGGAGTAGGACCCTTCTAGCTCTTCTCCAGGTTCTCCTACAACGCTGGACAAAAGCCTGGGCAGAGGGGACAGCAGCTTCAGACTCCTGCGAAGAAAACAAAGGAGGCTGATAACCATGCGAACACTGAAAAGGGGACATACCAGTAGAAGCCACAGGAAGTGTGTTGTGTGCATATTCTGCCCAGGTCAGCTGCTGGCTCCAGGAGGCGGGATTATGCGATGCCAGACAGCGAAGCATACGCCCCAAATCCTGGTTGGCCCGCTCGGACTGCCCGTTGGTCTGCGGATGGAATCCTGAAGTCAGACTTGTAGTGGCCCCAATCAGACGACAGAATTCCCTCCAAAAGTGGGAAACGAACTGGGGCCCCCTGTCAGAAACCACGTCCATAGGAAGACCATGAATCCTGAAGACGTGATCGACCACCACCAGTGCAGTTTCCTTCGCAGTGGGTAGTTTGGGAAGGGGAATGAAGTGCACCATCTTGGAAAACCGGTCAACCACAGTTAATATAACCGTGTTGCCCTTGGAGGGAGGGAGGCCAGTAACAAAATCGAGGGAAATGTGAGACCAGGGGCGGGAAGGGACGGGCAAAGATTGCAGCAGACCAGCGGGAGGCTTGTTAGAAGACTTATTCTGGGCGCAAACCGAGCAGGCTGCCACGAACTGTCTGGCATCCTGATCCATGGTGGACCACCAAAAGCGTTGACGGGCAGAAGCCAACGTTCTTCGCACTCCTGGATGGCAGGCCAGCCTCGATGAGTGACTCCACTCCAACACGGCTGTACGCAACGGCTCAGGAACAAACAACAGACCATCAGGGCACCCCACCGGAACCGCCACTCCTTGAAGGGCCTCCCTGACCCTTCCCTCGACTGCCCAGGACACGGCCGCCACCACAACTTCCCCAGGCACAATAGTGTCGGGCGACGACTTACTCTCAGGACAGTCAAAGAGGCGTGACAGGGCATCCGGCTTAACGTTCTTTGACCCGGGCCGGTATGAGAGGGTGAAACGGAATCGGCCGAAAAAGAGTGCCCATCTGGCCTGCCGTGAGTTCAACCTCTTGGCTGTACGGACATATTCGAGGTTTTTATGATCCGTCCACACCAAGAAGGGCTCAGCCGCGCCCTCCAGCCAATGGCGCCACTCACCCAGGGCCAACCTAACCGCGAGCAGCTCCCGGTTTCCGACATCATAGTTCTGTTCAGCTGGGCTCAAGCGGTGTGAGAAGAATGCACAAGGATGCACCTTCCCATCCCGAGGGGATCGCTGAGAAAGGACTGCTCCTACCCCAACTTCAGAAGCATCTACCTCCACAATAAATTGCAGATCAGGGTCTGGAACTGACAGGACAGGTGCAGAAGTGAAACATCCTTTCAGTTTCTGGAAAGCTCCCTGAGCCTGGTCCGACCACCTGAAAGGAACACAAGTGGAGGTCAGAGAGGTCAAGGGGGCAGCGGTTTGACTGAAGTTCCGGATAAACCGTCTATAGAAATTAGCAAAACCCAGGAACCGCTGTAGAGCCTTGCGGGAGTCGGGGACTGGCCATTCGGAGACAGCCCTTACCTTAGCCGGATCTACCTTAATCCCCTCCGCTGAGATTATTTGCCCCAGGAACGGAACTGAGTCAGTGTGGAACATACATTTCTCTGCCTTGACGTACAACTGGTTCTCCAGAAGACGCTGCAGCACCTGGCGTACGTGCTGAATGTGTACCTGTAATGATGGAGAAAAAATTAAGATATCATCAAGGTACACAAAGACAAATCTATTGATCATGTCTCTCAACACATCATTAACCAGGGCCTGGAAGACAGCCGGGGCATAAGCAAGCCCGAAGGGCATAACCCTATATTCAAAGTGCCCAGTGGGGGTATTAAATGCTGTCTTCCACTCATCACCCTCCCTGATCCGAACCAGATGGTAGGCATTGCGGAGATCCAACTTCGTGAAGACCCGCGCTCCCTGCAACAGCTCATGGGCAGTAGACATCAACGGCAGGGGGTACCGATTCTTTATGGTGATGTCATTCAGCCCACGATAATCGATGCAAGGGCGGAGAGAGCCATCCTTCTTCCCCACGAAGAAGAACCCCGCGCCTGCAGGAGAAGAGGAGGGTCGGATGAGGCCAGCTGCCAATGACTCATGGATATACTTATCCAGAGCCTCCCTTTCGGGTCCTGAGAGGGAGTATAGGCGGCCTTTAGGCAGAGAAGAGCCAGGGAGGAGGTCAATGGCACAGTCATACGGCCGGTGTGGAGGAAGAGATGCCGCCCGGGACTTGCTGAACACGCGTCGCAGACCAAGGTACTCCACCGGAACACCGGCTAGATCCACAGCCTCCTCCTGCAACAAAGAAGAAACAGAGACAGAAGACGAAGCCGCACCCAGACAAAACTTATGACAGAAAGAACTCCATGCCAACACAGAATTCCCTGACCAACTCACATGGGGATTGTGTTTTACCAGCCACGGATGACCCAAAACAATGGGGGTGCTAGGAGACTGAAGGAGGTAGAACACCAGCTCCTCCCGGTGGTTCCCCGAAATGACTAGGCTTATAGGGTCAGTGACATGGGTTATTTGGGCCAAGACAGAACCGTTAAGTCCCCTAGCAGTGATGGGTTTCTGGAGACGGGAGGTAGGAATCTTCCAACGAGCCACCAAATCAGCATCAATGAAGTCCCCCTCTGCACCAGAGTCCACTAACACAGAGCAATGTCTCAGAAAAGGACCCCAACCGACACTGGCAGGAAGGAGGGTGCGGGAGCAGGGGGAACACGACAATGGAGTAACGCTCACCAGTACTTCCCCCCCTACTGGCGAGCCCTGGCTTTTAACGGGCATTGTGCAGCAAAATGTCCTGGCTTACCGCAGTAAAGACAGAGTCCCTGGACTATGCGGCGTTGTCTCTCCTCCGCTGCCAGACGCATCCGCCCCACCTGCATGGGCTCCGGCTCAGGAAGAGGCTCAGGACTACGGCTGGTGGCCATCAATGATGGCGAGGTACTTCTCCACTGAACCCGTGCAGATTGTCTCTGACGACGCATCTCTAGACGAGTCTCCACTCTGAGGGCCAAATCCACTAGGTCATCGAATGAAGTAGGTAAGTCATGAATGGCAATCTCATCCTGGAGGTCATCGCTAAGACCCTCCCGGAATCTGTCCCAGCAAGCCTCCTCGTTCCAGCCGGTTAAGGCAGCAAGGGTACGGAAGCGGATGGAGTAGTCTGTCACGGAGTGGTTCCCTTGTCTCAACCTGGCGAGCTGGCTAGCGGCCTCCTTACCGGCCAACGAACGGTCAAATACCTTCAACATCTCCTTCTCGAACAGCTCAAAGGAGGCGCAGAATGAAGCCTTGGCTGCCCACACAGTGGTTCCCCATTCACGAGCCTTGCCAGTGAGCAAAGTGATGACAAACGCCACCTTGGTGGTCTCAGAAGCATAAGTGGTGGGCTGCAAGGCGAAGATGATGGAACACTGAGTCAGGAATGAACGGCAGGACATGGGATCTCCATCGTAGGGAGTGGGTGTAGGCACTCGAGGTTCTGGAGTCAAACTGGATTGGGCTGGTGAGGAACGGGCGGCGACAGCAACTGCTCTAATGGAATCTTGGTCCCTCCGCAACTCTCTAAGCTCCGCCGTGATGTCTGCCATCTGGCTGGCCATTACCTCAACATTATGGGTGGTGGCTGTAAGCTGGGAGGCATGTTGTCCAAGCAGAATCCCCTGCTGGGCCACAGCAGTCCGGACGGCTTCTGGTCCTGCTGAATCCATGACTGGCCAGATCGTACTGTCACGGTTCAGAAAGAGACGGATTCAATTTGCAGGACAGAGTGTTTATTAGAAACCCGGAGGGGACTACAGAGGAAGTGTCAGGAATAATCAATAGCAAAATAAGTCCATAGAGCGGTAATGCTCAACCCAGAGAAGCCTGTTCCGAAGATCCGGGACGAAGGATGAGACTGGGTGTGTGACTGGCCGAGGTGGCAGGTGAGGCTGGAAGGAAAATGAAGAGGCAGCGGAGGAGCTGATGGTGGCAGAAGGGGAACACCACCCAGCAGCCTGGGTAACAGGGGAACTGGAGGAGAGAAAGAAAAAAAAGAAAAAACAAGGCCTGACCTGAAAGCAGACACAGGGGAAAAAATAAAAACCGAAATATACTTATAGAAAGGGGAGAAAAAATAAAATAAATAATATGGCTGAAAAAATGAAAATAAAAAAAATAAAAAAACAAGGTCCAAAGCTAAGCTCAAGGACCAGCCAAAAACACAAAAAAGACTAAGACACTAAGCTGAAGAAAAACAGCGTACTAGACGAGAACTAGACTTTCTAAACAGGAGGAGCAAGACGTGACTGACACAAAGAACAAACACGATCTGGCAGGGAACAAAAAACACAAAGGGAATATAAAGGGAGTCTAATGAGGGAAGCACGTGAGTGTAATGAAGAACTAACAGGGTAACAAGGGGGCGGGGCGACAGCTGACAATGCACGCAGCACAACACTAATGACGAAGCACATGACGAACGAACACAAACACCACACACAAAAGCGCGTGCACAGACAAGGCGGCCAGGCGCGCCGAACAGTGACAACACAAGACAGATCAAACCGGCGTCCTGACAAACACGACATACATTCACATCATACGTTAGTGCTAGAGTTATACTCACGGAAAACTATAGTTCACAATCACAAAAGGGATGAAATATAAATTCACAATCACAAAAGGGATGTGTACAAGCATTTTTTTTTAAAAGTAAAGTTTAAGTAAGGTTTTTCAGTTATTTTAAGTAAAATAAAGAAAGCATATTGCAATCAGGAACAGCAACAAGTTAAGGTGAAAAAATAGTCTTTTTTTCACCTTAACTTGTTGCTGTTCCTGTGGCTTTAGAATAGAATAGCAAAAAACTGAACCAAGACGAAAACCATGGTTAAAAACCGAGGTATGTATTGAACCTTGGACTAACTGTATTGTTGCATCCCTAATATAAATATTACACACACACACACACGTCTGGTTCACTATCTTTGTGGGGACTCTCCATAGGCGTAATGGTTTTTATACTGTACAAACTGTATTTTCTATCCCCCTACACTGCCCCTGCCCCTAAACCTACCCATTACAGGAAACATTCTGCATTTTTTCTTTAAAAAACTCATCGTGTAAGTTTTATAAGCCTTTTGAAAAGTGGGGACCACTGGCTGGTTCCCACAATGTAGGTAATCTCAGGTTTTATTATCCTTATGTGGACATTTTGGTCCCCACTATGTAATATAAACAAGGGCACACACACACGCTAATTTTTACTTCATTCATTGATCAGGTCAGGTGGTGGATGGTTTTGGAGTGGCCCCTGGTCCGTGGAGTATTCCTGTGCCCATCCCTTCCCTCTTTCAAGACTGCGAGAAAGCCGTCCGCGTTCCTCACACATCTACAATCAAAGTAACATTTCAGTCTTCCATTCATGACATTAAATGCACAATTCATCTTGATTCATTTTTGTTGTTACATTTAAAATTCAGGGTTGTCATTCATGCCTGAATCTTGGAAGATCTGCATGCGGAAGATGCGTAAATTCAGGCAGGGTAAGTATGATGATCACCGTTTTTAATATTCTGATCTGTATTTTATCTCTATTATTTAATTATGATATTTCTATTATTACAGTCTCGATGTGGATCCTGTAGTGGCACGGGTTGGACTCAGTCCAGTGAACGGCAACGATGTAGGATGTGTCAGGGCTCTGGCATGGTTAGGTAATGAGTATATCCTCTTTTTTTTTAAATGGAGAATATTGTAGAGCTTTATTTAATTTATACAATTTATACATAATTTATTCAATTTGATTTATTTAAAAAAAGACAAAAAAATGGTTTTAACACTTTCATTAAATGATTGTGCTCCAGGTGTCATTCCTGTGGAGGAGCTGGTTCAATAACCTGCAAAACATGCCAAGGGCATGGAAAGCTCCTCTGCTTCATCAAACTTAAAATTACATGGTGAGAAAACATGCAAATAGCACCACAAATCAGTACAAACAAGCTAACAAACTTTTTTTATTCATGCTTTTTTCTTCCTACGTTTATCTTTTCAGGAAGAACAACATTCATGTGGCTGTGATTGACAAGCGTTCGGGATTCCCCGTTGAACGTCTCGAACAAATTACTGGAGAGAAACTTCTAACTGATATGGCTCCAATGGTGAGCAAAAATGGCATTACATTTATGGTGCCTTTGTTATTTAAAGGGGCATTCTGAATTTTGGGTTATTGGAGATCTACAAAAAATTAAATTAAAATGTAAAAAAAGGGCCCTATCATACATCCGGCACCATGAAACTTCAGACTGTAAATTAGTGTGTAGTGTAGCTCCATGTATTCAGTGTAACTCCAACTTTTTGGACCATGCGCTGGGCGTTGACCATTTTTCCCGTCATTAAACTAGCAAAAGTGGATTTGGACATGCCCTAAGTGCACCTGAGCCATGCTTTAGATCGTTAAAATGGGACCCTAAAAATGGAAAAAGTAAAAGCTCATTCAAAATAATACTAAAACTATAATAAAACTAAAATAAAAAACTGCTGTGTAGCACATACAGCTCTGCATATCCTTTTAAAAGATCTGTTTGTTTGTCAATGAAGTTTATTTTTATATGATTATTTCAGTCTGCCGGTTTGTGTGAGCGGAGCCAGTGAAAGGGAAACGGTTGCTTCTTAAAGGTGCAGCAGCAAAAATGTTCTGTTTAATTTTGAAGGAGGTTGGAAATGGTCATGAGAAACTAAAATAAGCAGTGTTGGGGGTAACGGATTACAAGTAATGTGCATTATGTAATCGGATTACTTTTTTTATGTAACGAGTAAACTAACTGATTACTTTATTAATATACTCTACTAAATCCACGGAATGAAAATTCGCTCTTTTCTCCATAATGTAGTTACTTGTGTGCATGGGAACAGAAAAAAGTAACAAAATACACTTTCAATACTTTCAATAAAAATGGGGGTACAGTAGATAATATAAGCCGTAATGCTAAGAGATCTTTTTGTATGGCATACGTTTTGACATTGTCATTTCTCTGTTCTTGCTCCACTTCCTCTGTCAGTAAACCTTGCCCCGTCTTGATGCAATGATTGACAGTGCGGGGACGCAATAACCTCGAAATGAATTTTGCTATATTGATTGCTTGATAATTAATGAAAAGTTTAAAAGATAAATAAATCAATTATCATTTTGCTCAATTTTTCTTGAATATGTTAAACATATCTAATAATTTCTGTAATATATTTTAATAAAAATTTTGCAACTTATAAAACCTTAAAGGGATCCCCTGGTGTTGAGACTTGTATGGCTTAATATAACATAAATGATGTCTCTTACTGAATTATGTAGTAGAAAACCCATGAAAGATCTACGTTATTTAAAAAATCGACTTTATATTTGGACCATGGCGGCGCCATTTTGTTTGCGTTCTAGGTTGATGACGTAGAATGGTGGCACTCCTCAATCAGCTGGCATTACCCGTAGCTATTTTTACCACAACGCAACTCGAAAATTGTTTCAGAGTTAAACAAAACCAATGAATTGCTTTGTAATTGTACTTAAAACACACTCAAACATACATGTGCACACAAACTCACCTACACAAGTCACAAACAGATCGGCGGGCGCGCACACACACCTGACAGACTGCTCTGTCTCAATCGAGATGTTGGGCTGCTCAGTCTCCACGACAGGGGCTGAATCCGAAATCGACCCCCTATACCCTGAAATAGGGCATTATTTGAAGGGACGGCCATTTGTAGTGTTGTCCGACACCATAGGGACATGTTCGAGTGCAGTCATTCAGTCTCACGTTCACCGCAATAACGAGTGTACAGCCGATTTACAAACAGCTGTCCGACTTCACGCACTCAATCGTCTTCATTAACTCCTTCAAGTTGTATTAGTGAACAAAAGTAGCGAAAGTAATTTGTGTCTTAAAAGTGAAAGTTTAAAGATTGAGGTTAATTCACTGAGCTTGTGCTCAAACTTTAATGCACAAACCAATCCCATTCATAATCACCAAAACATCCTGCCTCTCTTCCTCACGTTAATTTATCCCATCATCCTACCTAGATATTTCCCTCTGCTGGATACATTAGGCATTACAGTTAATCTACTGCATATCAACAGTCTATCTATGATATCAACACAGGGAATAGTGATTGAGGGTTATGTATGCGCGCACGCAGTGCGTGTGTGTTCGCGCCGATCTGTTGGGGTGTGTGTGTGTGTGTGTTCGCGCCGATCTGTTGGGGTGTGTGTCAGTCTATGTGAGCGAGAGAGTTTGTGTGCACATGTATGTTTGGGTGCGTGAAGTCGGACAGCTGTTGTAAATCGGCTGTACACTGCGGTGCAACGTGAGACTGAATGACTGCACTCGAACATGTCCACTATGATGTCGGACAACACTACAAATGGCCGTCCCTTCAAATAATGCCCTATTTCAGGGTATAGGGGGTCGATTTCGGATTCAGCCCCTGTCGTGGAGACTGAGCAGCCCAACATCTCGATTGAGACAGCGCAGTCTGTCAGGTGTGTGTGCCCGGCCGCCGATCTGTTTGTGACTTGTGTAGGTGAGTTTGTGTGCACATGTATGTTTGAGTGTGTTTTAAGTACAATTACAAAGCAATTCATTGGTTTTGTTTAACTCTGAAACAATTTTCGAGTTGCGTTGTGGTAAAAATAGCTACGGGTAACGCCAGCTGATTGAGGAATGCAACCATTATACGTCATCAACCTAGAACGCAAACAAAATGGCGCCGCCATGGTCCAAATATAAAGTCGATTTTTTAAATAACGTAGATCTTTCATGGGTTTTCTACTACATAATTCAGTAAGAGACATCATTTATGTTATATTAAGCCATACAAGTCACAACACCAGGGGATCCCTTTAAAGTATACGTTACATATATTTGTAGTGTAACAAATTCAGAAATACTGTATAAATACAGAAATACTTTTGTAGTTTATTGCCATTTGGGATATTGCTAACCATATCCTTCCATACATGCGTAGCTCTTGGGTTCAGGAAATATACTAAGTGATCAGAATATAATATATAAACATATTTTTAAAAGAAAATTAAGGTTTATGATATATGTAAGTTGCAATGCAAAAGTAACATTTAACATATATGTTTAAATGATATGTTAAAACTAGTGTAGGAAATAGCAAATGTAAAATTATAGTCCTGTCAAACAATTAATCGTGAATAATCGGATCCAAAATAAAAGTGTGTGTTTACATAATTAATGTGTGTGTACTGTGCATAATCATTGTGTATATATAAATACAGACACATGCATGTATTTTTTTATATTTGTATTTATGTATAAAATATTTATATATAAAAATATATTGAATATGAATATACATGTATGTGTCTATTTTGATATATACAGTGTGTGTGTATATATGTATATATATATATATATATATATATATATATATATATATATATATATATATATATATATATATATATATATATATATACATAGTCATACACAGTACACAGATATATTATGTAAACAAAAACTTTTATTTTGGATGCGCTTAATCATTTGACAGCCCTAAAATTATATAATTGTATTTAAATGATCATTTAGCTCGAAGCATTGCACATTTGGTATGGAAAATATAAGGTTAAGTTCAGAAATACATTGCCATTTGGCATATCATATTTCAAATTGAATATTGCTACCAATATGCTTCCATACATAGCTCTAGTGTTCAGGAAATATACTAAGTGGTCAGAATATAATATATAAATGTATTTTTAAAAGAAAATTAGTGTAAAAGAGTGTATGTTATATATAGTTGTAAGTTGTTGTATAGTTGTATGTTGTAACGCAAAAGTAACATAGCACATTACTTTACATAAAAAGTAAGGAAATTAGTTACTCTTTTAGGGAGTAATGCAATATAATAACGCATTACTTTTAAAAGTCATTTTTACAACACTGAGAATAAGTATAATATAAAATACACTGTAAAAAGTGATCAGTTGACATAACTTTACATAACTTATTTTTTCAGTTATGCATGGTTAATTAGGCCTACTTAATTTTAAGGCAATGGGTTTCCTCACTTGTTTTAAGTTAAATTATACAGTGTATAATATAAATATAGTCTTTACATATTTTGTAAAATATGTGGAAAAAAAAAAATTAGTGGAAAAAATTCAAATTGAATCGAATACAAAAGTTACTTTACTACATAACTTTGTTTGGCTTTGCTACTAACGTTTCGACCCTTCTATCTCTGCAGGTTTATCCAGTTGTGGGTTTCCCGGACAGCTCTGTGAATGTAGCGTCTGAAAGTGCCGTGAGGGAACACCAGGCTCAGTTCTCCACCACTTGCCATATTCTGCAACAGGTTTAGTATAATTCATCTGATGAAACTGTCTCTTTAAGGCCACATCTCAGCCTCCACTCTTCTGGGAATTCATCAAATGACCTCTTCCTTTTGGCTTACTCCCAAGGAATTCCTAAAGAATCCAGACTAGAGCTTGCGGTTAATAGCAAGTTGTTTTTCATACTGGCAAGCAGTCTGAATATTCCCATATATTCAAACAGAAACGGCTCCTCTTTAGATAACTGGCCATTAAAATGCATTTGATTTAGAAAGTCAGAGACAAGGCATAAGCTCTAACTTTGTGTTTTCTTTATTTTCCAGAGGCAGACCATTGAGCTAATTCCCATCACACGAGTGCATTACACCTGGAATGAAAAAACCTACATTTATTTTGTATATGGAACTGAACATAAAGTCTACACCAAGGATTACCCTGCGAAATGCTGCTGTTGCTCCATCATCTAAACATGCCTTATAGGCTACTTTCAGATGTTAAGAGCTTTAATGTCATCTTCATATGAATGTATAAATCATGCATTTATAATATATACACAGGTTTATATGGTAAAATTGGGAATTTGCAATGGGGACTTTAAAAACTTGCCACTCTGACTTTTTTCTCTCTCTCAATTCCGAGTTTATAACTCACAATTCGGACTTTTCCCCTCATAATTGTGAGATTTAAACTTGGACTTACGAGTTATTAAGTCAGATTTGTGAGATAAAAACTTGCGATTCTGAGGAAAAACTGAATTTTGAGATAATAAACTCGCAATTGAGAGAACACAAGTCATATTGTGAGATAAAAAGTCACAATTACCTTTTTATTTGTTGTGTATTTTCATGGCACAATAATGAAAAATATCATATTTGGACACATTTTTATTATCGCCTTAAAAATAGGCTTCATGGTGTAACGTGCTACAGTCTATTGTTGCTTGTCACATCTTTACTTTTGCTAAAAATGGCATTTCAATTTTTTGATATTTGTTACCGTGAGACCATTATGTACTGATGTTTTTTTTTAATATGTAGTTTTTCATGTTTTACTATATCGCTTAGTTTTGTGTCATGCAATCATTTGTATAGGCCTATCATGTGCAGTACACTACAAGCTGATCCTACAGTCCTAAAGTAATCCCTTACTCAAAAAGCCATTTTTTTTCAAACGTATGTCGTTCCTGATCTATACGACTTACTTTCTTCCACAAAACACAAAATGAAACATAAGAATCGCAGCGTGAGTCTCCATCCACTTTCATTGCATCATTTGTATACAAGCGTCAAGCGAACTGACGCATTTATTCTGCCGAACATCGCATGGTGTGTTTCACGGAAGTCATGGGGGGTTTGCAACGACATGAGCGTGAGTATATGTCAGAACTTTGTTTTTGAGTACTGCGCCTTTAAGGATTCTGTAAATCCCGTGAGCTGTAGGCGCTTCAATAAACCAGGCTGCCAGAACTTTATTGTGGGCGTGTCTTCATTCCTGTCTAATTTTCAGAGTTCAGAACTGAACAAAGGCTCTCAGTAAATAAATGTAGAGCACTGTAACCAGGACCATTGCGAAACAGACCGCATCAGCATTGTGTGCGTGATGGACGAAAAAGACGAAGATATAGGTGGGTAGATGTGCATCTGTCTTTCTGCGGTTTTGTTTTCTTGAAGTTTTACTTGAATGTTTAATGCATTGTCTGCTAGTATAGCTTAAAAGAAATGGTTCACACCTGTAATATGTATTCAAAACAGTAATGGTTTACATGAAAAATATATATTTTTTAAATAAAATATGGAAAATGCATTTATTCATACTCCAAAACGCCGTACATACAACATTTAAAGTGATTTAATGAAATTAACAGTAATAAGAACGACTTGATTTTAGAAACTGTGGTATACACGTTTTTTTTTTTTTTTTGCTATCTTTCCTATTTGACACCACATTTGCACAATAATTGTGGTTTCCTTTTGCACAACGTCAGTTTTGCAACAAAGGCAATTTGAACAAAACTTTTTCCAAAGCTTCAAATATAATTATAAGTCACAGTCACGTTGAGAAACATGTTAGATTTATGTTAGAACTTTAAATGTGCCTTTTAGTGTAGCCTTCTTGCCTACATATCAGTGCTATATAATTCAATAGCCTACACATTACCTATTTATATGACCAGAATTACAATTTGAGTTAAAGGTTTAACTTTAGATGTGCGAAACCTGCTGTTTTATGTTATCTAGAATGATTTGAGAATGATGTAAAGTGTATGTCATTACCCAACTTAAGTGGAAGGAAGGAAATCTGACCTTTTCCATAAAGAAGTTCACATGTTGAACTTATTGGACTTGTGTGACCAAATGCAGAATCCTAATTGGATCTCATTCATTTTGTCTCATGACATTCAATCATGTTTTATTTTATTATAAATCACCATTCTATTTTTCCAGTTTTAACTGACATTTAAATGTGATTCAGTGAGAAACTTCCTTTTCTACTTATAAATAATAAGGCAAAACAAAGTGTTCAATTTTTTTTTTTTTTTTTTTTTTTTTTTAAAGCAATGAGGGAAATCTGAGGGAACTACTGTATACTGTCAAATAGGAGGAATGTTAAGCAGAGGTGGACAGTAGCCTAACTAAGTACATTTTCTTGAGTACTGTACTTAAGTACACTTTTTGAGTATCTGTACTTTACTGGAGTATTATTTTTTTTCTGGAAACTTATGACTTTTACTCCACTACATTTCTATCTAGGTGAAAAGTCGTTTCTGTTGCAGCTCTGAAAGTCGGTGGATGTTTTTTTTTTTGTTGTTGTTGTTTCAGACAGTCTATCAGGAATCACTCTTATAGTCATATACATTTCCCCAACTTTTTGTGAACACTGATCAGTTCATAGCAAAATGGAAGAAGACGGTTCTTAGGCACAAGTGTGCGTACCCATAGCCATACTTTAAAAGTATGTTTCAGTTTTTAAAAAAAATTCAAGATTAGTTTAGTTGGCATACACTTGGTGCATGTCTTATAAAATATTAAAAATATAAACATCTGGGAGAAAAAGAAGAGTAAAGTTGGGAGAATATCAGATGTGTATCAGTGTATTGGATCCGTGCATTCGGCCTTAAAGTGACAGCAGCTTCGTAAAGAGCTTTGTAACTTATATACAAGTATTTAAATGAGTTTAAGTTAGTTGTATGGTAGTATGTCAGATGGAGCATCACTGAATGGCTTTAACCATGATGACAGTGTGCATTTATACAACAATAATAAATTAATGCATTGGCATTAGGAAAGGAAATTTACTTTGATACTTAAGCACTATTGAAAACAAATACTTCTGTACTTTTACTTGAGTAAAAATCTGTTTTTACAACTTTCACTTGTAACGGAGTAATATTTGACCAGTAGTACTTTTACTTTTACTCAAGTAATAGAGTTGTGTACTTTTTCCACCTCTGATGTTAAGTAGCATCTCTTAACATCTCAATCATTGACAGCTTGAGGTTTAACTCACTATCACTAGCATGCTTCTGAAAAGAGTTTTGGAAAAAATATATATATTTAAAAGAATATATGAGTGCAAACTGAATGTAATGTTTTCAGACAATGTAATTGCATGTCTGGAAATTATAGAACGTACGCTATAGTTTATATCAAATATAATTAGTTGAAATTAAGATGCATTTTTAACTCCCTTAAAGGGGTCACGACCTGGATAATTTGTATTATTTTAATTTGTTCCTTGAGGTTCACACATAATGTCCATAAAGCTTTTTTTTCTTGTACTTCCATTATCCCAAATGTTTCCAAGAATGTTTAAATCCAGAGAGATAAGCAATTTTAACCAGGACATGGACCGTCTATATATGCTCCCGTTACCCTCGAACTCTAGTTTTATTTTGTAGAAATCATGGAAACACCAACAACTCTTTAATCTAATATGTGTTTCATTAGACAGGTGAGCAACTGTTTGGATACATTCATCAACAGAAAATGAATCATTGTTATACAGCTCAAGACAGTTACGCCGCATTCACACGGGGCGTAGGCGTTAACGCTTGACGGAGGGCGTGGCTGAAGCTGGGTGCTGATGCGATCGTCATAGTGACAACAGCCAATCACATTAACTTGCCGCTTGGACCAAAACACAACACAAAAAAAGCACCTTTTTATGACAGCTAGTCTGTGAGACGAAATGGATGCCGATTTGGTGTTATGTGTGTATGCGATTGTCCGTGTAGTTGTTGTCAGTGCACTGCACAGGTGCTCAAAGCTGTTGGCTAGCGTCCGCTGTAGGATATTTGCATACGGCGATCTGATTGGATGACGCCTGCGCTGACGCTTGAAAAGTTGAGAAATCTTCAACTTCTGCCGCTTGGAACGCGAGTGAAGCGCCGCGACGGAACCCACAATTCAGTTCGGCAACGGATGATGTCACCCATTCAAAGTAAATGGGAAGCGTTAACGCCTACGCCCCGTGTGAATGCGGCGTTAGTCTTGTTGTTTAAATCTGGTTTTCTTGATTTATCGCGAGCCTTGTTTTACCCTGCCTAATATTGATCTAGCTCACTGCAGTGTGAACTAGTGTCTCATATTAGCCGCCGAGTGTATAATGCAAAGAGTAGCATTATAACATAACTTTCAGCCCACTCAAATGTATCTAATATGATAAAACAGCGCTGCGTTACCTCATACTCATGAGTGGAAGAATCGGAAGAGCTTATCTGCGGCAAAATAAAATCTCCGCTGCTCTCAAGACGTGTGTGTAGCGCTTGAATCTCGCCCTGTTTCATGCTACAATAACAATAATAAATCTTTAAAGGTGCACTATGCAGTATTTTTGCAGTAAAAATATCCAAAACCCACCAGGCCATTGTTATATATTTTTTTCAGTTTAGTTCTTACAATATCACAAATGTTTCCAACTATTTGTAAATTGTGAGAAAATTGCTATTTTAACCAAGGACCGGGGACGTCTGAGGGAGTCACCTGTCAATTGCATCATATCTGCATTGCTCATCACCCTCGTTTTCTGGTTTTATTTGGCAGAAGCGCTTTACTCTTAGCAGTGTGAACAAGTGTCACAGCAACCGCTGAGTAACGTCATAACATAATTTTAAACACACTCAGATGTGTCTAATATGATAAACAGAGCTGCGTTACCTCACACTCATGACTGGAAAAGAGGTGAAGACGACAACTCCCACGATTCCGTAAAATCACGGCATCATCAAGCTACGTCTTTGTTTTGGCCAATCTTACATACTGTGCCTTTAGAACACAATGCCCAGTAACAATATATTAACAATGTATTACATGTAAGAAAACATTACTTATATAAAACTTTAATTAACAGACAAAGCATCATGAAATCATTTACTTGTGGTTTGTGATGCATCTGCTTTGCAGATCTAATAGAGTCGCTGCTATCTGCTATCTATCAAGAAACATTTCTTTACGAATTCTCCATTACACAGTGCCTCGTTTAAAAAACCCTCTAAAGTCAAATGCTCCGAACAAACATGTAATCGTCCGACGTGATCTGGGATGCCAGTAAAATTAACCATACACTTGTTTTCGACACTGGGATCCTCCTGAATTCTGTTTGAGCTGTTTAAACTGAGCTTCTTTTACTCTTCCCTTTGTCAGACTCAGGAGTGTGGATACATCACAATCTAAATATGCATCTGTATACGGTATCCAGTGTAGGCAATATGAGCCATTAAAGGGGGGTGAAATGCTGTTTCATGCATACTGAGCTTTTTACACTGTTAAAGACTTGGATTCCCATCCTAAACATAGACAAAGTTTCAAAAACTAATGTTGGACGTTTGATAGAGTATTTCTGTGTTAAAAATACTCCTTCCGGTTTCTCACAAGTTTCGGCGAGTTTTTTTCGAGTATGGGTCTACTTGACGTTAATAGAGCGGAAGGTCCTTGTATGGGCCGTACGGGCTCTTCTCCCGGTAGGGTGTGCGTGCGCGTAACTAGAGCGAGAGAGAGGAAATGCACGCCCATAAACACTCGCTCAGGTGCAGATCCAGTCAATCCAGGCGCCGCGCTCCACTTTATTCCTATGGTTGACATCGAGCGACTTTAACGCTTCAGCACAGCATTCCGGAAGGCAGCGCTGCATTTGAACCGATTTGAACGCAGAAATGACGGGAAGCTTCACAACATCGCTTCAGTCGCGTCGCAAAAGTGGATCTCCACCGTTCACTGCTGTCAGGACTTTACCAAATCATACCAAAGAAGTGTGTTTTTGACGGAGCGGTCCCAGTGATAAAGGTTCGGTCCTGCTTTGGAAGCAGCCGGTGAGTAAAACTGCTTCAAATGTCTCTGCTATTGGCTACCGTCGCGTGAGTAAACATCAGTAAACGACACGATCGCGTGCTTCGTCATTCAAATCCGCTAACGGACTCTTTTGTTGTTCTATGTATAACGTTACACTAGTCTGACGTGCAAAACCGTTTTGCTTGCTACTGCTAAGGTTTAGTCGCATACAATAGTCCATAAACCGAATCATGTCCTCATAAACTGCAAGTAAAGACACAGAAATGTTGACAGGCCACTAAATACAGTACATACCACAGAGACGGACGTCCTGCTGTTGCCGTTTATTCTGTTCAATTTATTTCAGCCTCCGAATGATTCTGGATCATTATCTTTGATAGCTATGGGTTTCTCCACGCTTGAGGACGTCACCACTTTGCGCGCTTGTCATTCTTTAGCTCCGCCCACACGATACGCCTCCAGCCGCTCGTTTTTTTCCGGAAAGACTCGGTACAGCCTATATTTCTTTTATAAATATAATAAAACTAAAGACTTTTCGGAGATATGAAGGATGCAATACTACTCTATAGGTACTCAAGATTGACATGAGATTGACTGAAACTGAGTGTTTCACCCCCCCTTTAAGCGCCGAAACGCAAGTGGGCGTGACCTGTGATGTGATGATGTATAACTACTCATTAATGTCATGCTCTTGAGGCAGTCATATGCAAATATTTTTGCATTTGTGACGTCACAGATCCTGCAATATCAAAACAAGCCTTTTTTGGAGCTTGCCTCATCATTTCCTCAGGTCATTTTGACCCAAAATTCTTTTCTTTTCTTTTCTTTTCTTTTCTTTTCTTTTCTTTTCTTTTCTTTTCTTTTCTTTTCTTTTCTTTTCTTTGGTTCATTTGAGTGATCCAATACCTTAGACTTTTGATACACTTGAACCACGTATACACACATTATTTTATTTTTTACAGGATTTGAGGAGTTTATGTGGTTGTAATAAAAAAAAAAGTAACAAATTATTCCCTCACGGGTCAATTTGACCCCCTTAGAAATAAATGGAATGAAAGGAATGCTTCACTATACATAGAAAAAAAAAAAAAAAAAAAAAATATATATATATATATATATATATATATATATATATATATATATATGTATATATATATATATATATATGTATATATATATAACAATAGTTTATCTCTACAAGAGTGAGTCACTCTCTGAAGAGTTTATCTCTTCAGTATGCATTCAGATACACATGTAGAAATATATATATATATATATATATATATATATATTTTTTTTTTATGCATTCAGATACACATGTAGAAATATATATATATATATATATATATATATATATTTTTTTTTTATGCATTCAGATACACATGTAGAAATATATATATATATATATATATATATATATATATATATATATATATATATATATATATATATATATATATATATATATATATATATATATATATATATATATATTTCTACATGTGTATCTGAATGCATACTGAAGAGATAAACTCCAGAACTGACTTCAGGGCCAAGTCGAAAAGCTCATTTGCTCCATATAGAGCTATAAGTCCATCTCGTGGCAAGAGTCATTTATATCATGTTATATTTTTTTTCTCCCAAAATAGGCATAGACACCCAAATTGACCCAATGTAAAAAAAAATGAGCTGGATTATGCATGCATTGAATAGTTATTTTGAATTTAATAATAACTACACTACAGTTAAGTACTTTACATGTGCTTTACTATGCCAAAACATCAACGCTTTTTTTTAAAAACATGACAGAAGATTATTAAAACAATGATGTGATTTAAAGTAGTTTTAAATTTGACATTTTTACACATTTCCATTTTGTACTTAAGTGTGTTAACATAGTCATGAAAGTACACTATTTAAGTACACTAATTTAAGTACAGATTTTAAGTAGTGCGTATTGATGACAATTTTATTTCTAATCTACAAGTTTATCTATACACTCTGTCCTAAATCTGTTCAAGTCTAAATTAAAGCTCTTTAAATACTACTTTTCAGCAATAATACTAAAACACTCATAGGGAGGACCTGTTTACTGATATAATACTGCCTTTGTTATCTAGACCTTTTTTTAACTTCACTTATGACACCCAACAACAAAGTGCTTTCATGTATCGCAAGTGCAAAAATGCAGTCTGAGGACAAATTAACAGTCTGAAGCTGTTAACTGCAAATGTTATCTTAAACATAAACATATCCTGTTTGCTAAATAGATCTCTGCTTCACAAAGCAGCAGCACATGTCTGTCAATATGAGCACAATTAATCACACACCAGCTTCTTAAAGGCACCGTGACCAACTGAATTCAGACTGAAGCAATTGTTTACATGTATTTTTTTCTGTTATCAGTGCATTTTATTTTTGGATTGATATTATTAGGCTCCAGACTATGTTAGAAAGACTTCTGAGGGTTTAAAGAGTTCTCAGGGGTTTAAGGTTATTGTCCCTTTAATGCTGGGGTCCCCAAACTCGGTCCTGGAGGGCCGCTGTCCTGCAGAGTTTGTCTCCAACCCCAATCAAACACACCTGAACCAGCTAATCAATGTGTTACTAGGTCCTATACAGGCATTGATTAGCTGGTTCAGGTGTGTTTGATTGGGGTTGGAGCTAAACTCTGCAGGACAGCGGCCCTCCAGGACCGAGTTTGGGGACCCCTGCTTTAATGGGTACACATGGGTTCTCTTCAGACTGTTGCTCCGTCATGACAGTTACCCTGCATCCCAATTCGCATACTATCCATCCTAAATAGAATTCGAAAACAGAATTAGTATGTCCCAAATCGTAGTATGTTGAAAAGAGTATTCCAAAGATTCCCGGATGGTTTACTATTTCCGGTCCGAATTCGAAGTGCGGATCGATGGGCACTCTAACGGCTGATATTGCCCACAACCCACTGCGAGGTGGACGAGGATTCGATTAGAACTACAAACGCGGATAAAAAGCGTTAAAAAACTACAAACATGACGGATGTGCGAGTTCGACGGTTAAGTAGAGAAGTTTAGATAAAGGGGTTTGAGTGACCAACTATCAATATTAAACCTGACAAAAATATATTTATTCAGTGTTGTCCACATTATATTTCACCTGCAGCAGCATCGTGAACTTTTTTAATGACACGTTTGGCCATTAACTTTTAAATGCATCATTATATTTAAACTACAAACACATGAGGAGAGTCTCAAGACCCACACATGGCAGATCAACGAGCGGCTACATTTTTCTCCGATACGGTAGGAGTTTAAACTGAATGTGGAGGACTTGAACTGTGACGAATCTGACGACGATTGACAGGGCAGATAAACGGTGATGGGATGCACCTAACTAAGTGACAGAGTCCATTAAAGATGGCGAAGTAGTATGTCTTAAGCTTGCATACTTTTCTGCTACACACTCAAAAGTATGTACCTTTTCTTCACAAAGAGAGCACATACTTTTAGGATGTAGTATAAGTAGGCGAATTGGGACGCAGCATTAGTCTCGCGTAGCCGGACCTTCAGACTGACGGCAGAAGATCTGGACTAGTGGTGGGAAGTTCGGATCATTTTACTGACTCGGATCTTTAAATCTTGTTCAGCAAAATGAAATAATTTTTTTTTCAAGTCATTTCGTTCATTTAAGCAGCATCTAATAAAAATGTTATATGTTACATTTTTTAACACATTTAGTACTTTTGGAATCAAAAATAAACTAGAAGCTAATGCAGTCATGGCCAAACTTTGAGAATAAAAATGATTAAAGGTGCACTATGCAACTTTCCGTCCACTGGAGGGCGCCTATTCTAAATAAAGGTGTAGCTTGATGACGCCAAGTGTGAGCGCAGTATCTTGGGACATGTGGTCTTCACCTCACAGCCGGTGGAAAATAGGGCTCGGGCAGAAATCATGTTCAAGGATGCAGTTATTAACGTTACTGTAGTGTGAAGCAGAGCAGGACCGAGTGTTGTGGAGCTGAGCACGGCCGCTGGAGTGATTTTTATACAAACACACGGCTCGAGAGCACCGGGACTTTTATTATGACGGGACGGGACACATTCGCTGGGTGCCTGCTTTCCGCATTTCAGTCATGATTATAAGGTAAAGCAGCTCTGTCTCTCATATCAGAAACCTTTAAGTGTGTTTAAAAGGATGTTATGACGTTACTCTGTGCGCTCACTCGGTGTTGCTGTGACATGTTCACACTGCTAAGAGAAAAGAGCTTCTGCAGAATAAAATTGTGGGTAGCGCAGATATGACGCGATTGACAGGCGACTCGCTCAAACGCTATGCTGACCGACCAGGGCCATTGGTTAAAATAGCAATTTTCTCACATTTTACAAAAAGTTGGAAACATTTGGGATATTGTAAGTACTCAACCGAACAAAATACATAACACAGTCCCTACAGTCCCTGACAAAAGTCTTGTCGCTTATCTATTTTCTAGAAATACCTGATATTAACCTGACTTTTAATTAATTAATTGGTGTTAGAAAAAGCTCATATGAAAAGCTAAAACCCTCCCAAATGATGTTTAATGCACTGAAATCGTCCCTGGTTACGTATGTAACCTTAGTTCCCTGAGAACAGGGAACGAGACGCTGCGTCAGCTGACGCTACGGGGAACGCCTTCAGCGTGACAGGTGTCTGAAATCGCTATCAAATCACAATCCTACTGACCGTCGGCAGCTGGTGATGTCATCACCGTGCGACCAGGAAGTATAAAAAGGCACCGTGCCAACATGACAACATCCGCTTCGTCTGAAGGGACTGTGGGCAGGCACACCTTGAAGCATGGCCATGTGACGCAGCGTCTCGTTCCCTGTTCTCAGGGAACTAAGGTTACATACGTAACCAGGGACGTTCCCTTTCGAAAGGGAACTCGCGCTGCGTCAGCTGACGCTACGGGGAACGATATACCCACGCCGCCATGCTGAGGGGAGTGCACGCCCCTTACTGGCAGTGAGAACTGCCTGGACGAGTGTTCGCGGAAAGTCTGAACCACTCCCCCTCTCGCCACACCGGCTGCCAGTGACATCATTCCCTACGGTCATAGCCCAAGCTATATGCCTAAGAGAGAACCTAAACAAGTTTTAACTGAGGTTTCCTACTCTCGGCTTGCTCGAGGGCCTGGGACCTACTACTTTCGAAGGAAGGAGTCCCTTAAGGGAATGTGGCTAGGGGACCCGAGGGCGCCACCAGCCGTCACTAATTCGGGAAAACCCTTCACCGAATGCCACCAGGGAGGCCTCACCTGGCATCACTTCTGTGGGACACCCCAGCTTGGCCAACCCTGTCTGTCAAAACAGAGCCTCCGGACATCGCTCTACTTATGAGCATCCAGACTGAGGGACTGCAAAGTGGCAGTGTCCTCCTCAGACCGGAACTCGGAGACGGGAATCCTGGAGAGCAGTACTCAGCTTAGTGCTTCTTACCCTTGCCATCGAGGGGAGTCTCTTCTGCTCGATCCTAGGATCTACTGAGCACATATATTACAGGGGTGCTCAGGAGGCCTAAAGAAGGCCTATGGACTGATCTACCCGGGAGGCCCCGAGGGGGGCCTGCCCGTCTGATCAGACTCAAGCGGCCGTAAGCTCGCAGACGACCCTCAATGAGGGGAGCTCTTAAGCCAGCTTGGTAGGTAAACCATGCTGTAGGCTAGCCAGTTCCCTGTCCTGAAGGGACTGCGCAGCAGAAACGGAGACTCGTTGTGCTAGGGCACGAGCCCGCCACTGAGTTATACCGGCCCAGGCCGGGACCCAACGGCAGGCAGCCGCTAGCTGTCAGCCCAAAGCCAGTTCTACGTTCCCGCTTAGGGGAACCGTTTCCCCCCCCAGGGAGGCCAGGAGGCGCCTCTACCTGGCACCGCCAGTGCTAGCTGTTAAGAGCCGCAGGAAGGTGGCTTTACTGGTTCCTCAGGGGCTCATGAGGCCATAACGCCAGAAGCCACCTATGCTAATGGCTAGCTTGTCACCGAGACCTGGTCCGGGAATCCCCTCCCAAAAAGGCCCGAAGAGACCTGACAGCATAATACACTGGCCTACCGAGCGTCCCAGCTCGGGGGCTCACCCTCAGGCGGCCTAGAGCGGCCTACTTCCTGCCAGCCAACGTGCAAACTGTCGGGAGCTATTGTGTTCCCGGGGCTTGCCTCCAGGGAGGCCTGTCTGATGCCACGTACAGTCCGGTCCTTTTAGGGCGGCCTGGAGAGGCCTATTGCCGAATGGCAGTTCCCTATTAGATTGGTGACATACGGTGCTTATCCGATGGCAAATCCCACCGGAAACCCCACAGGGCCGGGAAACGACCATAGGACGGCCTGAAGCGGCCCGTCCCTGATAGCAGACTATGCTAGCCGCCTGGCTAGCACCCACGCACACTGTCGCAAGACCTGGGAACCGGGGCTCACCCTACAGGAGGCCTAAAGTGGCCTAGATCCTGTCAACCAATGGTCGGAACCCTAGGTCACCCCCTCAGGGGACGCCATGTGAGGCGTGCTGAAACTCAGCGAGCCCTTAAAGTCGGGCTGACAGTGGCTGTCTGCTGGCTGATGAGGACTGGGTATCCAGTCACTACCTGGGGACTCATCCCCAGGGAGGCCGTTAGGGGCCTACTTATGACGAGGTTTCTGCTGCAGCCGACATCGTTGGGGAGAACCCTCCCCGCTCACATGGGCCACGATGTCGGAACTCACCCGCAGGGAGGCCTCCTGAGGCCTACCACCTGACCCAGAGTTAACTGCCCGGACTGCCTCGGCTGGCGTCTCCCGCCAGCCCGCCTTCTATAGTCGGTCCGCCCCAGCGGCCCATAGCAGCCTTCTGCAACGGCGCAGTCTCTCAGGCAGCGCCTACCAGCGTGGACCTAAAACACAATGCCCACAGCAGTGCACTCAGCATAAAACGCCTTGAACCCTCTAAAGCGAGGGGAGTACAACTTACGCCACCTGCCTCCAGGGCGGCCGTCTGGTCGTCCAGCGGTCCGCCGTCCGCGCAAGGGCGTCAGCCGTGACAGTGTTTCGACTCCAGGGGAGCATCCTACCAACCGATGCTTTCAGATGGTTGCGAAGTACAGCTCGACCCGAGCCTAAAAGGTGAAGCAGAAGACACAGAGCAAAAAGTGAAAGATATTGAACACACACAACCGGCCATTTCCTGAACCAAGCCGGGGGGCCGCCCAGAAGTGGCGGCCGCACTAGCTCTGGGGGGCGGGGCTAGCAAAACCAGTCTGACTGCGCACCGCGAAGAGACGCCTACCCCGTCCCCACGACCACTGGCTGAGTCGCGATTCATTCTGCTATACACCTTTTTGCATTAATAACAACCCCCAAATGCAGAAGGGGGGTGGGCATTGGCCGGACGACCCTACTGCGGGGAGGCCGGGTAGGGATACAAAGCTCCTGCGGGAATACCGACAGGAGCCCGGGGCAACTGCCAGGGCGATATGCCACCGCGAGACGCCACCATCATCCCCTCAACAGCCTAGGCCAACTTGATGCACTAGCATCGGTCTGATAATCCCACAACAACGGCCCTAAAAAGGACTGGGACAGACCTTACTGCAGTTCATGCGCTAGCCGAACCTCACAAATTCATCTAGGTATTTCACTAGCAGAGGTGCCACCGCTACCCAGAGGTGGCTACAGCTAAAAAAGTTCGCCAGGAGAACATACGTCAGTTTATATCGCCGCTGCATGCCCGCGGCATGTGCGGTGGCCTCAACTGCTTATATTACACATATCCAGAAGAGAAAACAGCCTTATAAACTACTGTTGCTACACTAGCAAACATAAGCCTACATAAACACACTGTGTTTATACAAACATCGTTCTAGCCACCTTTACTGGGGAACTACAGGCCCACTTCTCCAACTGTTACACTTTTCTTCATCTTTTGTAGACAAAATATCCCTCAGGGAAGCATAGAGTCCAAACATACGGCATTAAAGAAGAATGTTTGCCCTAAAAGGGGACTCACCCGCTGTTTTCAGTGCCTCATCGCTTCATGTAACATGCATGCTTCGGCGCACTAACCTGAGGGTGGGGCGCTTTATTCTCACATGTAAGGCCGAGGAGGCGGCCGCGAAATCCCGCTTTTCCCAGAGACGATGCACTGTGTGCGGGCAGAGCACACACCGGCCTGGCAGGCTTCCGTCAGAGTCTCACCTCCGCTTATCATCAGCCCGCGCGGCCTGGTGTAAAGCGCGCCCGGGGAGAAAAAAGAAAAACAACAGAACAACAAAGGAGGGGACACAACATCACTTCCGCGCCCTCGGGGGCGGAGACTCACCACCTCGCTTTGGGCGCTGGAAGCGGATCTTCTCCCCGATGTCCCTCCTCCTGTTGCGGGTGTCCCGCCTCTTCCACGTCCTACTCCTCCACGGAGGGGGCGCACGAGAGGCCACGCTACTGCGTTGGCCCATTTTTTTTTTTTTTTTTTTGATGATCCTCGGATCTTGATGGGTCATGGACACCCTCCTGCCTGGGCGCCGCCCCAGACCTCAGCGGAATACACGTTCTATACGCCACTGAGCGCGCCCTCGCCTCTCTGAACTTTCCCACCACCGCCTCGACGGAGGTGCCGAAAAGCCCAGAGGGCGAGACCGGGGCATCGAGGAGAAAAGCCTTTTCTTTCGCCCCGATGCCCACCAAGTTTATCCACCGATGCCTCTCCGTGGCGACCCTAGCCGCCATCGACCGTCCGATGGCGACTGCTATGTTGTTTGGCCGCCCGGAGAGAGAGATCCGTGGTGCGCCACTCAGCCACCGCATCAGGGGGTAGGCCAACTGGAAAAGCACGGGCTAACGAAGAGGAGGAGTCTCCATCCGACTCCTCCTCCGTTCGCCTGCTCTCGCGACCTGGCTGATCGTCCGCGAGCACTGTGTTCCCCAGACGATGAGCCAGATCCATCTGGGAGCCCCAGGACAAACGGCGCCGCTCAGCCTCGGCATGAGCGGGACCGCTCCCAAATGCTGGCTCTTCTTCCCTCGAGTAGAAGGCCAAGCGAGAGCGGAGCGTCCTCAGTCGGAAAAACGCTCGCAGTTTGCGCAGGAAGCCCCCTCGAGAACCTCCCGCGCGTGCTCTTCCCCCAGGCAGAGCACACAAAGGGTGTGCGTGTCCCCAGGCGTGAGAAACCTGAGACACGGATCAGCGCACTTCCTGTACGCTCCCTTCACTTTGCGTGTGCACTTCATTCCACTTTAAAAAGACTTTCTAGCGAACCAGACAAAACAGTCCCTGAAGACGAAAGGATGTTGTCATGTTGGCACGGTGCCTTTTTATACTTCCTGGTCGCACGGTGATGACATCACCAGCTGCCGACGGTCAGTAGGATTGTGATTTGATAGCGATTTCAGACACCTGTCACGCTGAAGGCGTTCCCCGTAGCGTCAGCTGACGCAGCGCGAGTTCCCTTTCGAAAGGGAAAAATAATTTTCACAGAAAAAATATTTATCATTTAATCAAGACAGAAAGGTCAAATTTTGGCAAGACAAAAGTTTTGTCACCTATACAGAAATTGAACAAATTTACTGCAAATACAAAAATATGTCAGCAAATTAAGTTGTGGTGCTGTGAGATCCAAATTTAATATCTTGTATGACTTCCATGAGCTTGAAGGACTGCATCCATGCGGTTTGGCAAGGATTCATACAATTTATTGATGAAGTCATCAGGAATAGCTAAGAAAGCAGTCTTGCATGCCTCCCAGAGTTCATCAGTATTCTTTGGTTTTGTCTTCCATGCGTCCTCTTTCATCCTACCCCACATATGCTCAATGATGTTCATGTCTGGTGACTGGGCTGGCCAATCCTAGAGCATCTTGATCTTCTTTGCCTTGAGGAACTTTGATGTGGAGATGGAAGTATGCGATGGAGCACCGTCCTGCTGCAGAATTTGGCCTCTTTTATGGTTGGGAATATAAGAGGTAGCTAAGATTTCTTGGTATTTTAGACTATTGTTGTTGCCTTCCACCCTGCAGATCTCTCGCACACCCCCATACTGGATGTAACCCCAGACCATGATTTTTCCGTCACCAAACTTCACTGTTTTCTGGGTGAATCTCGGATCCATTCGGGCACCAGTAGGTCTCCTGCAATATTTGCGGCGACTGTGGTGTAATTCAACAAAAGATTCATCTGAAAAATCCACCTTCTGCCACTTTTCCAGCATCCATCCTTTTAGCAGGCTGTGGGCCTTGGCAAATGCCACCCATTTCGAGACAGAATCCGACAAACTATTCTGGTTGACACAGGGACTTCAGGTGGCCAGGTCTCGTGGAGCTCTGCTGCAGTGGAAAATGGGCTGGCCTTGGATTTTCGAGCCAACAAACGGTCCTCTCGAGCAGTTGTCTTGCGGGGTCTGCCTGACCTGGGCTTGTCAAAAACGTCTCCAGTCTCTTCAAATCTTTTTTTTATCCTCTGTACTTGACGCTGAGACACATTGAAGGTGTCTGCCACATCAGCAGTGGATCTGGTCTTCAGCCTCTTGATAATCAAAACTTTAGTCTCAGGGTGAATCTTAGGCATGTTTGCAGAGGTCTAGTTGCAGTTGATGTGAAGGTCTAGCGTACTGGGGTTCTTTTTATACACACTTGAGATCTAATTGATCCATTATTAGTCACAGGTGAAGCTCATATGACAAGGTGACAAAACTTATGTCTTTGCAAAAATTGACTCAATGGGCTTTACCAAGCTGTGAATATTAGAATACTTTTTGAAAGTTTAGTTTTTCACTGAAACATTATCACAAAAGCTAGTGGGATTAAAATGAGAAATTTACATTTCTTGTAAAAATATCTTGATTAGAAATATATTTCAGCGGCACTTTAGGTCAATTTGTACACAAGCGACAAGACTTTTGTCAGGGACTGTAGTGTTTTTTGGATATTTAACATAATGCACCTTTAATTAATTGCTTAGCTTGCCTCACATCCCGATCCAAATCGTTCTTTCTTTAGTCACTTCACATTTAATCACGTCTGACAATACTGCATAGCCTTGTCTATGGGGCTGGGACTTGATGAATGAATGACTCAAACCCGGACTCGAAAGATCAACTAATCAATTCTGTTTCCTGTACAGAACATATGGGATGTTGCGCATGCGCGGTCAACACAAAATGAACGAATCGCTCTCTGAGAAAACCCATCGTTCTCGAGTCATATTAAAGATTCGTTCAAAATGAAGAGGATGTCGGACTGACATGTAAAGCATCAGATCGCAGACATGTTTGTTGATTTCTTGACCGCAATGGCCAATCACGAGTGTTTGTCCAGAGCTGAGTTCTGCATGTGCGCTGATCCTCTCTAAGTTTGGACATTATTTAAATGAAAGATTCATTGTGTAGTCGCTTCACTGATTATGACGGAATTTTGTGAGATCACTCTTAATGAATAAGTGACAGCTTTCAGTGATTATAAAGGGAGCACTCTGCACACTGGCTAGGCAATATAAAAAATATGTAATAGGCCTATAATATATTCACAAAATGAATAAAACTTTTGATTTCCATTCTTGTCAAACGGCCACATACACGCTTAAATACACTGACCCATCCGCATGTGGGATTCACGCTCGAAACTCGAAAATATTTTCATATGTATCAAAATCAAGCTTATATAAATGTCAGGAAAACACGATTCCTGGCTGCTGTCACTATCCATGGATCACTGGATCTTTAAGAACAATTGATAAAGCCTAACCAAAGTTGATGCGTTAGAAGCAGGAATGGGCAAGCGTAAGGATTTGAGAGAGTCTGACGAGCGGGTTCTTGGGTCCTGCCATCCATGTGGATGTTAATTGGACACATATCACCTACCTAAGCATTGTTGCAGGCCATTTACACCCCTATCATGGAAACGGTATTCCCTGGTGGCTATGCCACAAAGCAAAAATGGTTCAGGAATGGTTTGAGGAGCACGAGTTTGAGGTGTTGACTCCCATCGAGGCATTGACTCCACTAGACCCCTGAAGGTGTGCTGTGGTATCTGGCAACAAGATGTTAGCAGCAGATCCTTTAAGTCCTGTAAGTTGCGAGGTGGGGCATCAATGGATCGGACTTGTTTGTTCAGCACATCCCACAGATGTTCGATTGGATTGAGATCTGGGGGATTTGGAGGCCAAGTCGACACCTCAAACTCGTTGCTCTGCTCCTCAAACCATTCCTGAACCATTTTTGCTTTGTGGCAGGAGCATTATCTGCTGAAAGAGGACACAGCCACCAGTGAATACCGTTTCCATGAAAGGGTGAACATGGTCCACATCAATACTTAGGTAGGTGGTACGTGTCAAAGAAACATCCACATGGATAGCAGGACCCAAGGTTTCCCAGCAGAACATTGCCCAAAGCATCACACTGCCTCCGCATCGCCTTGGTGTCCCTGTCGCCGGTTCTCCACTGTTCCTTCCTTGGAGCACTTTTGATAGATACTGACCACTGCAGACCGGGAACACCCCACAAGAGCTGCAGTTTTGGAGATGCTCTGACCCAGTCGTCTAGCCATCACAATCTGGCCCTTGTCAAACTCTCTCAAATCCGTACGCTTGCCCATTATTCCTGCTTCTAACACATCAACTTTGAGGACAAAATATTCACTTGCTGCCTAAAATATCCCACCCACTAACAGGTGTCATGATGAAGAGATAATTAGTGTTATTTACTTTACCTGTATTTTGAGTAACTTTGACAGCCCTAAAAATTAGAAGTATCATCCTTAGACAATTCCTGGCAGGTCAAACGTCACTAATCCTTATTCTTTCCACAATATCATATTTTTTTCATAGTTGTACAATTTTGATGAATGTGCTTTGCTAAATTAGCATTTAACCTGCTCCTCCCATCATTCACTGCTATATTTTAAGGGCATTGTTTCTCTGGCATACAGGGCTCATTTCGCCCATTCTTCATACTAAATCTGAAGCACAATCTCTGTTGAAGGAAACCCACTCCAGCTGATATTTATATCCACTTGTTAGTGGCATTGTTCACGAATGTAACAAGATGTTTGTGTGAAGTATATATAACTCAATGCACTGATACATTCAGACAAGCACTTCTGAGGGAAAGAACCCTAATGACTTAATGAACAGCTGCCAACTACTGATTGCTAAGAAATGTGTTTATATGCTGTTGCCTAGCAATGCAACATAATACAACATTTATGTTCTGTACAGAAAGACAAAAAAACTGAAAAAGGATGAGGAAGAACAAGCGACACAACTATTGTGAATGCCAATAGAATGTCTAGACATTTACGTTTTGGTAGGAGTATTTTTTATTTTCTTATAATTGGTTGATACAGTAAATGTTCCAGGATCCCTGATGATGCTCCAGGAACAACAAGAATGATGAGCAGGGACTTCATGGAAAATTCGGTCACTGATTTAAGGCGGTTACTGTTTGATAGGAATGTTATTCCAGGTCCAACAAAGGATGTTGATACTGGAACATGTTGCTGTTGGATAAATCATATATATCATGCAGTCTCTCTGTCTTGCGGCAGACACCTTCGACCCCAGTCTTCCTGAGGAGGGTCCGTCTGCTCTTCCTCCAGGCTGGCTGGACAGTGTAACCGGCTATGAAGAACACAACGGCGGAGGTGAACGAGCTTCATGTGTTTTACTCATTCATACAGATAGACTCATAACAACAGGTTGTCAATAACAGCTGTCAATAAGAGCTCAAAACAAAGATGGACATACATTTGGTCAACATACTTATAATCAGGGTTGGGGGTAACTCATTACAAGTAACTGAGTTACGTAATCAGATTACTTTTTCAAGGAACTGGTAAAGTAACACTACTTATAAAATTTACAACAAAATATCTGAGTTACTTTTTCAAATAAGTCACGTAGGTTACTTTGTTTTCCCACTTATTGACTGACAGCTCTCTTGTCCCAATGCTGAGATAAATCGTAAAAGTGAAGTCGTTGTGAGTAAATATGATGGTTATTGTAGTTCGAGGCTAAATGTGAGTGTGCATTTGCTAATTTCATTTGCACAAAAAAAAACAAAAAAAAACAAAAAACGATTCAGTATTCCTCAAAATCTGTGCAATGCAAAATCAGATTAGTATGCAAACCTCCAATAATTAAATATTTTAAATAAATCAAATATTTGTATGTGTCCAGTCTCACTTTATTGACCAATGTACTTGCTGCTGATGTTTAACCCTTAACTGTCACGGGACACCTATGGTTACTTCCCTATATTTCAATTAAATCCTAATGTAATCATGACAAACTATATATTGTTGGAAAGGTCTAACCCTACTGAAGAGATATGTGTCCATTGTTTTATGATAAAAATTACATGGTGACAGTAAAATAGTAATATATGACGAGAGTGCCCCTCAAAAAAAATATGTACATCATAACAGCAGTTGTAACCTTTAACTACTTTATAATGAAAATCTTTTCTTATCTTAAAAAAACACATTTCTTGACAAAACAAATATCATTTGAAAGATTTGAGTCTCAATGTTCCATATTGGAACAAATGAGTACACAAATAAGTGATATTTGGACAGTAATTTACAGGAAAAATACATCAAATAAACAATCAATGGACATTGAATTACACTCGGTGGCTATTTTTGGTATAGCGCCTAAACAAAATCTCATGGGGACTTCAAGTTTTGTGATATCAACTTCAAATTTGGAACACAATTTGATTTGACATATGGGTTTGATTTCATAGTAATTTTAGAGTAAAACTTTTTTTGTAAAATATTTATTTTATATAAAATAAAAAAATATTTAGTACTGTATTTTTCATTTTCAATAAATTTAAAATTCCATAACTTTCCTATTTATATTTTAAAATGCTTTCATTTCAACAATAATCTGCTGATTGTCGTCTTTAAATCAAGACCAAACTTAAGTCTATATTCCAAAGAATTCATGAATTACAGCCCTTTAAGTTTGGATAATACATTTTCATGACTATTTTCAAAAAGGGGGGTGACAGTTAAGGGGTTAATGATTCCGTTTTTTTGTTTAGTTTTTGTTTTTTGGAGGGGAAGTAAGTTTTACCTGAGGCTTATTATCTACTTTTAATGTGAAAGGGTTTTTACATTGGCTCAAAAATATAACTTTTTTGTCATATAACAAAAACAAGCCCATCCCAGGTGAAAAAAAGTAACGCAAAAGTAATGTATTTTAAAGTATCAAAGTAAAATCAAAGCATTATCAAAGTAACTTTCCCTAACACTGCTTTGTGTTAACATTTAACATTTATTATTAATAGTATTATTAATTTTAAGATACTATTTTATAATAACACTGTTATATACAATCAGCACATTAATAATAATATTTTTTTAAAGTATTTTGTATTATTATTAAGATTTTATTATAATACAAAAAATGTATTATTGTTATTATTACTACTATTAGTATGCACTAATATATATATATATATATATATATATATATATATATATATATATATATATATATATATATATATATATATATATATATATATACTATAATAATAATTTATTTATTATTATTATTAAGACATTATTTAAATTGAACATTTTATTATGGTTATTATCATATAATAATACATAGATTAAGGCTGATTAATAATTAATGTGTTTTACTTTTGAGGCACTTATAATAATGCGCTATAATATGCATTAAGACATTATAATAACAAAAATAATAATCATATTTGTATTACTACTGTTAAGATACTATTTTAATAATGTACCATTATAAATTACATAATAATACTTAATATTATTATATTAGCCTCTTGACAGTTAGTATTATTGTTACTATCAAGACACTATTATTATTATAATTATGACATTAGTATTATAATAAACTATTATACACCAAAGCACCATAACAATAATACTGTATTATTATTAATATTATTAAGACACTATTATTATAACATTATTGTACATTATTCATTAATACTATAATAATATTAAATAAATAAAATATAATTTTAAAAAATGTCATTGTTGTATTATAATAATATATTTTTATGATGTGAAAATGCTGAAATGATTAAAAATTGCTTTTGCATTTCAAATTCTTATAAAAAAAGAAAGAAAAAGTATTGGTTGCTCTTTAAATACCGCATATTGTATATGACCTAATATCACAGTTATGTCTTGAATGCTTTTCATAATTTTGTTTTTGATTCGATATTCAACTTTTATTTTTGTTTGTGTGCTTGATTGCAGACTGTACAGATCAAATCTGTCCTCCTCCACCGGACTTTGTCCCGAAGCCTGAAAATGACAGGAATGCCTCAGTTCCAAATGTCATGTACGTACAGTATGTCTTTTCAATATGCAATGTCATTTTTTAATAGGATATTATGAATACAAAAACACACACATACAAATGTTGCCATAACATTATTATGTTGTATATTGCACATTGCATAGATCTATGTATTTATTTGTGCACTCACAGGGTGCCCACTGTCTCCGAGGATGTAGCGAGAGACGCTCTGCTCCAGTTTGTGGGGAAAAAGTGGACATACAGCAGCAAACCTGCCAAAAATCTGATATTCAAAGAGCTGAAGCCTTTTACAGTTTACCGTGTAAATCTCTCCACAATATTATTATCCAATACTATCTAGTTTTGATCTGGAATGATTCCTATATTATTATTGCATATCATTATACATATCATTTTTCCCTTGTCTTTTCAGTACCGCCTGGAAACATTTACCGAGTCCAGATCAAGTGCGTGGGGATCAGAGCCACACACAGGTGCCTGATGACACGATACAATTAAATAAACCATTAAAATATCTGTATAAAATTAATATTTTTGTCTCAGGTCAGTGTGTGGACGGGCCTCAGAATGGAGTGAGTCCTCCACCGTGGCACATCCAGGTGTCTTACCCACCCAAATTTACTGACGCCATTCAGAAAGTCAGGGTCCCACACTCTTCATTCATAAAGGTATGACTTTAAAGTGCCTCTGTTATGCTTTTTCAGATATATGTAATGAAGCTGTTTGTGAATGTGAAAGGTCTGCAAAGTTTCAAAGATCAAGAAAAATTTAGATACCGGGTCCCAAAAGAAAGAACCGATTCTGAAATGAATTCATTAGTAATTCCAGTCTTACATCCTGTTCGAACCTATGTAGGATTTGACAAATTTGCATAATGCCAGCCTTTGGTCTTTGTATGGTCTTGAATATTTACTTTGTACTTCAAACCCTGTAGTTGTAGCTGAGGCCTGTAAGAGTTTGACATGTCGAGAAGACACTGTTCACTGCAATCAGAGCAGAGCAGAGTAGACCAATCACAAGAGACTGGGCCACCTGACCAAACAGAGCAGAGTAGACCAATCACAACAGACTGGGCCAAACTAAGAAAGGGAGAGACTGAATCCTTAATGAGGTGATGTTGCAATGTATATTTTTAGAAAATGAAAGTGTTTTTAGAGCATGGATGCCTGTAAACCTATTGTAGGAGACCTTAAAGGAGTACTTCAGTGTTGGGAAGATGAATCTGTTTTTAAACTGGGTCATTAATGTAGTAAAAATGTGAAATTATTTGTGAAATTGGTGCTTTCTAGACTAAGAAAAGACAGAAATTGTATTTTTGTCTGATGGGGATGAAAGACAACAATTCCCAGAATGCTTCGCTGCCTCGCTGCCTTTCCTACCACCGCGTTCATCTTCATAAAATCAGTTCAGTTAGAGAACAGACACTACAATTAAAAACTAAACGTGTCTTTTCAATATAATGTGATTTAGCCGCTGAGGGAGCATCACAGCCCCATTGCTACAGGAGTCAGATTACATTGACAGTCATGGATGAGCTTATGATGAGAGCTGAGGTAAACGCGTCAGCGCTCGCGGCAAACATTCACAGCGCGTGTTCAGTCTGCCGTGTTTTCAGTTCATGCCTTTTGAAGCTTAAAGGTGGGGTAAGTGCTATCTGGTAACCGTTGTTAATATTTCAAATCACCAAAACAAACACGCCCCTACCCCAAAAAGGGTCTCTGCCCTATTGTGATAGCTCCGCCCCACACATACGTAACCCTGGCAATGACTATGGCAGAATCTGTGTGAAACTAATCCAGGTCGAATATTCAATGAAAAAGTCACCCCTTCTATCACAAAAACACAAAAAGTTCTCATGAACAACTCGATAGAACATGAGCCGACAGTCCAGCTAACGACAGTTATGAAAATATTAGAGTTATAGCGACAACAAAAACACAAACTGTTCTCATGAACAACTCTAAAGAACACAAGCACGACAGTCCAGCTAACGACATTATGACTGGATAAGGGTTATATAGATCATGAAAAGAGGAAACAAACATATTAGGAGTATAGTATCTTACTTGTCGGAAACATTTTGTGAGCTGATGCTTGAAGCACACAGTGAGGAGATTTAGACGCTCTATACGGTGTGGAAACGAACGGGTCTTTATCATCGCTGAAGTGAGCCACAATTCGATCGCAAATGGACAAACAAGTGAACATGACACACGAGCATATTCAAGCAAAAGCAGCTAGCTCTCGTCTAATGTCTGTCATGTGTGACTCGTGTGTTTTGAATAATGACGTGCACTGAGCCTCTCTTCTCACCATAGACACGCCCCTTACCTGCTGATTGGCTACAAGTTTGTTATTCCACTCGGCCCGAGTCCTTTTTCTAAAACGGTTTTGAAATAACACTTACCCCACCTTTAACTTTCATAGGAATTCATTTGAGAAGTTGAAACACTCACTTTGCTCCACCGGCCGCTCCGTTTACTTGAATGCCTGAGGCTGCAGCTGCGAGCTGCGCTGTGAGTGCGATCTCCCATCCTCCATGTGCGGGTTTAAAACATACAATCATTGGAATATCCTCCAGGGTTTTTACTGATAGGAAGCCTTATGCTAATCGCTGAAGTAACCCTTTAAATACAAAATTAGGAATCTTTAAAATAGCATTACAGGGGCACTTTAAGTAATCTATATGCATTTAAAGGTAATTTGGGCATCCTACTCTAAATGTATCACCATAAGTCATAAGAATTTTATTCGTCTTTTGATGCCTGTTGGATTGCAATAGTGCATTGTCATTGCAGCCTTGCCACCGTTGTCATGGTAATGGCAAAGTGAGGTGTACACACTGTCGCGGACGAGGACTGGTACGTGGGAATGATTATCATTATCATTATCATATATCTGCCAATGTTTTATTCTACTGACTGTTTTCTCCAAAACGAATCCAGACTCGCTGTATGTTCTGTCACGGCACTGGTCACAGTCGCAACCGGCGGTGCACAACCTGCCACGGAAGGGGAAGAAAAAGGTCAACTGAACGACATTCATGCTCTAATATGTTTAATATCCTCATGTAAAAAAAAAAAAATCATATCTCAATCCCTTCTTCAGGTGTGTGTCTTGTCATGGAAAGGGGGACAAAATCTGTCTGACGTGTAACGGCTACAGAAACCTTGTACATTTCATACAGCTCACCATTACATGGTAATTTTTTTGTGCGTTGTGTGTGTGAAGTAAGATACAAAACCGATTCCCAAAAAGTTGGGACACTGTACAAATTTGGAATAAAAACAGAATGCAATTATGTTGAAGTTTCAAATTTCTATATTTTATTCAGAATACAGCATAGATGACATATCAAATGTTAACACTGGAAAAAAAATTGTCGACTTCCAATTTCATGGCATCAACACATCTCAAAAAAGTTGGGACAATGCCATGTTTACCACTGTGTGGCATCCCCTCTTCTTTTTATAACAGTCTGCAAACGTTTGGGGACTGAGGAGACAAGTTGCTCAAGTTTAGGAATAGGAATGTTGTCTCATTTTTGTCTAATACAGGCTTCTAGTTGCTCAACTGTCTTATGTCTTCTTTGCCGCACCTTCCTCTTTATGATGCGACAAATGTTTTCTATGGGTGAAAGATCTGGACTGCAGGCTGGCCATTTCAGTACCCGGATCCTTCTTCTACGCAGCCATGATGTTGTAATTGATACAGTATGTGGTCTGGCATTATCATGTTGGAAAAAGCAAGGTCTTCCCTGAGATGAGGAATGAAGAGATGACGTCTGGATGGGAGCATATGTTGTTCTAGAACTTGGATATACCTTTCAGCACTGATGGTGCCTTTCCAGATGTGTAAGCTGCCCAGGCCACACACACTCACGCAAGCCCATACCACAGAATCTTTGGATGATATTATGCACGATAACTTCAAACTCTTTGCAATATTTATCCGAGAAACTATTTTTTCTGAGAAAAACTTTTTGATATTGCTCCACTATTTTTCGCCGCAGCATTGGGGGAATTGGTGATCCTCTGCCCATCTTGACTTCTGAGAGACACTGCCACTCTGAGAGGCTCTTTTTATATCCAGTCATGTTGCCAATTGACCTAATAAGTTGCAAATTTGTCCTCCAGCTGTTCCTTATATATACATTTAAGTTTTCCGGCCTCTTATTGCTAATTTTTTTGCTGTCCCAACTTTTTTGGAATGTGTAGCTCTCATGAAATCCAAAATGAGCCAGTATTTGACATGACATTTCCAAATTGCTCACTTTCAACATTTGATATGTTATCTGTATTCTATTGTGAATAATATATAAGTTTATGAGACTTGTAAATTACTGCATTTCTTTTTTCTTTTTTTTCCCACAATTTGTAATGTCCCAACTTTTTTGGAATCGGGTTTGTGTATGTGGTAAATGGATCAGACCATTACTAGTTTTTTATGATCTCAGTTCCTGATTTGCTTCTTGTTTTGGTTTAAACAATAATCTGGCCTGTTCATTTTTTATTTTATATGGTTACTCGTGTATAACATCACATTGTTTCACAGGAAGAACCAGGTGTTTGAGTTTTTACCCGACCGGGTGCCTGAATTCCCTCTGAAGAAGTTTGAGAAGGTGTCTGGGGAAGCGTTCTTTGTAGATGAAAACCTCCTGGTATTGATTCATTCATTCTGATGCAGATATTTCAACAATGTACAGTCAGATATGTTGTTAACCCTCATGTTCTCATACCTCAAGGCTCATGTTAAATGATCAAGTTCATGCTTTTCCGTGTTCTGAGACTTGATGTTATAATATGCTTCAACTACCATCCGTGAGAAATATAACATGAAACATGAAGACAGGGCAGGACATATTGAACAGCTCCTCCCTTTTTTTAAACAGCCAATAGCGTTTTGTCTCTCGGCCAGAGCCTTTGAGCTAGGTAAAGCCGCAGTTTCCTCTCCCTAATCTCCTCCATTTCGCTTTAAAATACAGCATTCTGTGCAGAATTCAAATGGGTCGATATGTTTTCTGGTCTGCGATGAATAGCACATATGATCTGCTATGCTATCATATCTCTGGACTGGAGGTGACATAGTGTGCGCTGTTGCGGTTTGTGTGACTTTATGTGTCTCTGCCCACGTCCCGCCTCTTTGTTCCTAAATAATTACACTTGCAACAAATACATGTGTAGAATACACTTACTTTCTGCTTAAAATAAGCCTAAAATGCAAAAAACGCGACCAATTAAGGATAGTAAAAGTTATTTTCAAGAACAAACGTAACAAAACATTTTTTTGGTAGTTTTGTTAGTTTAACAATTTAAACAAGTATTTTATATAGTATAAACTTAAAATATTAAATGCAATTTTAAAATGTTACAATATTTATTAAATAGTTTATCATATTTTTATTTATTTTTTGTAATGTGTTTTTGTTAAGTAATGTTATAATATTTTGAACTGCTTGTTATTTACAATGGTTACTATTAACAGTTTTCATCGTTTATTTATTTATTTATTTTATGGGTGCGTTGAATTGTATTAAACCCAGACCAAAAATCCTAATAATCAAACTAAATCATAATAATTATTAATGTGAATAATAGTATAGGGAGCCCACAACACCACCAACAACAAACACTTTCAAAAATGTAATGTTTTTTTAATTAAAAGATAATAACAAATTAGACTTTAGTGATATTTTGACCACTTAAATACGTATATGTAACAAGTATTTATCATAATGTGCTTTAAATGATATTAAAAGTAATGTCAGAAAGATATATTAGCTCTGCTGTTGTTCATACACACCAGTGATGTTGTACGTTGTTACATCGCCTCATCAGCGTCCCATTGTGTAGCCAGAAATCATTTAGAATTTAGGCTAATTTGAGTGTGGACACATGAGGGTATAAAGGTAACATAAAAATAAAAAAAAGTCTAAAAACCTGCCTAATCGTTAACATAACAGCGTTTCTAAAATGTATCATACTAGCACGTGCACAGATGTGTATAGTAGGCAACAGCTAGTCAATGCGCACTGTATGTTTGCAGGTTTATCCGATAGAGGGCTTCCCTGACCAGGACATCTGTGATTCCTCCAAAAGAGCGATTGAGAACCACCTGCTAAAATACTCTGCCGTGAGCCGCATCCTGCAACAGGTGAGCACACAACATCATGGGTTGGCCTGCATATGACAATATCTTATTAGCCTATCAATGAACGTAATAATCAAAACATTCAAATAATAGCCTATAAATCGCGTGTCTTGTGAAATGCATTGCAATGCTTAGGAGAATGCAACCACACATTTGGCCTCTAGGTGGAAGCACCGCCTTGAACAAACCCTGTGTAGGCCTATAGGCCTATCTATTGAATAGATACAATTGAGTTTAACCCTTGATTGTTTTAAATTTTCAAATGTTATAGCAAGCTAATATCTCAAGTTAATAAATGTTTCAGATGATATAAAATGTCATTCTATGCACAGTAACGTTCTCTGCTTCTCTTCCAGCGTCAAACGATCGAGCTGGTTCCTCTCACTCATGTGTATTACGCTTACAGTGGGAAAGACTACGATTACTTTGTTTTTGGGAGAGAAAACAAGGTTCACACTGCAAAATACCCCACTTCCTGTAGCATTTTGTAGTAACTCTGTTTGTTTTGCGTCATAATTCATAGGCTGCATTTTCATAACATGTAAATTGCACAATATACAGTAGCTACAGTAGCCTATGAGCCTATTTATATTTTAATATATTGATTAACTGAAAGATTATGAAATGCTTAGTTGCCTAATGAAGGTCCCATCTCTGTTCTGTCAACACCTTTTTAACCTGTTTTATCCAATATATTATATATTAAAAATATTTTTGAGTACAATTAATTGTGATTTCATTTTTTGCCATAGAGAGTGCAAGGGATTTGCTACATGTTTACAGATTTTCTTTGATGTGATGTTGATGTGAAATAATGTGATATAGTAATATTATGTATATAGTATATTATCATTTGAAAGGGCTTAGAAATGTCATTATATTTCTCGGGGTATGTTTATTTTTGAACGGCAGTTCTTGTATAGGCAGATTTTGGTAGCAAAAAAAAAAAAAGAGAATAGAGAATATGAAGAATTTTTTAATGGGTAAAAAATAGAGCTTTTAATTAGTGCTGTCAAATTGTTTAATCGTGATTAATTGGATCCAAAATAAAAGTTTGTGTTCACAAATGTTTCCTCTGTATAATTATGTGTAAAATATATATACATGCAAATATTTCTTAAATATACACATGCGTGTATTTATATAATAACAGTACATTAACAGTACATTATAAACAGTTTGTGAACACAAACTTTTATTTTGGATCCGATTAAATGTGATTAATCGATTTGACAGCACTACTTTTAATAAAATATTTTGTATAAATCTTAATGGAACAAGGAAATGCATTTTTTTTTTATGAATGTAAATCACACTAAACAGTCAATTCCCTTAAGAGCTCTATTTTTTTACTCAATAAAAATTCTTAATTCATAATAATATGTCAGGATTATTCAATTAAATTTGATGGAATTTTACTGTACAATTAATATTGCTATACATGCAAATATTGTTTAAATATATCATGCATGTGTGTGTATAATAATTATAAACAGTAGCTACACTACACACTACACAAACTTATTATGTAAATTTAGGATCCAATTAATCACAATTAATTGATTTGACAGCACTACTTTTTATAAAATATTTTTTTATAAATCTTAATGGACCATTTATTTTATAATCATTCATATAATACATTTTTTAATGAATGCAAATTACAAACTAAATGGTCAATTCCTTTATTAAGAGCTGTATTTTTCTTTACTCCTTTACAAATCTTAATTCATAATAATTTGCCAGGATTATTCCATTCAATTTGAGGGAATTTTACTGTAGCCCAGCATTAAAATTCGTAAATCTAAAAATGCTTCTTTTGTGTGTGTGTATATGGGATAAGCTGTCACAATGGAAACCTCTGATAGAGAAAACACTTTTTTAAACTTAAATTATATAGACAGACTACTGGGATATGTGACAACTAGCCCCGGTGCTTCCATCTATAGTTACATTAGTGGCTTTCAGTGGGACTCCGAATGTGACTCTCTGCTGTTTTTCGGAAGTTGTGGACCTGTTGTTGACGGATAAACAATACTACACCTGTATAACTCTATCATTAACACACTGGACGGATATGACAGATGTGGAGAGGTTCGCGTGCTGTAAGAGGAGTGGCTCCATGCGCGCGCGTTTGTTTATAGTGAAGGAGGCGCGGACAGCACGCGCGAGAGACTCACTGCGCATCTTCACGCGACTCACATCACAGTGACATTACACCAGAAAGTGGAATAAAAGCGTCAAGAACGAGGGGAAATAACACTCGGTAGGCTTTTAAATGTTGTTTTTGTCTATTCCTTCAACTTTAAATAACCATGTTACAGTGTAGTGATGGTGTAAGATGTTAATATACTATGATACTTTGATAGGCATTACACATTCATATTACATAATATTCAGCTACATAATTATTCGGTGTTTTACTATGGTACGTTGTCAATACGGGGAACACATTTTTTAAGTGAAGGCTGCAAGTTTGATATTTTATTTGTTTGCTTACATAATATAATAATGTGATTTTTTTGTATGTGTGTGTAGTCAGGTTTATAGATATATACATCGCATTTATGTTTTACCTGGGAGTTTCAAAGACCCCAAACTGAAGTATATTTTAAATTGAAAATGTAAAATTATTATTGGAGGACTTTTGAAACGTGCTATTAAAGGGATAGTTCACCCAAAAATGAAGATTCTGTCACCATTTACTCACCCTCAAGTTCTTTACACCTGTCTGAATTTCATGGTTACACTTTATTTCAATATCCATTGTTATATTGTAATTATATATTTAAGTACTGATTAATATTAACTAGGTACATGTACTTATAGGGGTTTGTTTGAGGGCTAGTTGCATGTAATTATGCATAATTTACTGTTATTATGGTAATTAAATTGAACATATGTAACAAGAACACTGTAAAATCAAGTATTACCAATTTCTTTCTTCTGCTGAACACAAAGCAAGATATTATGAACAATATGTTTAGCCAAATAGTTGATGGAACCCATTTACTATGGAAAAAAATTACTATGGAAGACAATGGGGACCAGAAACTACAAATAATATGGGAGTAAATGGGCACCAGAAACTTTGGTTACCCACATTCTTCTAAATGTGTGTGTGTGTGTGTGTGTGTGTGTGTGTGTGTGTGTGTGTGTGCGTGTGCGTGTGCGTGTGCGTGTGTGTGTGCGTGCGTGCGTGCGTGCGTGCGTGCGTGCGTGTGTGTGTGTGTGTGTGTGTGTGTGCGTGTGTGTTCAGCAGAAGAAAGAAACTTATACAGATTTGGAACAACTTGAGGGTGAGTAAATGACGACATCATTTTCATAATTGGGTGAACTGTCCAATTGGAAATTAATTTCATAAGAAGTGTCAACCTGTTTTTGCTGTGACTGAGCTGAACAGAGCTTGAGGGTTAACCATTTAACACCTTATAATGGTCTTATATCAAATACCTTGTTTTTACAGTATATACAGTGTAGCCTTACAGAACCTGGACAGGACAGGATGTGCATTGAATGAATTGAAATGTTTGGACGTCAGTGATGTTCATTGTCCCGATTCTTTCCTTATCCTGTTTGCTGCATGGTGTACATATTGTGTTTCTCTGATTTGTTTGTTTCCGTCCGTGCACATGCTGTACATTTCCTCCTATACACTCTAAAAAAAGTTGCTACCTTAGTACAATCAACTTGGATGTTTAAATTTCAAAAGTTGAATCTTGATGAGTTAAAGCAATGTAAAAACATGTGTTGCCATAACTTATCGATCATATTATTGTAAAAACAAATTGTTGGTTTAACTTTAAAAAGTAAGTAACCTGGTTGCCTTAAAAATTTTAGTTTATTGAAATAAAAAATTGGAGTTGATACAATGAAGGAAACTGGTGTAATAGATAGAAACTCAAAATATTATTGTATCTGAACCACATAAAAATCATGAAAATAGCAAAAATTTGGCACGTTTCACTGCGTCATCACAAATAAACACAATTACCCAATATGCTTACAAAATCTTTGAATTATAATTTAATAAAAGTTGTCGATTCTCAACAATGTTCATTGTATTAACAAAAAAAAATATTTTAATGAACTGGCAACCAGATTATTTTTTTATTTTTTTAAAGTGGCGATATTCTGGCGAGATACCTGTTTGCCTTAAAATTTTGAGTACATTGAAATTAAAAATTTGAGTTAATACAATACATTTTTTTGAGAACCGACAACCTTTTGTTGTCGATTCTCAAAAATGTTATTCAAATTCAAATTTGATTAAAATATGTAAGCATATTTGGATAATTTTATTTGTGATGAAGCAGTAAAACATGCCAAATAGTGCTATTTTCATGATTTATCACATTTTTTATGTTGTTCAGATACAATAATATTTTGAGTTTCTATTCATTTAACCAATTTCCTTCATTGTATTAACTCAAATTTTTAACTTCAATAAACTTTTAAGGCAACCAGGTTACTTACTTTTTTAAGTTAAACCAACAATTTTTTTACAGTGTAGCAGCATTTTAGATGTTTTTTTAATACAAAAATGTTTAATAACCTATATAACATTTACATAAATATTGAAATACAAGGAAAAAACAGCAATCCATGGACGACCAATGAGAATTGAGAATTCCAGAGAGCTGTGAATTCTTATAATACCAGGTCGGCAAGTGAAAACATTTACAAGTTTGTGAAGTCCTTCCTCATATTCCCTTTGATTTGAAGACTGATGGGTTGTGATAGTGTCGGGAAGGTCTTGTCAGAGGAGGGTTTCTATTTCACACCCACTCCGAGCACTTGAAAGAGAGAGGAGAAGCTGACAGATTGACTGTGATCTGGTTTTGGGAGGAGTCCTCACGTAGGGCCACATGAGAAAAGCCAGGCGGTGACTGCGAGACCCTTATCTGTGCCGGCCAGCACTGCAGGCCGCGGCCATTGTTGTTTTATCTGGAGTGAGCTTTGTTCTGCTGCAACAATAGCTCAGCTCTGTGTGAGCAGTCGCACATTATGATTGTTCAGTCAGTCCTTGAAGTTACTTTCAGCACACTTTGGCTCTAATTGTGCTTTGATTCACCAGTCAAAATAAACCTACTCATTCTTTATTATTACTATATTTTACACATTAGTATTTTATAACATCCAAAAATTTGACATAATCATGAAAAGTATTTTTAAAAGCATTGAATGACTATACATGCTGGACACTTGCTTACTTATTTGGCCCAAAGCCATGAACTTTCATTAAATAACTAATTGTTTATAGAGACTCTTTTGAAATTGACAACTGATTGAAATTATGCATTTTTTTTCTTTTTTTTTAGCTTTTAAAATGATTATATATATATATATAATTTAACTAGCAATATGTAAATGTTTTTTTTTTAAATTGAGTGCAATTATTTATTATACTACAATATTGAGATTTTTTTATTTAAATAACAATACATATATGTTTTAATGTTAAAAATACATGTGTAATTATTTCAAAGTAGACTATTTTTATTTATTTTATAGAAATAATTTTGATATAACAAAAAAAATAATTGTAATATTAAACAATTTTATTAATAATATTTGTTTTTACAAATTTAAATATCTTTTGTTTGTTTTTACAAATTTAAATATCTTTTGTTTGTTTTTACAAATTTTATTTAAAAATGTAAACAAATATTTTCAGCTGTTTTTCATTTGTTTTTAATTTAATTTACAATAATTTTAATTTAACTAGCAGTATATTTTATACATATTTAGTGCACTTATATAATTTATTAAACAACTTTATTAATAATAGTTTTATAACATTATAAAGGTATGTTTTATTTTACGAATGTATTAATTTTACAAATAACAATAATTTTTTATTTAAAAATATGTTTCTTTTTTGGTTATTTTTTACAAATTGATTTATTTTATTATTACTTCAAAAAGATCTGTAGAGTTTCTGTTTAACCTGACATATTCCTTTATTTTATTTTATTTTTTTTATTTTTTTTTGCATTTTAGTAAGTTAAAGGAACTGTAAGAAATGTATTTCAATAAATCATAAAATGGCCAAATACTTATATCTCTGACAACAGTAGTCCGGCCAGGATATTGTCATTTAAAAGTTGTTGTCCCAGCCCTCAACTAATGTTGATGATGTCATGTTGTGTCTTGGCCTGAAGCACCGCCCTCCACCTATCGACCAATCACAAAGTCAGGAGTGTGGCATCTGGGTTGCCAGATCTGCTCTAGTTTCCGCAGCTGCAGCTACAGCTACAAACGTTCCTGCTGATCCTGCTGCCAATCTGGCAACCTTGTGTCAGAGCCACAATCTTATACTTCCTTTAATAATGCCTGTAATAGGTTTTATGATTATGGTTTTTGGGTTGGTTAAACGTTCAGATCTCATGCCCAGAGGACTTATGTGGTTTTTTTGATGAAACAATTCTTCCACTGTGGTTAACTCTGCAAAAAATGGGAAGGAGTCTGTGGATTTTGTGGATTCTGGTTTGGTGTGATACCCATCTGACCGGCTGAAGTTTGTGTTAAGGATATCAGATGACATTTTATGGTGTTTAGGGAGAAGTTGTTCACCTTTTTATCCCTTGTAATGAATCATTTCACAATTTGGCTCTGGAAAATCTGATATATCAATGTCCTTTGTACTTGCTATGCATATCTACAGTTTCTTGGGAATGTCCCAATCTTGGACAGATATATACTTTCAGATCTGTTCCGGATTATCCAAGCATCTGTATCTGGTTAATGTCTATTTTTCTCTCTTATACTCGTCTGTTGGCAATCTGCCGGATCTTATATATCAATTCATTTTCAAGAACTTTTATCCAGATTTTGATTTACTGCCATGTTGCTAATAGTCCTTTAGAATATAAAGCCAAAGTTGATTTTTTTAATATTGATTCTAATAATAGTTTACCAAAGGGACGAGAGTTCAGCTAAAAATGTAACCGTAATTAATCCCTTGATATTACACTACTTAACTACATAAGAACATTTAATCCTATTTTACATTTGGCTAGATTTGAATACAGAATGGATAGACAAGTTCAAACTTTGATCGATTCATTATATGTCCTTTTACATCCAAATTTAGAATGTAATGTAAGAAAAAAGTTATGGAAATAGTAGAGGACACAGACCACCCAAAGAGAAAGTCACCAATGCCACCATCATTCATTCATGGCTTTATAAAGCTTATAGTAGAACTAATGTGAATAATTCTGCAGAAATATGTGGGGGGAAAATAACTTAGAAGAAATCATTTTCCCATAGAAAAAGCTTAATTTGCTCTCATCCATATGAAAAGGGGAGTTTTTGTTGGTTGCAGTTAAAATTTTGTGTTAGTGTGTAATGGATTGATGGATGGACGGGGGGAGAGAGAGAGAGAGAGAGAGAGAGAGAGAGAGAGAGAGAGAGAGAGAGAGAGAGAGAGAGAGAGAGAGAGAGAGAGAGAGAGAGAGAGAGAGAGAGAGAGAGAAAGAGAGAGAGAGAGAGAGAGAGAGAGAGAGAGAAAGAGAGAGAGAGAGAGAGAGAGAGAGAGAGAGAGAGAGAGAGAGAGAGAGAGAGAGAGATGGATTGATGAACGATAGATAGATAGATAGATAGATAGATAGATAGATAGATAGATAGATAGATAGATAGATAGATAGATAGATAGATAGATGGATGGATGGATGGATGGATGGATGGATGGATGGATGGATGGATGGATGGATGGATGAATAGACAGACAGACAGACAGACAGACAGACAGACAGACAGACAGACAGACAGACAGACAGAGAGAGACAGACAGACAGACAGACAGACAGACAGACAGATAGATAGATAGATAGATAGATAGATAGATAGATAGATAGATAGATAGATAGATAGATAGATAGATAGATAGATAGATAGATAGATAGATAGATAGATAGATAGATAGATAGATGGAGAGACAGACAGACATAGATAGATAGATAGATAGATAGATAGATAGATAGATAGATAGATAGATAGATAGATAGATAGATAGATGATAGATAGATAGATAGATAGATAGATAGATAGATAGATAGATAGATAGATAGATAGATAGATAGATAGATAGATAGATAGATAGATAGATGGAGAGACAGACAGACATAGATAGATAGATAGATAGATAGATAGATAGATAGATAGATAGATAGATAGATAGATAGATAGATAGATAGATAGATAGATAGATAGATAGATAGATAGATAGATAGATAGATAGATAGATAGATAGATAGATAGATGTAACATTTCTGAGTACTTCTTTGAGCCTGGTAACCTGTGCAGGTGTATCTTGGGAAGTCAGCCAGAGATGTGGATCAGTGGTCATTGTACTCGTGTGTTCGTAAAATAATGGCTCTGAATGTGCGTGTGTCGCTGAGACAGAAATCAACATCCTGAGTAAATGACTCAATAACCCATTGTAGTGCCTCTCTATTACCTTAATTAATTGGCCCTTCTCTCTATCAGCTCAACAATAACAATGCTTTGGCAAGCATGGTGCTTCCTTCCCACAATGCATCTGTTCAAACCTGCTGTCTGGCGCCAACCCCAGGAAGGTCATAATGAGGCTGGAAGTGGCTCCATGTGGGCCAGGGCGAAGGGAAGCTCAGTCTAAACACCCAACCAGCTGTTTCGACAAATAATAGTAACTTCGTCATCATTCAGCCAAACTGAATTCTTCAGCCAAGCTAAATTCTGCCGTGTTATGGCTTACAGACCCAAAACAAGCATGGTTATCATTGTAATACCAACTGAGATTCACAATGTGGAGGCCATGAATCATATGTCTTTCATTGTTTCCGACCAATTTCATTGTAAACTGCAGCTGTTTATTCTTCCAGAATTAGAACGGAGCTCTACAATAAAAAGTTCAGAATAGGAACAATAATTACATTTGTTTCAGGAGATGTTCTATAGTTTTAGTCATACACAAAACGACTCTGGTGTAGCAATGCATTCAGACTGGCAACATAATGCTATTAAAAATGAGATACATAAAGAAACATAAAGTAGCATCATTGTGTTCACTTTAGCACAGACAAGACATTTCCTTCAGACACAAGCACAATTTAGACTCGTCTTTTGGACTTTTGGACCCTATTGATTTCCCCTGTCTGACTTAGACTAAGGCCCTGTCCCAAATGGCACCCTAAACCCTCACGTTCTTCCTCTGAGTCCGCACTTTCACAACGTAATGGCGCTTTGACTGCCGGGTTGAAGTCCTCTGCGTAGCTCGCGAACTTGCGGGCTCAGCTGAAGTGTGCATTGAGGACGCATTGCAGCCGCAAAGGGGGCGCTCACGAGCACCTTTCTTTAAGCTTAAATGACGAATGGGACACCCTGCGGTCTTGCGGACTTAACGGACACGCCCACGCAGTGGCCATTGTAAGTCCAAAAGACCGAAAGTGCACATGAAGTGTGCCATTTGACAGGGCCTAAGTTCCTCCTGTGCTTAGCGGTTCACAGCAAGCTGTCTCGGTCTACCACGGCGACTTTGGCTAGACAGCCAGGCTTCTGTTTTAGCATCCTATTCAGTTCTTGTCCATACGTCCACGTCATCACCGCTTTTGAAAGTTGGTTTGTGGGAGACAGAGCAGATTTCCAACGATTTGGAAGTTGGAACCGTTTTTCCTCAACCAGGTCCACTAAGGGTCGACTAGAGGTGTGGCGGTATACTTCTTCGTTGGTTATTAACTCTGTATGATATTCACAGAAATAACCATATATGCTTCCGAGACGTGGAAACAGATGGCGACTGAATGTTTTCCACCAATACTGCCTCTGGTGAATTCTGCAAAATATCGTATAAATAGAACGATTATCAAAACACAGATGGAGTAGATTGAGTCCATCAACACTTTAATCACGTAGAGGAGGGGAAGGGAAGGGGCATTAGACTGACTAAATAAACTTTCATACACTACACGGATGAGTATAATGCCTAAGTACATAGGGTAAAAGTCATTTCGGACACAACCAGTATGTAAGAAAAAATTGGCTACTCAATCAAAAAAGAAAACAACTACAAGCCAAGTATGCTTAGAATACCTAATTATACATAAAAAATGATACATTGTTGATTAAATGATTGAGTATAAGTATAGGCCAAATATACTTAGACTTTTTTTGTAAGTATAAGTCAAGTATACTTTCTATTTTTAGTTTTAAAAAAGTATACTAGTTAGCCTGACGTGGTCATACTCAATTCTAGGGCTGTGATTATGAGGCGTGTTTCAACCGAACCAGGAAAGACCTCAATTGGATAGACCTACAACCAATCAGAGCAACGAAGCGACGCATAACGTTAGTTGTCAAATGTCAACAAAACTCAACTGCACTGTGTTGCCAAGTCCCCGTTTTTTTCTGCGAGTTGTTTTCTATGTCTGCGGGTTGAAGAGACTATTATGTGATATATAGACCCATGAGTGCAAATTTTAGCAGGCAATCTTTAAAAAAAAAAACACACATTTTACCCCCCAAATGCCCTTTTTTTCTGGAGAACCCCCTGTCACGGATTTGCTGGGCTCCTCCTCTTTGCTCTTTCCTGTTCATTACGTCTCCCCTACAGGTAATGGAGCACAGGTGTGGTGTGTTGTGCTGGTGATTGCCTTAAGGATCGCGTGTGATTGATTCCAGTATCTTGGGCTTTAAAGATCTCTCCAGAGCTGGTTGAGGAGGCCGCCGCTTCTTCTTCTCTCCCGCACCATTTTGACATTTTTGTTTCCTTTTTGCATGACACTTCAAATCACTTATTGCATACATGTTTTATTTCTCAACCTAACATATACACTGACTTTATTTAACTTGCGTTGTTCATTATTTATCTTTAATAAATATATATTTCTTTAAACGAACACTCCGCGTGGTCTTCCCTCTCTGTTTACATAGCCTGGAATAGGCAGAATGTAACAGATTGGGGGCTCGTCAGAGATCTAAACGACATTGGTAAATATTTTTTTTTTCTCTCTTCTTTTTCTTTTAATGCTTATAACAAGGTTTTGAGTAGCCTTGTTGTTTAAAGTGTTAAATGCAGATTCGTTTTGTTTAGTTGCGTTTGATTTGGAAAGCGCTGTATACGGATCTTGTAAAAGAACCGATACAGTTCATTGAACTAAATACGTTGTTTTGAATCGTTGGGAAGACGCATGGGGAGTAATTCAGATTTGTTTTTGTTTTCGTTGTTGGTGCGTGAGAGAAGGAAAATATTTTGTTAATTAGTGCCTGGGCTGTTTTTGAAGTGAGCCAGGTTGAAGAATTGGCGGTGGGCTATTGTTTGGCAGGTGTGGATCTGCACTGCGCATTTAAAAGATTGAGTGGAAGTTGCGAGTGCCCATTAAGTATTAACAGCTTGTTTGTTATTTTGATTTATTGTTTTAGTTTTTTGTTTTTGTGCTATCCTGGGCAGAGGGCACAGTCGTGGAAGCCTGCTTTAACGACATTTTGTCGGGGGAGTTTAGGCGCCGCTGATATAGTGTAATAAAAATCTCTGTCCTTGGGGTATGCATGAAGAGGATCGTTGTTTTTTGTTGTTGTTGTTTTTTTCTTTTAGGGCACTTCCTTTTGTCTCGTCTTGATGCGCAGTGTTGTGGCCACACTTGCATTGTAAAAGGTGAGCTTGTTTTTTTTTTTTTTCCTTTGGTAGTCTGTAAAGATTGTATGCTGTAGAGTTCATTTCATTTGTATGGCTAGTTTAGAGGATTTTTTCGTAGCTCCATCAGTGGAGGTTTTGAATTGTTTGACAAAGGATCAGCTACGTCAAGTTTGTGAACATTATAATTTTGATTTGGGTTTACCTAGAACAGCGAAATTGGCCCAGATAAAAGTGTCAGTTCAGGCGGAATTGGTTGTTAGGAATATTCTTTCATCACCTGCATCTCTAATTATGGAGGAATTAGCGCTAGGAGAAGCAACGTCGACACCTCTTTCGGCAGAGTTTTCCAAAATGTCACTTACGTTTGAGCAACAGAAAGTGTTAATAGAAATGCAACAGAAAGAGAGAGAAGCTCAACGTAAAGCAGAGCAGAGTGAAAGGGAAGCCGAGCGTCAATTAGAAATGGAAAGAATAAGAAGTGAACGTGAAGTGGCTTTAGCACGTCTGAGACTGGTCGCTGAAGGTAGGCTTTTATCTGATGGGGATGAGGATATGGCTCCTAGGGGGTCGGTGCGTCCCCCTGATATATCCCACATGGTTAGGTTGCTTCCAAAGTTCAATGAGAAGGATCCAGATATTTTCTTTTCTTTATTTGAGAGTGTGGCTGATGACCGTGGCTGGTCTGACTCTGAGAGAACGTTGTTACTCCAAAGTGTTTTTGTCGGTAGAGCGCAAGAAGCATTTATTGCGTTGCCTGTGCCAGACAGGAAAAATTATGTAAAAGTAAAAGAGGCAGTGCTTAAAATTTATGAATTAGTTCCTGAAGCTTATCGTTTGCGGTTTCGTAGCTGGAGAAAGGGAGACAAACAGACGTATACAGAGGTAGCAAGAGAGCTGAATAGTCACTTCAATCGTTGGTGCTCTGCAGTGGGGGTCGCTACTTTTGGAGAATTGTCTAATTTGATTGTTTTAGAACAGTTTAGGAACATCCTTCCGGAGCGAATTGCTATACATATATCTGAGCATAAGATGAAAACAGCAGCAGAAGCTGCAGTTGTGGCTGATGATTTCACTTTGACACATAAGTATAGTTTAAAGGAAACCGGTGCTGTCAATGTTTCTCAGGAACATTTTGGACGTTTCCATAAAGTTGTGAGGCCTTCTTCGTCAGGTTCATATTTGCCACCTGCTCAGAGTAGAATAGATTCACATGTTAATCGGTCACACAAGGGTACTGTGGGTTTTCACAGAGAGTCTAGGTTTTCTGCTTTTACACCTGCTAGTCAGGCTAAGAAGGATGCGGATGTGTGCCGCTACTGCTTGGACAAGGGGCACTGGAAGAAAGACTGTCCTGTTTTAAAGGGGAAAAATCTGAGAAATGGTACTGATGTTGTTAGGGGGGTCACACTTGCTGTATCAGAGTCAGTTATACCTTCTAACGTTTTGATGGCTGAGAATGAGGCTAAACCTGAAGAGTTTCTGGCTTCATATTCCCTATCAGGCCTGAGATCTGCTGGGGCTAGTGAGAGTAATGTTAGGGCTGATTCAGTTGAAACAGGTGGAAGTGTTTTTTTTCCTTTTGTTACAGATGGTTTAGTTTCACTGGTGGGTAGTTCCAGCCAGGTGCCAGTTAAGATACTTAGGGACACAGGGGCGTCCGAGTCGTTTATATTGGAGTCCGTTTTGCCTTTTTCTACTGACTCGAGCACTGGGAACAATGTTTTAGTCCGAGGAATTGGGTTACAGGTTGTCTCTGTTCCACTGCATAGGATTAATCTGCAGTCCGATTTGGTACAGGGGGAAGTAGCAATAGCAGTCCGTCCCTCTTTACCTGTAGAGGGCATACATCTCCTGTTGGGTAATAATCTGGCTGGAGAGCGTGTTTGGGGTGATGTACCGCCCCCTGTAATTGTTAGGAATATTCCCTCCATTCCAGCTGACAGTGGTGTTAGTGATCAGAAATTGTCTGTCTTTACCGCTTGTGCAGTGACACGGGCTATGAGCCGTGCCACTAATGACGTTTCACAGACTAGGGAGTTAAAATCTGTTGTTTTGCCTAATTTACCTTCTTCTCTCTCTCATAGTGATTTTGTGGCAGCTCAGAAGGAGGATGCGACATTAAAAGATCTGTTTGTTGGGGTGTTGCCACCTGAGGAGTTGCACAGTGCAGCAAGGGGTTATTTTGTTCAGGAGGGCTTGTTGATCCGGAAGTGGTCTTCTCACACTGACGAAGGAGTTGAGGACCCAGTGTTTCAAGTGGTAGTGCCAGCTAAGTTTAGAGAACTGGTCCTTCAGACAGCTCATGGGGATGTAGCGGGGCACTTGGGGGTTAAAAAGACCTATGACCGGCTTATGAAGTACTTCTACTGGCCTCGCCTAAAGAAGGAGGTGGCATGCTTCATTAAGACGTGTCATGTTTGCCAGTTAACAGGAAAGCCTAATCAGGTGTTAAAGCCTGCTCCACTTTACCCTATACCAGCTATAGGAAAACCATTTGAACATTTGTTAATTGATTGTGTGGGACCGTTGCCTCCATCTAAGTCCGGGTGTGTTTACCTGCTGACGGTGATGTGTCAGTCTACCCGATACCCTGCTGCCTATGCTTTGCGTACAATATCTACTAGAGCTGTAGTGAAAGCACTTTCACAATTTATTTCCATCTTTGGTATCCCTCACACTATACAGAGTGATCAAGGATCTAACTTTACATCACGTATGTTTAAAGAGGTGCTTGAGCAGTTACGTGTGAAACATCAGCATAGTAGCGCTTACCACGCCCAGAGCCAAGGTGCTCTGGAGCGTTTTCATCAGACATTGAAGTCGCTGCTCAGGGGTTATTGTGTTGAGCTTAACAGAGACTGGGAGGAAGGGCTCCCATGGCTAATGTTGGCGGCACGAGAGGTAACTCAGGAGAGCACGGGATTCTCACCAAATGATTTGGTCTTTGGTCATAGAGTTCGTGGGCCTCTAGCAGTTTTGCAGGGGGAACTAAAGTGTCCTGAGTCTCCTGTTAATTTGTTGGACTATGTTAATGGTTTTCGTCGTAGGTTGTTTTTAGCCTGTGAGATGGCGACTGACAACCTGACGAAAGCCCAACAGAAAATGAAGAGTTGGTACGACCGTCGGGCTGAGCCAAGGGTGTTCAGTCCTGGTGATCAGGTTTTGGCATTATTGCCGATAGCCAATTCCCCTTTCTTGGCAAAATACACAGGTCCATATAGGGTTCTTCGGCAGGTGTCAGACCTGAATTATTTACTTTCTACACCAAATCGTAGGCGTTGTACACAGCTCTGTCACATTAATCTTTTGAAGTCCTATTACAGCAGGTCTTCGGCCTCTGGGGCAGCAGAGTCTGGGAACCTGGTTATGCCTGTTTCTTTAGCCGTGGCTGTTGAGACTCCTGGGGCCTCTCCCTACATGGTGGCAGCAAGTAGTGGTGAGGAAGTAGGTCCTGATAGCAGTGTTTTGCAACCTCGTTTGAGGAATTCTGAGAAGTTGGCGGACTTGAATATTTTGTTTAGGCATTTGTCAGATGAACGGGCATCAGAAATGATGTCTTTGTTGTCTGCTTTTCCCTCCTTGTTTTCAGACACACCTTCATGCACTCATTTAATTGAGCATGATATTGATGTCGGTGATGCAGAACCAATAAGACAGCGGTTCTACCGGGTGTCACTGGACAAACAGCGACATCTAGAGGCAGAGGTGAAGTACCTGTTGGATAATAGGTTAGCAAAGCCTTCTTATTCCAGTTGGGCTTCACCTTGTATATTGGTCAGTAAACCTGATGGGACATATAGATTCTGTACCGATTACCGTAAACTAAATAACATCACAAAATCAGATTGTTTTCCACTTCCAAGGGTTGAAGATTGTGTTGATCAGGTAGGATCTGCAAAGTTTGTGAGTAAATTTGATTTGCTCAAAGGTTATTACCAAGTCCCTTTGTCAGCTCGGGCTCAGGAGGTTTCAGCCTTCATAACACCCTCTGGTTTATATTCCTACTCTGTTATGAGTTTTGGGTTACGAAATGCACCAGCCACATTTCAACGACTTATGAATCGTGTTGTTTCTGGTTTGCAGGGGTGCGCGGTGTACCTCGATGATGTGGTTGTGTACAGCGACGAGTGGTCTGAACATGTGGACCGCATTCGGGCTCTCTTTACTAGGCTTGTGGACGCTCGCCTCACTGTGAATCTAGCTAAGTGTGAGTTTGCCCAGGCCACTGTCGTATACTTGGGGAAGATCGTAGGGCAGGGACAAGTGAAGCCGGTCCATGCTAAGGTCATGGCTATTGATAATTTCCCTGTTCCCACCACCAAACCCGAGTTGCGGCGCTTTTTGGGGATGGTAGGATATTATCGTAGTTTTTGTTCCAACTTTTCTACGGTAGTAGCCCCTTTGACTAATCTGTTAAAAGCTAAAGTGAAGTTTGAATGGACTGTGACCTCTCAGGCTGCGTTTGATAATGTTAAGTTGCTGTTGACCTCGGCCCCAGTTTTGATGGCACCCCGTTTAGATCAGCCTTTCCAGATGCAGGTTGATGCAAGTCATGTGGGTGCTGGTGCTGTGCTCCTGCAGAGTGATGAGCAGGGGGTGGATAGGCCAACGTGTTTCTTCTCTAGAAAGTTTAATTGTCATCAGTTGAATTATTCCACTATTGAGAAGGAAACATTGGCATTAGTGTGGGGTCTGCAACAGTTTGACGTGTATTTAGCTGGGGGCGCTGTTCCTATTACCATTTATTCGGATCACAATCCACTTACATTCCTTCATTCATTAAAGAGTCCTAGTCAGCGCCTTATGCGTTGGGCTTTATTTTTACAGCCATACAATTTACAGATACGGCACATTCGGGGCGTGGACAATGTCATGGCTGACGCTTTGTCCCGTGCCCCAGGTGGGCTGGAGTGAGTGTTTTTGTCTGGTCTCTGTCTCTTTCTCTTCCTGTTTCTCCACTCTCTTCTTCTGCCTGGTCTCCTTAAATATAGCTTTCCAGGTACCGGGACTTGCTGGAGTTTTGGTATGGGGGGGGGAGGGCGATTGAAGCTGCTGGAGGGAAAGGGGATCGGGGCCTGTGGACAAGTGTCCTTCTGTCCAGTTCATGTATATGGGCTGTCAACACTCCTGGACCAAAGTTAAGTGCTCACTTTATGGAAGTTGTTTTAAAAATTAGAAATAATAAATTGCTTATTTTGTTGTGTGTAGGGGGGGTTTTGAAGACTGTTACAGAGGCTTTGTAAGAGCCTCTGTTTTAAGGGAGGGGGTGTCACGGATTTGCTGGGCTCCTCCTCTTTGCTCTTTCCTGTTCATTACGTCTCCCCTACAGGTAATGGAGCACAGGTGTGGTGTGTTGTGCTGGTGATTGCCTTAAGGATCGCGTGTGATTGATTCCAGTATCTTGGGCTTTAAAGATCTCTCCAGAGCTGGTTGAGGAGGCCGCCGCTTCTTCTTCTCTCCCGCACCATTTTGACATTTTTGTTTCCTTTTTGCATGACACTTCAAATCACTTATTGCATACATGTTTTATTTCTCAACCTAACATATACACTGACTTTATTTAACTTGCGTTGTTCATTATTTATCTTTAATAAATATATATTTCTTTAAACGAACACTCCGCGTGGTCTTCCCTCTCTGTTTACATAGCCTGGAATAGGCAGAATGTAACACCCCCGAGAAGCTATTGTTTAGGGCTAGTAGTTGGCGGGTTTTGTTGTAAAGACTTGGCAACCCTGTCTGCAGGCGCGCTGAAATAAACGATCTTTGCCGGTGTTGTAAAATAAAAGAATATAATGATACACAGAGTACTTACCCAACATGATCATCATTTCTGAGAGAAATAGTGAAGGTGAATGCAGATACAAACAAGCTCTCCGTTTAGGATTAGAACAAATATAATCCAAGCCCCTTTGATGACGTGGTGATTACGTTACTGTTTATCATCTGTCCATCATCGTCTAAAGCCCGCCCGATGATTTCATTGGTCCGAATATTTTCTGTTCAGGCATAATCAGTCCTCAATAGATCAAGTCCAGACCGAACTGCCCGAGCTCAAATGTTGTGGACGGGGCTGAGTTCGGCTGGCATCCAGGCTATAGCACACTTGAATAAACTTCTTCTTCGTAAGGATAATCTAGTCCTGTAATCATAATTAGTGTGAAAATGAATAAAAATTGCTGGTGTTTTACTGCCTCTAGTGGTGATTTCAGGTGGAAAATGCAGTGAATTGTATGTTTTCTACATTTTGCAAAAAGTTATTACACCATGTTGCTCAGATTACAGTTCTGTTTTTGCTACTAGCGGTGCAGAAATCCCACACTTGACCTTTACACCCTAATGTCACGATACAAATTTTTACTAGACCTCAGAGACTAAGGTGTCTTGGACACATATATCTGATTTGCCGTATCTGGACATGCCTGTCTAAACCCCAGAACCCTGCGTTCCTGGCCGTCACATAGCGCTCCACCCGGAGCAGAGACACTAGCACCCCCTCTGGCGGGATGACCCTTAAGGTCCCGGCATGTCAGAGCACTCCGCGGGGATCCTTACCTCCCGGTATGGGGCTCTCGCTCTGTTTTCTCATCCTTTCAAACGAACGACACTGGAATTCTTCAAGGCCAAAGAGCCAAAGATAAATCAAGTGAAGATTATAGAGGACTGCGCTTCTGAGAAGATTAAAAAAAAAAAATCATGGGAGTTGCTATAATTTGTGATTTCGCTTCTTCTTCTTTTTTGTAGTGTCCTACAGGCCTCGTTTCTTTCATAAATGTGATGTAGTCGATGAATTCAAAGGTACAAGGATCTAACAGTTTTAGTTAAAAGAATAAAAGCTGTACTCCTAATTTAGTATCCCGCTCGCTATCTGTTTTGGATTAGGTGTATTTGTGTAAATCAACTTCTAAAGTTATCGCTAAGCTAACTTCTGTCGAGGGCCACATGTTGTAGAGACGCACTCTTCTGTTTTATTATGACGCTTGACCCATTCTGTTTCATCTCCAGGACCTGCAAATTGCTCTCAGAGGCTTAGCAGAGGGATTTCGAAGCTATCTGTAGTTGGCTTTAATTGATGTCCCCTCAGGTTCTGTCATGTGAGGCAAAACAGAGTCCTCAAACTTTCCTAATGAACGGCATTCGCAGACAACAACAAGAACAGCCCCTCTAATTTTGGTCAATCGCTGCTGTAAATATAAGTCCCCTCAAATGCCCTGGGAACATGTTAATGTACAAAAGAGTCTCTCTGGAAATACTTTGCTTAATTCCACTGGAGTAGCTTATAATCATGCCCAGACGGAATCTGCAGACTCATTTTTTTTAGATTATATGCGCTAATTTTGGTAAGAAATCTGGGGAATATTTTATTTTTATTTTATGTATTTTTTTGTTGCAGAGACTTTTAGTGTTCAATCATCCTGACAAGTCAATGAATGGATCTTGTTAATTGGATCATTTTAATGAATCAATTGCATCTGTTCACTAAACCATGAATGATTCGTTCATCTGAATGATTTATTCATAAATTGGAATTCGTTCGAACAGCTCATTCAACTTTAAACTGCTCCTTTTTTTGGCATGTCAACATATTCATTGATATTCATTAAACTAAATATTAGTTATTATAACATTTTATTTTATATAAGGTTTATTATTAATAATATTTAATTGATTAATAATATTAATATATTAGTAATATTGAACTCTCTCTTTTAGACACGTCAACAAAATAATTAATGATAATTAAACTACACATTAATTGATTATTATTAATATTTACTACTCTATAAGCTTAATTATTAATTGTTATTAGAGATGCACTGAACCATGTCTTCAGACAAATCAACAAAAAATATAATTAAACTATATATTAATTAATGAATGTATAATTATTGATTAATGTTTAAAAATGATATTGGCTTAATTATTGATACATACAATTTTATAATATTTTATTAAGTATTATTGATTAATAAATATTAATATATTATTAGTATTCAAGCTTATTGTACTGTCAACAAAATAATTAATAACAATTAAACTACATATGAATTGATTATTAATGACATGAACTCTATAAGCTTGATTAATAAAACTTGTCTTCAGACATGTAAAAAACTATATATATTAATAATTATTCATTTTAAATATTCTATAAGCTTAATAATTAATTACTATTCATAACTAAATTTTAATAAAAGAGACTCATGGACTGGAATTGACTGTCTTTCAGACATGCCAACACATTTTGTTAATATTAATTCAACTAAATATTAATAAACTATTTTTAATTATTGTATAAGCTTAATTATTAAATAATATTAATTAATTAATTAATAATAATAAAAACAGCAATAATAAACATTAAATTAAATTTATTTTTGCAGTTGTGTTTGAAAGGCTAATATAGAAAAAAGTGCCCGATGTTTTCCAGTGGTGTATAAATGAACCCTCTTTGAATGAAAGCTATGTTTCGGATCAGGACTGTTCTGCAAATACAAACCCATCGAAGAAAAAAATAGTCAAAGGGAAGAGGTCCTCTCTCTCTCTCTCTCTCTCTCTCTCTCTCTCTCTCTCTCTCTCTCTCTCTCCCTCTCTCTCTCTCCTCTCAGCGTAACGGCAATGCTTTCCAAATACAGCACACAAAAGCCTCAAGCAAAAGGAAGAGGCGAAAGACAAAATAAGCATGCCATTTTAAACAAACTGGCTCCACTGACAGTCTGAATGTCATTACTTGAGGTTGCTCCACAGGGAACCATGACAGCCTGTTTTATGGGTGGTGTGACATCCAATGCCTGGAATGAGGTCACTCGACCGGACCACCGGGGAGGAAAACACACGATGAGCCTGTGTCATCTGCTGAACAGGAGTTTGTTGACATTGTCAGTGTGGTCAGACAAATGAGGAACTTTTCAAGATAATTGTTAATAATGACAAAATTATGAGATTCAATTAAAGAGGACTTCGAATGATTAATGACATTGATGACAATATAAAGTCTTTACTGCCCCTCATATTGATCTAAACCTGTACATTATTAGTATTTTTGTCTTGTTTCCAGTCTTGTTTAAACTTTGTCACTTTTCACAAATGTGTGTGCACAGTGTGTGTAAACAACCTAAACAGCCTATAATGGTATAAATCCACCCAATACTTTTTTTATAATTCCATCAATCATTATCAATCTCTCATAACACACCGTTTCATATTTCCTTCTACTTTTACGTAAGAGTAGGGAAACCCCCGCCCACGACTGTTTTAGCATAGATACACCCCTGATTGAGGAGCACAGAATCCACCGTTTCTGCCACCGTTTATCACTAATAGTTTTTAGCTCCTGATATTATTCTGTTTTTTTGCATTAGGAACACTATGACCATGTCTACAGACCTACAAAATTTGTACGAGAAAACCTACAAAACACATACGAGAACAGTGACAGAATATATCTGTACACCAATCATCATACTAAATCAGGTAGAAGAACAATCTGTCTTCTTCTTCAAGAGATATTAACACTTTCTTCAGTTGCAAATGTACCACCAAAAAGAAAAAAGCTACTGAGGACATATTCTGTAAAATGTTATATATTTGTGCAAATCATTTTACGAATGACTGCTTCATAATAATAATAATGCGTTCGATTTATATAGCGCTTTTCAAGGCACTCAAAGCGCTTTACATTGAAGGGGGAATCTCCTCAACCACCACCAATGTGCAGCATCCACCTGGATGATGCGACGGCAGCCATATTGCGCCAGAACGCTCACCACACACCAGCTGATTGGTGGAGAGGCAACGTGAGTCAATATCAATGCATTGTGCTTTAACTTCATATCCAGAAGAAGTAAGGATGGCACTTCATATTTTGTGAATGTTTGCAAATTTCCTTTCTGAATGAGCTGAATGCTGTAGAGCAGTGTTGCCACAGTTACTTTGAAAAAGTAATCTGATTACTGATTACTCCTTTAAAAGGTAATTTAGTTACTTTACAGATTTTAAAAGTAACTAAGTAAGATTACAAGTTACTTTATTAGTTACATTCAGCAGTTGCCGACAACACCCATTGCCGCCTCAACATAGATATGACAACCAGTTTTGCCAACACTCACTTTACTGGAAGTGCATTTTTAACAGTAACGTCAACAATGTATCTCCTGACATTTTAAGTCGAAATTAAAAAATATTTCCTGAAAAAATACTCTCCCCCAGATGCAAGAAGAAAGCAAAAATATAATTTTGTATTTTATTCTATGGAAAATGACTAAAATAGTAACTCACAGTGACTTGGATAAATTACTTTAATCTGATTACTGGTTTGGAAATAGAAACGCGTTAGATTACTCGTTACTGGAAAAGTAATCAGATTAGAGTAACACGTTACTAGTAACACGTTACTGGCGTGATGCTATAGAGTAATATGGCTAAAGTTAATATAAGCTTTGGACTATAGTTATGCCGTTAGTTTTATCCCGATAGTACTCACCGTCTGTGTAATTCATAAACGCACGTTTATAGATTAGCATGAAGGCAAATGCTAGTCGATGAGTTGAATCAAAGTAAATCCACAACAATAAAAGTTACATAAATGATCCACTAATCATTTAGAAATGTCCAGGTGTAGACTAAAAGTAGCAATCTCTTCCTGAGTCTCTCATCTGTGTCCGACTCCGGTCCAAACATATTAAGGCTGCACTCACTAACTGATTTTTTCTGACATTTTGGCTGAGTGAGATTGGCCTGTTTTTTTGTTGATCGACTATCCGAAGCTCTTGAAAGCCTGGTACACACTGTGCGATTTATAATAGTTCTTTATGATTGTTGCTGGTCAGACTGTACGAACATGATCCCCGCTGTAAGCCATGTTACAATCTAAGATCTAAGTGTCATAAAATGTCAGACCCCACGCAAAAAAACTTGTCCGGTGTTTTATATCATCAATGAATTGTGACAGTGAGCTGCATTACACACGGGATTGAAATGGTGGCTGCAACGAAATCTCTAGCGCTCATCTTGGTCATGGTTTGTCTTGAAAAATGGCGGTCGTTGTAGGAGAAGTCACAAAATTTTGTCTGAGGTCAAATTTTTTAGGATTTGCAAAACTTGTCTCAGATGGCCAAATTATGACCAGCATCACACAGTGTGTACTCGGCTTAAAGGATCAGTGCCCGGTTGCATAAAACACCTTAAGTTTTTCCCTTAAGTATGATACTTAAGGCGTGATTTCCCCTTATCTAAGGGAATGATTTAAGGGTGTTGCATATAATCCCTTAAACGGTTCTCTTAGGTAAGGGACGCCGCTAAGTGTTTCACGACTGCAACCCAGGTTTAACCGTTATAAAATTCTACTGTTGCCATAGACACGCTACGCTGGCGGGTTAGAGAGTGCAGCTGAGATTCAACAAGAGGAATATTACACAGAGTGAGAGAACATTATTGTCTTAAATCAAATAAAAATGATCACTGCTGAGGATGAACGATTTGAAGATCACGACAAAATAAAATACTATGCTTGGTAACGTTATTTGTTTCACACGTTAGACCTTTTTAGCAAAAATCAGCTTCAACACCGGCAGAGCGCCAGCAGCACGCCAAACCATGCAGCAAAGTGAGGTTTTATTGCTTCTTTGTTAACAATTATTTTAGTCTATTGTTAATTTTACTTAGAACAGCCTCGATATAATTTTTAGATTTTTTTCATTATTCCTTCAAAACACTTGTGAACTGCAGAAAGACGCAAATATCCTCTCCAGCCGCGACAAGAGAAAAAGTGCTAGAACTGCAGAGAGACATCCTACTGCTTCAAAAGACAAAACTGCAATTAGAGATCGAAAAACTTAAAAAGGAGAAGGAAAATCAAAACCTTTACAACTTCATTCTTAATAACAAACTAATGCAGCTACAAAGTGAAGGAAAAATAAAATGCACATCAATTGACGAATATTTTTTTTTATGACAGATCTGACAGGCATTGTATTTATTTATGATTTATTTATTTATATTTCATTTATTTATATGTATGACTATTGTCCATAGGCTACTAGCTAAACTAATTAAAGAATGCATTTACGATGGCATCTCTGACAACAAATCCAGCCCGTTGAAAATCTTGTTGATTTTCTTCATGAGCCTCTTCTGCTTCTGCTTCTTGAGCCTCTTCTTCGACATCATCTCCCTCTTCACCATACATCTTTGACATGTTAAAAAGAACAACGCTGGCGACAATAATTCTGCAGACGCGCAGCTCGCTGTGGAGACAGTGAAATCTGCGTTTGAGCTGTCCGATCGTCCTCTCAATTATAGACCGTGTGTGTGTCAACGCATTGTTGTATCTTTCATAGGATCAAACGATGACCATAATTATCAACAAGTCAAAATACATTTTAATACATTGATAAAATATTTTCAAAAGGTTGACAAGCCTATATGTTTTTACTTAATTTTCAACTTTTTAAAGTTAATAGGCTATAGCTCTCTGTCAAAATCCTAGAGTCATGTGTACTCCCTGGCCATGATGCAACAACATTTCTAATTCTGCACACATGGTCACACTAGCTGCACATTAACAGAATGGTAATTTTTTCTGTTCTTCATGCGTGCGGGGAGCCTGAATTCTGACATGTGTGCCATCGATTACACCACTTATTCGAGGAAACCCCGCTTTCCGAAAAAAAGAGGTTTGAATGGCATCCAGTTCAACACGCGATGAAAATGTCACAGTTTGGCTTAAATGACGGCCGACGGCCCCTGCTACCCGGTTAGTAACTCCACTAACTGACGATTTATGAACATGGAAAACATCTCCCACAGACTGGAAACTCCCAGTTGCAAAGAACCGAAGTGCTATAAGCAACTGTAACACAGAGGGTAGTGAGCGGTTGCGCTGGGTAACATGATCAAGATCGCCTTCCAGTTTGTTAGCGATCTCATATATCCCGCGGCGATCAAATCTATATTCGCGAAGCAGTTTTTCATCGCTAAGATGGTCCAGAGGATTCTCTCTATCGCGAAAAATTAGCTTTGGCACATTTACATCTTCAACAGGATCAATAAACTCAGCTATTTTTTTCTCATTAATGTTCGTCAACTCTTAAGGTAAACTTTTCCTAACCTTAAACTATACTTAGGAAAATGACAGTTAAGGGGCTTTATGCAACACTTAACGGTTTTTAAGGGATTACTTAAGTGAAAAATAGACATTTGAGGATAATTCTAAGGGTTTATGACGTTTCAGTTTAATAAACCCTTAAGTGATACTTAAGGGTTATTTTATGCAACACCCTTAAGTTTAAGGGAAACCTAAGGGCGATCTTAAGGGAAATTTTCACTTAAGGTGTTTTATGCAACCGGGCACTGGCCTCTTCTGGAAGGCTGGTGAGCAGCAGCTGGAGAGCAGCAGCTCATTTGCATTTAAATGGACACAAACAAAAATGGTACGTTTTTGCTTACACCCAAATAGGGACATAATATGTCCCCTTTAGAACAAGCTTAATTCTGTGCCAATAGGGCAAGAAAAATAATCTTGTTTCTGTTTGAAATCTTCTTTCTGTCCCAAACAGATTTTTTTCTCTCACCATATTGGCAGATAATTTAGCTTGTTTCAAGATTTTGTTTTAAGTAAAGCATTTTTTTTTTTTTTTGCAGTGTATGACTTTCTTTCTTCTGTTGAGAGATTTTAATATTGTGTCAAAAAAGCATCATACATGTTTGCGGGAAACAGATGAAATTTAAGCCAGTGAGTTGAAGTCAAGAAACAGATCAATCTGATTCAAACAAATCATTCAAAACAGTTTGATGAACTGAATGAACTGAAACATTACCAAAAGACAAAAAATTGGGCCACCATTCCTGTTGAAATTGACTGTGAGCTAAGGTTTATGCGTCAGACATTAGATCGAAAAATCAGGTGTTTAAATTCCAGAAAATAATTCAGGTCCAAATATATATTATTTTTTCTTTGATTAAGACTAAGCTTTTTTTAATTATTTTTTGTCCTTTTGAAGTGGCCCGTAACTTGATTTAAAAAATATTTTAAAGTTTATTAAAATAAATAGTTTACACTCTGTCTTTAATGAAATAAAAGGTAATATTGACTTTAAATGAGATACATAACAAATGTTCTAGGAGTTTACATGTTTAATTTACACAAACCTCCTTCAGTACATCCCAGCTGACTTGAAAAAGAAAAAAAATCTTTGATTTCTCTTGGGTATTTGTGTTAACTTGTGTTCAAAGCATGTTATTTACACACACACACACACACACACACACACACACACACACACACACACACACACACACACACACACACACACACACACACACACACACACACACACACACACACACACACACACACACACACACACACACACACACACACACACACACACACACACACACACACACACACACACACATCCATTATTACACAACAGCCTTTGTTGTGGATCCAAAGCAGGGATGAGTGTGTTTTTTGTGTGTCTTTACACTGAAACAAACAGGTTTTAAGTCCAGTAGGTGTTGTTTGACTCAGACTAAACAAAAAACAAAGCTGCATAATGTGTCTAGACAGTAATGTTAACAAGCTGCCTTTAACAACTCCTTTGTTGTAAAACTCCCAATACAGAGAAGAGATGAGCTTTAATAGAGTGAACCCATGAACGCCCACCGTTTCACTGGTTCCAAAAGCATTTTTTCAGTTTGTTTCACCATAGATATTGTAGTGAATCACAGAGATGGATCACGACATCACAAACTTTAATTTGATCTTGAAAAAGGTACACAACTATATATTATATACTTATATAATTTAAAGAACTATCCTAAGCTTTGCGAATGTTGTAATTAAAAGAGCAAAAATGACTTTAAGTCATCAAAAAATATGAAAAATATATTAAAATATATATGCAAATATGTAGGTTGATTAAACATAAAAAGACTGTTTCAGTTACCTTACTTGTTATAGAGTCCAACAGTCGTTGTGGAAGTTAACAATTAACTTATGAACCTTTAAAAACAGCTTTACTTTGAGCTACGAGGTTGTTAATCGGTGCTAATTGGTTTTGTTGAAGTCGTCTGTCCGCAGTATTTTAAAGCTACACTGTGTGATATTTTCCCCCATTGAGCAGTGTAATGACCATCCAGTGAATATTAGTTTCTGTTCCTCTCAATTCCAATTTCGTTTTAGCTCATACGGTGGCTGATTTAGTCCAAGATTAACATGGCTTCCAGTTCGACCTCGTCCATGAGTGTTCCTTCAAGTGATGAGGTTACTTTAAAAAACTATTATAATTTGCAGTTATTTCATTTGTCAGTTAACATGTAGGTTATGGCATCTATGTAAAATGAATAATAGTTTTATGTTTTCGTTATTTTTTTTTACCATTTCATTGCTAACATCAGCTATCACGTTCCCAGACGAATACAAGCTAATCTTAGTAAAGTAACTTTTATCAGTCCTTGGCGACTCTGATACATATCCTCAAGAATAAGAATGATCCTCCATCAGCAACAGAGACAGACTTTCAGGTTTTCATATAGCAGTCTCAAGCAATCCCCCTCTTCACATTCGACACGGTGCCATCGAGGGTTAAAACGCGAAAGGTGAAGCTTGAATTTATGTGTATGTCCCTCTTTGGCTAATGTACTTTCAAAATGGAGGGCCAACATGGCGACCGGCATACGAACCCCGAAATATATTTTCAATGGCATATTAGAAGCTTACGAGAATACTTTATTACTTGTAAGAAGTAAATATACATTAATGAGCACATATATTTTTGAAAGAACTAAGTGTTTTTAGCTAAGAATAAACTACAAAAAGTATACACAGTGTAGCTTTAACATAATTTAAAAAAAAATCATGTTTAACAAAAGAATTCATGGTAAAAAATAAATAAACTACATTACCCATGACACTGTACAAAAATTTCACAAAGCTGAGTCAAAACAGGCACAATATGCCAAAATAGCTCTTTAGCTCCGCCTACTCCCCTCAAGCAAAGTAATCAAGTCGATCTCCCAGTAAAATCAAAATACTGATTTTTTTTTTGTTTTAATATTCAGGCATAAAATTATGACAACTTAGAGGTGAAGTAAATCCAGTAACACTGATAATCTCTTCATCACGGCACCTGTTAGTGGGTGGGATATATTAGGCAGCAAGTGAACATTTTGTCCTTATAAGTTAATGTGTTAGAAGCAGGAAAAAAGGGCAAGCGTAAGGATTTGAGCGAGTTTATCAAGGGCCAAATTGTGATGGCTAGACGACTGGGTCAGAGCATCTCCAAAACTGCAGCTCTTGTGGGGTGTTCCCGGTCTGCAGTGGTCAGTCTCTATCTAAAGTGCTCCAAGGAAGGAACAGTGGAGAACCGGCGACAGGGTCATGGGCGGCCAAGACTCATTGATGCACGTGAGGAGCGAGAAGGCTGGCCGTGTGGTCCGATCAAACAGACGAGCTACTGGAGCTCAAATTGCTGATAGAAAGGTGTCAGAATATACAGTGCATCGCAGTTTGTTGTGTATGGGGCTGCATAGCCACAGACCAGTCAGTGTGCCCATACTGACGACCCCTGTCCACCACCTAAAGCGCCAACAGTGGGCACGTGAGCCTCAGATATATTTTCACAATAAGGCAATTAAACAGAACTGTATAATTATGAGGCTGAAAACACATTATCCACACATTTATCTGCAATTAAGATTTGTGTTATATTGTTGAGAAGTGGTTATTTTTAGGGCAGTTGTGAGTCTAGGGGTTTAAAAAATTAGTCAAATGTAAACTATTATCGATAGGTATTTTTTAAGCTGTTCTATACTGTACTTTTCAGCATATGTAAAGTGTAAACGTACAAATGCCTACAGATTTTAATGTGATCAAGCTGGAATAAAACTAGCATCTAGGTTGTGCCAAATGTAAGTGCAAGTCATGGTTTTATTGCCTGAGGGTTTTCTGCAGTAAAGTCTTGAGAGAGGAAATCTCCTACGTGGATCTTAACCAAACGGCTAATGAGAAAATCGTCACCATCCTTCAGCCGGCAGGTTCATGCTGTGTTTTAAAGAGCGCTGAAGAGGGGGTCAGTGTGCTCCAGGCTGTTCTCCACCCCAAGGTCATGGAACTGTGAAGTCATACACTGCTGTTCAGTCGCCCTCACAATTACTAGCAGGAATGACTCAGGGAATCCTTGGAAAGGAGGAAATGAGATGGAATTCTGCACATTGTCTTTCAAATTTCCTATTCCATTGCAAGCGCCAATGGCATATTGGTCACGGCTTGTGGTTTGTAATTCAGATTCTCTAGGGAACATTGCAGAACCTTCTAGAAAGTTGTTGTTTTTCTCGTTTTGAGGGATGTGCAACATGTATTGTTTGACTCCTTCTCAAAATCAGCTGTCTGGAATGAATACCACAACATTCCTGTAGGATTCTTGAACTGGGGCGATTGGCTCGTCCCATTCCCTCCCCAAAGCGGAGTTATTTGTCTAACTGTATTTTCAAACATTTCAATTTCATATCTCACATGCTGGATATTCTCCCGCTTTTAAAATACACAGACTAACGGCTGCTTATTTTAATGTGGTGAGATGTAATGGGCCCGACAGTCAATCACTTACAGTCTCCCGTTGATTTAAAACCTCCAGTAGTAGAACGTGAGTTGACGGATTACTAATGGTACATTTTTTCCCAGCTTTTCCCTTTTCCGACTGCTCATTCCCAGATGAGCACGGAGCATTTCCGACAGACAAAAACAAAGTTCAGAATGTAGAACGGACACTTTGTGGTGCTGCTGGACGTCATTAAGGGTGCGGGAATGGGAATCTGGCGCCTCGGATATCAAATTGAATTGCTCTGGATGGCCTCCGCCAGACAATCATAGATTAAGCCTGCTGAAATTGTTCCATGTTGTGTGCAATTTACATTCTGCATAGGGCCAATGGGCTCCTTGGATGCTGATAGGAAACAGAAAGCGGATAACTAGACAGTAAATTCCCCTTGACACTATAGAAAGACATAATAGTTATTTTGATATATGACATATCGGTATTACTTAGCTGTGTATTATCAAGAAATAACAAGATTTAGTTCACATGGTTTTCTGGCATTAACTTGTGCATCGGCTGAACAAACTGTAGGTTGTAAATCAGTATGTTATTTTATGTAGTTTTTAATACTCAGATTTATGAGGAAACAAGTTTAAGATTTACAGAAGGAAGTTGCTGAATTTTCTTACATTTCTTATTTTATTTATTTATTTATTTATTTATTTATTTATTTATTTATTTATTTTGATAGACATGTCTTTCCTAATCCAAATATTGCCGCTCATGTCTGTCTGTGAGACTTTTTTGTTTAGTTCTTTTTGTTTTATTGTTTTGTTTTGTTTTGGCTCTTTCGTTTTTTTTTTTTACTGTTTTGTTTTGTTGTTTTGCTTTGCTTGTTTGCTGTTTTGTTTTGTTGTTTTGCTTTGCTTGTTTGCTGTTTTGTTTTGTTGTTTTGCTTTGCTTGTTTGCTGTTTTGTTTTGTTGTTTTGCTTTGCTTGTTTGCTGTTTTGTTATTGCTCTTTTGTTTTGGTTGTTTTGTTGTTTTGCTGTTTTTTTGTTGTTTTTTTGTTGCTGTTTTGTTGTTTATCTTTGCTTGTTTTGCTGTTTTGTTTTGTTGTTTTGCTTTGATTGTTTTGCTGTTTTGTTGTTTATCTTTGCTTGTTTTGCTGTTTTGTTTTGTTGTTTTGCTTTGATTGTTTTGCTGTTTTGTTGTTTATCTTTGCTTGTTTTGCTGTTTTTTTTTGTTGTTTTGCTTTGATTGTTTTGCTGTTTTGTTTTGTTTTGGCTCTTTTTTGGTTGTTTTGTTTTTGCTGTTTTGTTGTTTTGCTGTTTTGTTTTTGGTTGTTTTAGTTTTTTGCTGTTTTGTTTTGTTGTCTATCTTTGCTTGCTTTGCTGTTTTGTCTTGTTTTTGCTCTTTTTTTGGTTGTTTTGTTTTTGCTGTTTTGTTGTTTTGCTGTTTTGTTTTTGGTTGTTTTAGTTTTTTGCTGTTTTGCATTGCTTTGCTGTTTTGTTTTGTTTTGTTTTTGCTTTGTTTTGTTCAAACTACTGAACATAATCCATTTAAAAGTCTTTGTTTTGTAGGTAACTTCAACTTTAGATGCCCAAACTATATTATGCTTGTGTAAACTTTGTGTCTGAAATGTAAGATTACAGTATGAAAATCTCCCAGTACTTTCAAACTATATTTTTGCATACAAAATGTCAACTGCAATTATCATCATAGTATTTTCATATTAAATTGTTATTAGTATTGACATTTTTCCCCCCATATATTTAACCATTTCTTCGATTCTTTTCTTGTTCTTACTTTCAGGGTCTGCAAAAGTAGTTGATGTTATATTAATAATAATAATATATAATAATAGGTCATAAACAGACGAATTCCAAGAGGCTCCTTGATCCTTTGGTGCTCAGGCCCTAATAATAGAGGATGTTGCAAATCGTTCACTCACTCTCTCATATACGGACTCTAAAAATACTTTTTTTTGTGTGTGTATGTTTTTTTTCCCCTTGCTTCTCATTGTTTCTTGCTGGTAAATGGTTAAAAGAACAACAGCTTAAAGAATAGCTGGAATTTACTCACCAAAACATTAAACAATGATGCTTAGTAAATATAACATTACTCATCATACTGTATATTTGAAAACCCAGATCCCTGGACAAGATGAGGCAGATGTTTTACCATTTTAAATATTATTATAACTTCTGGCCTTTTCAGGCACCCCGTCACATCACTCCTTAAGGCAGAAGTGGCCAATAGCCCTGGATCCTGTCAGATTGAAAACAGCTGAAGTGGACAGTTCATCTGTCTCTCTTCATTTTGTTACACCCCACCTTGTCAGACATAGGTATCTGGAGGTGAGGACTGCAGAGTTGGGATGGTATGTGAAGGAGAAGTGTTGATTGCTGACTTCAGTGCAGAACTGGACTCAAGGAGCAGATTGGGATGTTGAAGATCACTGGGGTGGTGGTGTGGGAGTTGCACGGTTGAACGATCTCATGCAGGGGAAAACGTTGAGTCTTCACAGCAATCATGCAACACGGCCACGCTTGGTTATTTGGTTATGAAGGAAACCAGCTTCCAAAACTGCCTAGGGGGTCCATCTATTGAGGAATGAGGGAGTTATTGTCCAGCTGAATGTTCACAATTGGCCTCCCATCACTCTTATATTTAAATAAACAGGCTACTATAAGATTATTCAAAAACGTGAGTGAAGTTTCAATATGGATTAAACTGGAAAATTAATCTAACATTAAATGTTAGATTTTGATAATTGGGTGTCCACTTTGAGCACTTTAATGTCAGTGTGGTTGATTCATTTGTTTTATTCATCTTCAAAAATGTATTCTTGATTTAAAAAAATAAAATTGTGAGAAAAAACAAACAAAAACCTATTGTACCGCTTTATTTTACAGTCCTGTTCCCCATTTACTTACTAAGTACTAATTATAGTAATAACTACTAACCCTGAATCTACCCCTAAACATAAACTTAACTCATGTAGTCACCTTAGATTATCCAGTACTGTCTTGGGTAAGAACACTGTAAGTACATGTACTGTAAATTATTTTATTTTTGTATTATTATTATTTGTATTATTATTATTATTGATTAATAATTAAGCCCATAGAATAATTAAAATGAATGATAGTTCATCAATATTTAGTTTAATTAATATTAATATATTTGTTGGCGTGTCTTAAAGAGATTTAGTTATTAATTAATCTTAATAATTAAACCCATAGAATATTTAAAATCGAAAGACAAAGTTCAATAAGCTTAATTAATAATATATTCATATGAATTAATCAATCAAACTTAATATGGTTCTTAAAGTATTGATAAATTTAATATTATGATATACTTTATTTACTAAAATTAATATTTACAATTAATAATTAATATATAGTTTAATAATATATTTTTTGTGGATGTGTCTGAATACATGGTTCATGGTTAGATGGTTCTAATATATATTATGAAGTGTGGACAATTTATTAAACTTTGTGTATTTAGGATACATAAATTGTTAGATGTAATATTACCTTGAATCATTATTATGCTGTTAAAAAAAAGTTGCTGCATTATATTTTTAAGTACAATCAACTTAGATGTTTAAGTAATTTCAACTTAAATTACATTAAACTGGCTTTAATAATTTCGAACATATAGTTAATTGAGTTAAAGCAATGTAAAACATATGTTGTCATAACTTATTTATCATCTATTTAGTTTTTTTTTACAATGTATTTAATAGTATTATTTAGCAAGGAAGGATGCATTAAATCAAAGATTGATCAAATAATTAAATTACATTTTATAATATATTATACACTGTAAAAATATGTTGGTTTAACTTAAAAAGTAAGTTACCTGTTTGCCTTTGTAGTTCATTAAGTTAATTTAAAAATAAAACATTTAAGTTATTACATTACAACAAAGTGATTGATTTACTAAATAGAAACTCAAAATATTATGTTATCTTAACCACATAAATGTTTTACATTTATTTGACAAAAAATTAAAGTTGCGATAAATTATTATTATTATTCTTACAGTGTAGAAAAGCTTTTTATTGTATTTTTGATCAAATAAATGAAGCCAATTTTCATTAAGCAGATTGATGTGTGTCAAACCGAAGAGAACAAATGACTTTTAACAGAAGTAGATTGAACATTTTTGCCTTTGCATAGATATTTGCAGCGAGACTGGAGGTCCACATACTCACTCCGTCATGACACCTTCCAAACACACTCAGATAACCTTTCCGCCCTCTGGCGCTCGACACATTTGTCGCTCATTTGTTCCATGTTGCAGAGAAACTGTAATCCTTCCTGAAAACCTAAAGTTGTTCTAATGAGCTGTAAGTCAGAGGAGTTCATGTAAATGATCCTTTCGCTACTACAAAATCATCTGGCATGGGCTGTGTTTGTTTGGCCAGAATTTCTAGCGCAACATTACCCATGGGAATGATGGACACCTGGATGAACGGCCTAAACACGGCTACATTTGCTCACAGTGACTGATTCCCTGGGAACATGAAACCTTTAGACTGTTGTTTCTCTAAATTGCGGATTTTTGCATTATAAAAAGACTAATGAATTGTGAAAAATGCAGTGTTTTTGAACTGAATGGCAGCGGTTTGGAAAGAATAGAACTGGTTTTGAATGCGTCCCACCATGTTAAGCTGGTGTCTTTGTGAGTGTTAAACTGGAGAGCAGTTGCTTGTTTTTCGGCTGGTTGAGCCCAGTGTTGTTTGCTCACGGGGTAGCAGATCTTTTCACAGCTCGGTGCGGATCTTAATGTGCCGATCGGCCCCTTTCCATTCATAATAAGACTTCCAATGAATAAGTAATTTTCTGCATCTCTCTTTGTATATTTTGAGTTTGGCTGCTCATTTGTTACTCCATTTATACAGTTAAATGTAATTAAGTAGAACAGATTTAATTAGAGCTGGGTTTCTATGGCTACATTAGTTTGGTTTACCTTGTGGGAATAAACTGGAAAGAGTCCCTAACAAATCAATATGAAGAAGAACTAGTTAATTAGCACATGGTAATATAACAACTATTTCACAAGTTAGCGATTTCGTCTGAATTTGTTGTTTGATTTGATTTGTATGCAAAGTGTAAAAAAACCTGCGTTGTATTAAAACGTATTAATGAGATTGTGTGAATTTTTCACAAATTCAGCAAAAATATAAAATAGTTAGAAATTGACATTTGTCAAGTTTGTAATTTTTGTAATTTTCAGTAAAAATAACACATTTGATATAGATATTCTGTTGCTATGATAATTACTCATATCCATATAAAACATAGACCTGAAAATGAAATTTTCTAACCTAAACTATAATAAATCTTGAATGCTTTGGAGCACAGACAATACTACTTTTAAATTGTATGTGAAATATATATTTTCCAACATAAATTGTGATATAATCAAACCCATAAACAAATTTCAAACTTGAGGTTGATATCTCAAAAAATGTGCTTTTAGAAAGACTTTGTTTGAGCGCAGTACCAACCACTTCCACTAGATGTAATTCGCTTCACATTGATTTCCAACAGTACAAGTTTGACTATTTTTTTTAAGGACTATTTAACCTTTTTTAATCATGTTGATGTTTTCAGGTTTTTACAAAGCCTTTAACACCATATTTACAAAGTAACACCATGACACATGCATTGGATTGACATGAGAGCAGACGTTGTTACGTGGATATGAGATTTTTGTCAATAAAATGTTTTTGCACAAATGGAGCACTTGCATCGCTTCATAAAATTAAGGTTAAACCACTTGATGTTTTCATTACCTTTCTGGGGCTTGAAAGTGGGAGTTGCGTGGACTGTCAATGGGGGGACAGAAAACTCTTAGATCTTATAAAATAAAATCTTTGTGTTCCGAAGATCCAAAAAGGCGGCCTTAACTGCTATGTAGTTACATCAAAAAATAAGTATAATGTATGTATTGTGTGCATACTGTATTGCTGTGCACTTTTGCTGATATTGAGGTGGGATACGGGGTAAAGTTATGGACAGGTGTGATGGTTTGGGTGAAGTTTTTTTTGTTTTTAAAAAACGAAATAAATTAATAAATCAAGCTTTTATTACATGACACTAGGCTACAGCATTCAGAAAAAGAACAGTTTGTGATTTACGCTCCTAAGGGCTTTCACACTTTTCCGAAAGTGGGCTTTCTCTCAGTTGACCTGATGAATTCTCCAAAGCAGGGTTGAAACATAAACATCGTGTGTTCATCAATAATATGCATCTAGACCTGAAATGGAAAATGATGGGCCGCCTCAAGAACTGCCTGCTCTCGCCACCGCGCCTCTAGCGTACGTCAGGACCTGAAATATTTCTCTCCCCCACAGGCTGGATTAATGGATATTATGCTACGGAGCATTTGCTACTTTTAAAAAATGAGGGTCAGTAAGTGGGTCAAGTAACGTTACATTACTTTATTTTTTGCGGACCAATTTGCAGGCGGGTTAACTGAAAACATTGGGCGGGTGCGGGTTGTTTATACATTGACCCGTGCATGGTGGTGAGGGTAAGTTTAAGAGTAAAGATATAGGGTCAGGTGTGGTGGTGTGGGTAAGTTTAAGAGTAAAGATAGGGTCAGGTGTGGTGGTGAGGGTAAGTTTAAGAGTAAAGATAGGGTCAGGTGTGGTGGTGAGGGTAAGTTTAAGAGTAAAGATATAGGGTCAGGTGCGGTGGTGAGGGTAAGTTTAAGAGTAAAGATATAGGGTCAGGTGTGGTGGTGTGGGTAAGTTTAAGAGTAAAGATAGGGTCAGGTGTGGTGGTGAGGGTAAGTTTAAGAGTAAAGATAGGGTCAGGTGTAGTGGTGAGGGTAAGTTTAAGAGTAAAGATATAGGGTCAGGTGCGGTGGTGAGGGTAAGTTTAAGAGTAAATATATAGGGTCAGGTGGGGTGGTGTGTGTAAGTTTAAGAGTAAAGATATAGGGTCAGGTGTGGTGGTGTGTGTAAGTTTAAGAGTAAAGATATAGGGTCAGGTGTGGTGGTGTGTGTAAGTTTAAGAGTAAAGATATAGGGTCAGGTGTGGTGGTGAGGGTAAGTTTAAGAGTAAAGATATAGGGTCAGGTGTGGTGGTGAGGGTAAGTTTAAGAGTAAAGATATAGGGTCAGGTGTGGTGGTGTGTGTAAGTTTAAGAGTAAAGATATAGGGTCAGGTGTGGTGGTGTGTGTAAGTTTAAGGGTAAAGATATAGGGTCAGGTGTGGTGGTGAGGGTAAGTTTAAGAGTAAAGATATAGGGTCAGGTGTGGTGGTGTGTGTAAGTTTAAGAGTAAAGATATAGGGTCAGGTGTGGTGGTGTGTGTAAGTTTAAGGGTAAAGATATAGGGTCAGGTGTGGTGGTGTGGGTAAGTTTAAGGGTAAAGATATAGGGTCAGGTGTGGTGGTGTGTGTAAGTTTAAGAGTAAAGATATAGGGTCAGGTGTGGTGGTGTGTGTAAGTTTAAGAGTAAAGATATAGGGTCAGGTGTGGTGGTGAGGGTAAGTTTAAGGGTAAAGATATAGGGTCAGGTGTGGTGGTGTGTGTAAGTTTAAGAGTAAAGATATAGGGTCAGGTGTGGTGGTGAGGGTAAGTTTAAGGGTAAAGATATAGGGTCAGGTGTGGTGGTGAGGGTAAGTTTAAGAGTAAAGATATAGGGTCAGGTGTGGTGGTGTGGGTAAGTTTAAGGGTAAAGTTAGGGTCAGGTGTGGTGGTGTGGGTAAGTTTAAGAGTAAAGATATAGGGTCAGGTGTGGTGGTGAGGGTAAGTTTAAGAGTAAATATATAGGGTCAGGTGTGGTGGTGTGTGTAAGTTTAAGAGTAAAGATATAGGGTCAGGTGTGGTGGTGAGGGTAAGTTTAAGAGTAAAGATATAGGGTCAGGTGTGGTGGTGTGTGTAAGTTTAAGGGTAAAGATATAGGGTCAGGTGTGGTGGTGAGGGTAAGTTTAAGAGTAAAGATATAGGGTCAGGTGTGGTGGTGTGTGTAAGTTTAAGGGTAAAGATATAGGGTCAGGTGTGGTGGTGTGTGTAAGTTTAAGAGTAAAGATATAGGGTCAGGTGTGGTGGTGTGTGTAAGTTTAAGAGTAAAGATATAGGGTCAGGTGTGGTGGTGAGGGTAAGTTTAAGGGTAAAGATATAGGGTCAGGTGTGGTGGTGAGGGTAAGTTTAAGAGTAAAGATATAGGGTCAGGTGTGGTGGTGAGGGTAAGTTTAAGAGTAAAGATATAGGGTCAGGTGTGGTGGTGAGGGTAAGTTTAAGGGTAAAGATATAGGGTCAGGTGTGGTGGTGAGGGTAAGTTTAAGAGTAAATATATAGGGTCAGGTGTGGTGGTGAGGGTAAGTTTAAGAGTAAAGATATAGGGTCAGGTGTGGTGGTGAGGGTAAGTTTAAGAGTAAAGATATAGGGTCAGGTGTGGTGGTGTGTGTAAGTTTAAGGGTAAAGATATAGGGTCAGGTGTGGTGGTGAGGGTAAGTTTAAGAGTAAAGATATAGGGTCAGGTGTGGTGGTGAGGGTAAGTTTAAGAGTAAAGATATAGGGTCAGGTGTGGTGGTGAGGGTAAGTTTAAGAGTAAAGATATAAGGTCAGGTGTGGTGGTGTGTGTAAGTTTAAGAGTAAAGATATAGGGTCAGGTGTGGTGGTGTGTGTAAGTTTAAGGGTAAAGATATAGGGTCAGGTGTGGTGGTGAAGGTAAGTTTAAGAGTAAAGATATAGGGTCAGGTGTGGTGGTGTGTGTAAGTTTAAGAGTAAAGATATAGGGTCAGGTGTGGTGGTGTGTGTAAGTTTAAGAGTAAAGATATAGGGACAGGTGAGGTGGTGTGGGTAAGTTAAAGAGTAAAGATATAGGGTCAGGTGTGGTGGTGTGTGTAAGTTTAAGAGTAAAGATATAGGGTCAGGTGTGGTGGTGAGGGTAAGTTTAAGAGTAAAGATATAGGGTCAGGTGTGGTGGTGTGTGTAAGTTTAAGGGTAAAGATATAGGGTCAGGTGTGGTGGTGTGTGTAAGTTTAAGAGTAAAGATATAGGGTCAGGTGTGGTGGTGTGTGTAAGTTTAAGAGTAAAGATATAGGGACAGGTGAGGTGGTGTGGGTAAGTTTAAGAGTAAAGATATAGGGTCAGGTGTGGTGGTGTGTGTAAGTTTAAGAGTAAAGATATAGGGTCAGGTGTGGTGGTGAGGGTAAGTTTAAGAGTAAAGATATAGGGACAGGTGAGGTGGTGTGGGTAAGTTTAAAGGTGAAGATATAGGGACAGGTGAGGTGGTGTGTGTAAGTTTAAAGGTAAAGGTATATGCATGGTGCTGCAGCGACCCCCTCCGTCTGGTCTTCAGCTGCACGTCATGGCTCGGTGACGTCATCAGGACACTGCCGAATTGGGAATATGTAATAATAGAGCCTCTAGCGCTGGGAGAAATGTAAATCGTGGAGTGGACCACAGAGTACTGTGGAGCTTACAGAGACTTCCACCATCAGCTCTGTTTTCTGTTCAGAAAAGCTTTTAACTGTTATGGTTTGGTTGAGTATTATGCTATGTTTACTTTTTATTCATTTTTTTCTATTTTTTTTCCTTTTCCATTGTTGCACTTTGAGATTCTTCGGAATGAAAAGTGTGTTATAAATAAAATCTATTATCATTATTATTATTATTTAATAATTACAATGTAATTATATGACAGTACAAGTACAATGTAAAAACATGTATGTACATAAAAAGTGTATTGTATCAAATTATTAATTTAAATGATAGTTCATAGTTAAGGTCACCTAATATAAAGTGGGTTCCAAATTTGTCACTGATTTGTTGATTGGTTGATTGGAATGTTGTTCCAGGAACATGTTTTAATTGGTGAAATAACATTTACCATAATGATCTAGAGATATACCACTACCTTTATATAAAAGGTTCACATACATTGCTGAAATTTCCATTTGACATTTACCCAACTCAATGTTCTTTATCAGATGTTTGACTAGCATTCGTCACATTTTAATGCTACTTATGTTTCAGAATCTGTATTGGTTCCAAAGATTGGTTCACCGAATTTGCATTGTTTTAAACAAACAGGTTGCAATTCCGTTTGGTGCCACTAGTGGCGTGTAAACGCAGTGAGAGGTTACAGGGTCTGAATTGGTGGCTTTTTGTCGGATGGGATCAGTGATTGTTGGTGCAGAGCGGTAAAAGGCTCCCCGCCGGCCCCTCTATTCTGTCCGGTCAACAGCCAAAGAGGAAGTGAGACTGTTCATCCATTACTTTGACAAAGTCCCTTACTATGTGTCGCCCTGCAGGGATCATTATTTTCCTGTCTGTCTGTTAAGGTGTTCGCAGTTTTTTCTCCTTCCTTTGAGAGGCTTTTTGTACTATATAAACCTCAGTGGGCTTAACTTGTGAGGCTTGGACATAAAACTGTTCCAGCCCTGTGATCGGAGTTCTGTATTTTCAATCGGCTAAAAACATTAGTATAGGACTATGTCGAAAGTCACACTTCAAGCTTTGCCCATCAAGGTTGCAAATTAAGTCATTTTTCGAACGTGACCCTGACAGGCTCTAGTTTCTCTGGTCATTCTTACCATTGTAGAAAAACATGGATCCAAGGAAACAGGCCCTACATCCGGAGTGAGCTGCCATATTTCTCCTGGTTGAAGTTGTGGCTTTTGTCGCCTGGAAGTGAGTTAATATCAACTACTTCCTCTTCCCGAAGCTTGATGATTTTCCCACAGTTAGTGTTTGTTTGTTGTCTTTCCTCGTATTGAAATGACTAATGACAAACTGTTGTCTGCAGTGAGAAGGTCAATCTACTGGCAGATTTCATCTGATTTACCACAGTAAACCACATCTGTGATTTAGATGATCATTACAGAATATGCTAATCAATGACTTGAAGAGAGTTAACTCCACAGCAGCTTCATAAATGCATCAACTAACCATTTAGAAACGCCCTGTAGCATTCTACTTGTTGTCACTTCTTGAGTCGCTCCATCATTGTCCGACTTCTCATATTTTCAGTGTGTATCTGCTTGAGGTAATCTGAGCTGCTAACATGAGCTCTTGAAGCTCCACCCTCTTCCTGAAAGGGGCGGAGAGCAGCAGCTCATTTGCATTTAAAGAAACAAATAGCACTGTTTCTGAAAATTACTTTATTACCTATATTATTATTAAAATTAAGTTCTGGTTATTATTAATATGATTTAATTACTTAATTTGTTGTGGGGTATTAGTTTAAGTATAAGCCATTTGTTGACAGCTGATACAGCCCTGTCACATTTAAAAAAAATTAATGATTTTTTTTCCTATAACAGAACTATTGAACTTGACGGCCTATATAAGTAGAAACATAATGAAATATAACTTTTATTTTTATTTTATTTTACTCTATAAAAGCAATTAAAAGCAGGGCCTGGCATTAGCAACAGATTTTAGCATTCGAGTTTTATGCAGTTACTCCTACTAGCCATTATGTTGGATTGATTTTTATATAATATAAATTTTTCAATTCTAGACTTTTAAAAATACATCTGAAATAAATTAAATGCAATGTATAGTGTTGTAAAAAATATAGATTTTCCGATACATATTGATACTGAAATATCTGAAACGCATCTAATGCTCATTTCCTGCAGAATAGAAACGCGATACCAGCTGTTTCATCTCCGACAGTGAGATTGCACATATTGCGCATAATTTACTCATTCCCGCAGATTTTGTGCTCATACCTAAAGTGCGCACACATAAAGTCGTCTCTCAGTACTAAATTGAGTTCTTTTTCGCTGCTTATCGCTGACAAATACACACAAAATAAAACCAAAATGTTGGTCTTGGCGAGCATTCATGTAAACACTGTCAGTTATGTTTTAAGTGAACAAAAACAGTTGAGAAAGAAAACACATGTGTAACAGTGTAATGGATCCGTGTCAGGCCTTAAAGTGACAGCAGCCTAATAAACCTGCTGGCAAATTATGAGATAATATAAAAAATATCTAAAGCCGCGTTTCCACCGCAGGAACATTCCCCAGAAACTAGGGGCTTTAGGGTGGTACTCTGTGTTTCGACCGCACGGACCAGGGTCTAAATGAAGTTTCGGGTAAATATTTCCCCCTCAAAACGGCCCTGCTTACATGGTAGTACTATTTGATAGTTTAGGAACTTTCCGGGGTGGGGCTTGGGCGCTCAACATGCTGGTTGGTTGAGTTTGCGGTGCGTTAGGTTTGCTATTTGCATCAACAATGGAGTTTAAAAAAGACGACAGATGAACCGACAACAAGGTTCAGGCTTTATTACATTTATTTGCAAAGGATGAAACCCAGTGGGAACTGTAAAATCAACGCGCGCAGTTCCAGGTTACCGGACTAATCTTTGTGGTACTTTAGACCCAGATGAAAACGGAAAAAGCAGCAGGTCTGAGGGAAAAAGAGTTCCTGGGAGAAATTTTTCTGGGTAATTTCAATGGAAACTGGGCTTAAATTTCCCCATGGTATCGATGTAAAAATATATCCATCCAGATATTTACATTGTTTCTGTAGTTTTCTGCTAAGAATAAGTTGCAAAGTGGACCAGACTTAATGTCAGTAGTCAAAAGTAAGAGTGCTACATTACTGACTCTAATAGCAGTACATAATAGGTCACAAGTCTCCAAAGAGCCATTAATAATGATTGAAACCAAATCCCACTCATTTTATAAAAACCAAGGCCACACAAGGGACTTTTTAATACAGCATAATTCAAATCTCTCCTGCTCTCCCAACTGAATTCATATCTGCTAAACCGAGACATAAAGAATACCACAAGTGTTCTAATGAAAAATATGCCTATATTAGTATCTGCCAGACCATCACCACCTTGCACAGCTCACACATAGTTGTTGTCTGGCCAGGAATGATATGTTTTCTTTTGCATTCTCAGGGAGATGAATAGGTTTGAGTCAACAAATGGAGCTAATAAGTGTCCCTGATCTCTCCTTGAGCACCTGCGCTCATGCCAGCACAGTAAATCCTGAACCTGAGCACTTCCATTAAACTGGGAAATGGATTTCCGGCTATTTGACATCTGATAAACATAGCTGATTTTCACGCTTCGTAATAAATCTTTTTGCGTACCGAACAGCGTTTGGTTTCCGTCACTCGAGGAACTTGAATAGAGTTATTATGTCCAAATAACAGTGGAATGAGTAGTGATGAATGGAGCAATAGAGAAAGCCTATCTTCATTTTGCATATGCTTGAGCTCAAGCCCTTTTTCCATGTCGAAACCGTCCCCAGGGGTCCCCTCGCGAGTCTAAGTGGCGCAACATACAATACCCCCATGATGGGAAAATGCTTCCCCAGAGCGCCAACACAAAAACTGCTGCTCTTTCAATGAGCTCGCCAATTGTTGAACTTTCTATACCGCGCGTCGTACGGAACGGACAAATGAAATCCATTCCGCCGGACTGAACTCTTGCGTGTCCTTTGACAGTGGCTAGCGGTTAGCATTTACAGGAGGAAGCCGCTCGAGTGTTTCTAGGTTGCGCATGCGATCTGTTTATGTAGAGTGACCTCTGAAAGGAAAGAAAATAAAGATCAGGGCATCTGATTAGCCATGGGAACTTTTCTCGAGACAATGCTCTGGTTTCCTTCTCCGCGCGAGGCTCGTTCTCGCGCAGTCGTGAGCTCGGCACGCCGCTCACGCGCTCTGGATGGTTTCGGATTTCCAGTCGGTGCTGAGTAGCATCTGTTGCACCTCCTGGTTGAAGCACTCTTTGACCTGAGGAGACTGCAAACCTCATTGGGTGGTGCTTGTGTTGCTCGGGCCGATGTGGGACATTCTGTTTTCTGTTTAGAAGAGATGACATCTACAGGGTTAATGTAATTGTGAAAGAATGCCATCTGGAGCTTTTTTCCTCCATACTGAGGCAAAAAACAAAACAACAAAACAGTTTGTTGTGGAAAAATGCTATATTGCTATTTTGGAGTCTTTTGTCAAAGCTGTGTTTTTTTAGATTTTTTATTTTTTACATTTATTGTTTATATAATGTCATATTTATTTAATGTTTATATAAGTCTGCAAATGTTCTATCATTTGCGGATTTCAGACAGATAGACAGACAGACAGACAGACAGACAGACAGACAGACAGACAGACAGACAGACAGATAGATAGATAGACAGACAGACAGACAGACAGACAGACAGACAGACAGACAGATAGATAGATAGATAGATAGATAGATAGATAGATAGATAGATAGATAGATAGATAGATAGATAGATAGATAGATAGATAGATAGATAGATAGATAGATAGATAGATAGATAGATAGATAGATAGATAGATAGATAGATAGATAGATAGATAGATAGACCTTTATGTGGGATCGTAAAGGAAGCCAGAGGAAACTGAAACTGTCATATGACCCCCATCTTATGCGTGATTCGTGGAATTGGTAGTGCTACAACTCTCCCCGTGTTACAACTATACTCGGTCTCCCCCTATATTATGTTATCTAAAAAAATCTGAATATAAACACTCATTATATGTGTACCGTAGTGATTCAGGATAAGACAAAAACACGGTTTGAAAGATGGATTTATGATGTACTCGCTCATTATATACATTTTGTACATTTTGAACCAAATGTATCTTTAATTTCAACATAGATGCTCATATCTGCTTGTTATTTCTCCAGCTCTACGAAGGTGATGTGACATTGAAGACACCCTGTACTGTCAGACAACAGGAAGCTGGAGATGAGGATTGTGGGATTGTGGAGGGCTGGGCGGTACAGTCGCCTGCTGTTCTTTCTGCTCCACTCGCTGTTACCTCTTGTACGATCCAGTATTGCCGGGAACCAGAATATACCACGACTACAGCTCACTCATACAGGTCAGAACTCACACTCTTACATACTGACACACACACAAAACTAAATTTGACATTCACTTTCATAGACAGAATCCAAAGGCAGCAGAAAATGATGAAATCATGTCTACAACACTAATAGCACACAACTCTTTGTTGTGGTAGTCTGCAAATCTTCAGGTTAATCTTCTCTCTGAAGTCTTTAATGAAAAGTGTTAGTAGACACAGAGCAAGCTGTCTTTCCTTCTTTCCGTTTGCCCTTGAGGACATCAGCAGGGTCAGGCAGCTTTAACAGACACAATGCAACAGGGGAAGAGTGCCATTAACTTCTGCTTCCTAGAAATCTACAGAGTTAATTAGGCTACTGTATTTTGCAAGTCTTCTTTCAAGTTTTTTTTTTTTTTTTTTTTTGCTTTGTTTCTGTTAAAAATGTATTTAATTATATAACATAATGTTGCACTTATGTATCTTATAGCATTACATATTTTATATAATAATTATGTAATATGAGAACAGTGAGCACACTGTAAATAATATTTATTCAAATATAAAATTATTCTCCTATAAAAATACTGTCCCTTATAGATGCTTTGTTAAACATCAAATATATTTATATTGTAAATAAAATATTAAAACAAATGTATATCATTTTATAAACATTTAAACATTGTTTAAAAATATATTTTTTAAAGATTTAAAGTCTTAAAGATATATATATGCAAAATATACACATACTATTCAACTACAGGTCAATTAATGCTCAATGCTTTTTAACTACAGGTCAACTAATTAATTAATTTGAAACAATAGCCAGCCAAATTACATTAACGTGCAACTACAGGTCAACTAACTTTTTTATTAATTTTCAACTACAGATCAACTACTAACACTCATTAATTTTCAACTACAGATCAACTACTAACACTCATTAATTTTCAACTACAGATCAACTACTAACACTCATTAATTTTCAACTGCAGATCAACTACTAACACTCATTAATTTTCAACTACAGATCAACTACTAACACTCATTAATTTTCAACTGCAGGTCAACTACTAACTATCATTCATTTTCAACTACATGTCAATTAACTCTCAATAATTTGCAACTACAGGTCAACTAACTCCTTACTTTGAAACTATAGTCAACTAAATCACATTAATATTCAACTACAGGTCAACAAACTCCTTATTTTGAAACTATAGTCAATTAAATCACATTAATAATTAACTACAGGTCAACTAACTCCTTCTTTGAAACTATAGTCAACTAAATCACATTAATAATCAACTACAGGTCAACTAACTCCTTACTTTGAAACTATAGTCAATTAATTCACATTAATAATCAACTACAGGTCAACTAACTCCTTACTTTGAAACTATAGTCAACTAAATCACATTAATAATCAACTACAGGTCAACAAACTCCTTATTTTGAAACTATAGTCAATTAAATCACATTAATAATCAACTACAGGTCAGCTAACTCCTTCTTTGAAACTATAGTCAACTAAATCACATTAATAATCAACTACAGGTCAACTAACTCCTTACTTTGAAACTATAGTCAATTAAATCACATTAATAATCAACTACAGGTCAACTAACTCCTTACTTTGAAACTATAGTCAACTAAATCACATTAATAATCAACTACAGGTCAACAAACTCCTTTTTTTGAAACTATAGTCAATTAAATCACATTAATAATCAACTACAGGTCAGCTAACTCCTTCTTTGAAACTATAGTCAACTAAATCACATTAATAATCAACTACAGGTCAGCTAACTCCTTACTTTGAAACTATAGTCAACTAAATCACATTAATAATCAACTACAGGTCAACTGACTCCTTACTTTGAAACTATAGTCAACTAAATCACATTAATACTCAACTACAGGTCAGCTAACTCCTTCTTTGAAACTATAGTCAACTAAATCACATTAATAATCAACTTCAGGTCAACTAACTCCTTACTTTGAAACTATAGTCAACAAAATCACATTAATGTGCAACTTCAGGTCAACTAACTCCTTACTTTTAAACTATAGTCAACTAAATCACATTAATAATCAACTTCAGGTCAACTAACTCCTTACTTTGAAACTATAGTCAACTAAATCACATTAATATGTAACTACAGGTCAACTATTTACTTATTAATTTTCAACTACATGTCAATTAACTCATTAATTTGAAACTACAGTCAACCAACTCACATTAATGTGCAACTACAGGTCAACTACTAACTCCTTAATTTGCAACTACGTGTCAATTAACTCTCATTACAGTATAACTAGACTGTTAGGTTTGGGTTTGGGTTAGTTGTTGTTGTTGTTAGAGTTTGGGTTAATAGAATAAGTTGACATGGACTTGCAAAGTTACTTTAAGTCAGTTGAATGTCTGATGGCGTCTGACCATCAAAGCATTAGTGGAAATTAAGCAGGCAGTTTACTAATACTAATATAATGACTGGTAGTTGACATGTAGCTGCAAAGTTACTTATACCCAGTAGAATATTGATGCACATAGCTAGAAGAAGATGCTACCAAAGATTTTACCCAACTAAACTCAATATACACCAATGTAACTAATGACTTGTAAGGAACTAATCTCCCTTTCAACATTATCAATTATAAGGACGTAAAACTTCCAGCCACCCTGCAATACATCAACAGACTATTCTGCGACTGTCTGTCTGGACACCCACGCCACATAGTCGCATCCCCTGAGCTGTCTCCCATTATCAGCCCGTCACAGCCGCCCCTGTTTTTGACCCCTCAGAACCTTCCGGAACCTGTGCGACTCGGCAGCTTCCTCACAGGAAGGTTCTGTATACAGTGGCGTCGGACAGCGCACTGTACCTTTAGTGGTAATGTGCTTCCCATTATCTCCAGCGCTGTTAATAGAAGACTCCAAACATGCAGATGATCTCAGGGGCGCCATCTGTTTACAAGCATAGGGCGGCAGACATCCAAAGGTTGGCAGTGAGACGCAAAATCCAGACGTTATTCATTAATGGAGAGGAGTGACTGGTTTAGCTTGCAGGTATCTCAGAGTCATAAGACAGGAAATGAGATGAAGTAAACAAAGAAGTCTTTTGAAATAGCTGAATATGATGGTTTTATAAAGAAGCTTAGGCTTTTGAGGGACACGATGGTTCCTGGGACAAATTGTTCCGGCTAATTTCGGTAGAAATAGGGCTTTTGATTGGCCATTGGGCTTCTTTTGATGAGTAGACCTGGCAACCCTGATCATAGTTGATCCATCTATTCTATCAACCCTGTAGTACTGTGTCATACAGGCAAATAAATGAGTCAATCTATTTTTTTAAACTGTCTGTACAATTACTGTACTGACACGAAAAGTTAAAGTAGTAGCTAATGTGTCCTAATATGCTAATGCTAATCTGTAACATCAGGCCAGCTAATTTGAATCAGTCCAATGAACTGTTCGATTTGAACCAATAAACTAGACAAGTGTGTTTGATTATCACCTAGTTTTTGCTTTGCTATAAAGCTGCTTGACTCTTGAGCAATAGGCCTAGTGTGATGGTAGCATTTTGTCACGATAATGCTAATGATGGAAAATGTAGCTTGATACTGAAAAATGTCCAAACCTCCATCAGCTGTACTTCTTTTGCATGACTGGAAAACATAGCTTCTAGCATAATATCTAATTTGCTATTGTGCTAAAGTGTATTTTATTACCCAGGACTGCTCTCATTGTGGCTCTCATTCACCTCAACTATCTTAAAAAGACATGGTTCATTATTTTTGAATTGAGTCAGCTTCTTCACTTTTAAACTGCTTTTTTAACCTTAAAGATGATGTTTTGCTGGCAGAAACGCATACAATTGATTTTCCAGTCGCTGCTGACTTCCCACTGGTGTTTACCAGTAAAACTCCCTCAAATTTTGGGGATTTCTGACAGATATGTGGATTAAAACCAAAAGAAACATTCCTGCCATTTGAGACTGGCTAAATGTCTCAATTTCTCCACGACAGGAAGGATTTTTTTGCTTCACACCCACTGTCATTTTGACAGCTGCGCTTCGTAGTGTGTGTACTGGGAAGATAGCGCACTTTGAGAGGAATATCTTAGATATTATCAAAACACTGGACACACAATGAAGATTCACCAACATAAACATGGGAAACTGAGATTTTCAGTCATTTGAAATGCTCATTTATATAAATAAAATGAGCCTTTACTGCTTAACTGCTAGCGTATGTACGTATATTGGGCCGCTCCCTCATGGTAGCCACCATTTTTAGATCATGTGACCAACTGTCTTGCAGTTTGTCCTAATAAAAAAGTTGTCATGTTGGTTGCATAAGAAGATTTATCGGGAATTACATAGTCCATGTTTCCTTAAGTTTTCAAGACTGGTTCACAGTGGCGTATTCAAAGAGAGCCAATAAATTAAGCTGGGCTATTTTCACAATAGCCCACAGAGGGCAAATCTTAGTAAGACGGTAAAACATTTTTATTACAGTCTCTGTCATCGCAAAAATGCGGCTCTTTGACACTCGGAATGTGACTTGTGGGATGTAGTTCCTGATAGCTGACTCAGTGCCGCGTCACGGGGATGACCCCTGACTGTGTAACCCCTTTGTATCAATGGCAGCAAGGTGCAGGAGATAAGCACAGCAGACGACTCGGGGTCCTGAGCTCTGGAAGGGGATAATGAAGCTATCGGGGCATTAACACTGAACAGAGCCAGGGGGAAGAATGCTGCTAATTAGAGGAAGGAAAGGTGAAGACGATGAAGTTTCTCAAAATAAACCTGCTAAATATTAAGAGAAAAGATTAGCCGTTAAGCTAGGTTTAATAGCAGATCTTGTGCAAAAGAACACTTACACTTACACTTAAGTATATGCATACTTTTAAAATGAGTACTTATTATGGAAATAATATACTTAAGTGCAAACTTATTGAAATATTATGGACACTTAATGTCATGCATTGCAATTAAAGGAAATTTTATTTGTAAAGATGAAGTTGCAATTTAGTACATTTAAAATGAAAATAAATGTAATATTGCATAACACTACAGTTAAAATTATAATCAAGTACTTTGCAAAAGCTTTATGTTAGTCAACACTTTAAAATAGGTGCACTTCTTGAAAGCATGACAAAAGATTATTAAAACAATGATTTAAAATGTACTTTACAGTAGAATATTTATTTTGACATTAATACAGTGCACATTTTTAAAAGTGTGCTTTACTCTTTCCCCGCCAGCACTTTTGAAAAAATTTGCCAGCCACTGCCAGCATTATTTTCACAAAATTTTCCCATAATAATTTTTTTGTATGAATGTTTCAATCATCAATCAATTCTTTAAACAAAAAAAACGTTTTATTTTTATTTTTTATTCTTGATTCATGCATTCCTTTTTTTTATCAACACTTGAATATGGGTACGTTAAAAATCTACATTTTGAGAAAAAGGCTGAGACAATCACGTTTTTTTATCCAATCATCTTTGGATTGGCTGTATGGTTCTGTTCTGAGCTAGAAGCATGGATGAGAGCAGGGAGAGCAGCAATAAAACTCCCTTAGGGTAAACAGAACAGAACCTTAAAAACAAAAATAATGTATTGCAGATATCAATAAAGGGTTAGTTCACCCAAAAATAAAAATTAGTTCGACACCCGTGAGACCTTTGTTCATCTTCTGAACTCAAATGAAGATATTAGTGTTGAAATCCGATGGCTCAGAAAGGCCTTCATTGACACCAATGCCATTTCCTCTCTCAAGATCCATAAAGGCACTAAAGACGTCGTTACAAAGCCCCTCTCACCAGTGGCTCTACAATCATTTTATGAAGTTTTTGTACACAAAAAAAAAAAAAAAAAAACAACGAAATAACGACTTATATAGTGATGGCCTATTTGAAAACACGGCTCTCTGAAGCTTCGAACCGTTATGAATCAGCGTATCGATACATGATTCGGATCACGTGATTTCAGCGGTTTGCCGATTTGACACGCAATCCGAATCATGAATCGATTTGCTGATTTATTAAGCTCCGAAGCTTCAGGAAGCTGAGTTTTGAAATCGGCAATCACTATATAAGGCCATCACTATTTATTTTCGCACAAAAACTATTCTCGTGGCCTCATAAATGGATTGTAGAGCCACTGTAATAAGATGGACTTTTGTAATGACGTCTTTAGTGCCTTTTATGGGGAAATGACATTGTTGCAAATTGAGGCCTTTCTGAGCCATCGGATTTTAACAAAAATATCTTCATTTGTGTTCTGAAGATGAACAAAGGTCTTACGGGTGTCGAACAACATGATGGTACGTTATTAATGACATCATTTTTCACTTTTGGGTGAACTAACCCTTTAATGTCGATATTAAATGTACAAAATTTGGGTATTTAGTCTGATTCAAGGGCAATCAGACTACTAAATCCTGACTGGACGAGAGGAGGAGCTGAGTATGGAGGAGGGTAAATGACCATTTAATTGCTTTTTATTTATTATATTATCTGCAAGTACAGTATTTTTTAAAGTATACTTTTAAGACTTTCACTCTTTCACTGGTGTATCACCTCTAGATTGTTACCACCAGCCTAATATGCACAACATGCTAAGAGTCGGATTGCGTGTCCGCAGTGCACTGATCAGGCTGTTGCATCTGCGTTTGCTTACTTGCAAAGTTAGATACGGTAACTTGGAACTGATTTCTACTTGAGCATGAATCTGGAAGTCGGTCACTGTTCCCTCTTTCTTTCTAACCTTCAAAAATACATTTATTATTCATTCATATCTAAGCATAGAGCAACATTTGATTCCAGTTGTGTCTCCTGTTGAAGTGCCCTGACCTCATTCTTTAAAATGCAAGACAAAACGTCCACACAAAGCCTAAACATCGTGGTCAATCTAATGGATTTTTCTAATCATACTTTCAGACCAGATCACAGCAACCTTGTGGCAAATGATTAATGCCAAAATATTCCACTCACATCTAAAGCAGATTAAGTTAGGACAGTGATAGATAATGATTGTGTGTCTTGAGCAAAGCAGCAGCCGCTTCGGTTTGGTTCGGGTCACTGACAGGTTTTGGGTTGCCTCACTTGACTTGATTATCTCCTACAAACTGCACTTAAGTAGCAGCACATATGTCCATGTTCGTGTCCGTGTGTGTTTGCGAGCACACTTTCAACACCTCCAGCCCAGGACTGAAGCAATCAAACATGCATCTCATGGCCCTTTAGGGAGATGACACCGTACAGAACGTTCCACAGAGTAATGACGAAAACAAATCTGTGTGCCACACGGAGGCCTCTCGTCAGCGCTGTGCGTCTGTAGAGGCACGCTTTACCCCTGCAGAGAGGAATTTACTCCACACTCTTCCTAAATAGGCAGTGGACTCAAAAACATGTAGGTCACAACCACAAAAACCTCCAGGGGGATGTGCTGGTCATCAGAAGACCATTATTCTTCGTTTATGTTTTCCTCCAGGGTTCTTAAACACATAATGAATAGGAAGTCATTGTTTATCATTCTATAGACAACACATTTCCTCTTACTAGAAAACAAAAGAAAATGATGTTGTTATTTCTTGTTAAAACCAACTTTAGAGGCATCTGATAAATGGTGTCCCCCAAGGATATATCTTAGGTCCTATCATTTTAGCATTAAAGGAATAGTTCACCCAAAAAATGCAAACATACTTTTCTTAACCCCCTTAGTTTTATACATGTTCTTATTATAACACAAAATGAAAACATTTAAATCTTCATACAGCTATATAGAGAAATAAATAATCTTACATGAATAACAAACTCAGTTTCGTTCTGTTCACGTGATTCCAGCAGACTCACTTGAGTCTTGAGGTTCTTGTGGAAGCTAATGTTATTTCTCAGTGCTTGCTGACAGTGGTTGACACAAAGTTTGCAAAAGTTCACCGAATTTGAAGTTTGGCACCAACAGCGAGTTTGAGGAAGTACAACAACCTCCTAATCTTTGCTGCAAAGTCCCACAAAGCCTGTAAAAACAAACGCAAGGGCACAAATGAAAAATTAAGGGAGCGTCTAAACCTGCCTCGGAAGATGAATTACTATCGGTGGGATATTTTGCAGACGAGGTTTACATAGTACAGTGTTCAAGAGACATAAGACAAAGACAGGAGGATGCCCTGAAAACCACTGGGGAATGGATAGATAGATAGATAGATAGATAGATAGATAGATAGATAGATAGATAGATAGATAGATAGATAGATAGATAGATAGATGGATGGATGGATGGATGGATGGATGGATGGATGGATGGATGGATGGATGGATGGATGGATGGATGGATGGATGGATGGATGGATGGATGGATGGATGGATGGATGGATGGATGGATGGATAGATAGATAGATAGATAGATAGATAGATAGATAGATAGATAGATAGATAGATTCGGTCAGTTTAAAGGCTTTTAGAAAGGTCTAATAAATGGGGACAAACAAGATACAGACTTTATTTAAAGTAAATAACCGAGTCTGGTGAAACGTTCACCTCGTTAAAGTCCTAAGACAGTGACTTTACTCCATGAAAAATGGTTCTGACATCCATTCCTAAAAACACATTCATTATTTACCATTTGAATGAAAACCCAAAGTTGATAAATGAACAAGATGCCTTTGGGTTTCCCATTCACTCTTTTACTCTGCTAATGTGCGTGACCCAGAACACGGCTTACACCAGGAGCTCGTGGGTAATTCGAATGACTAGCTGTCACTGACCCAAAGGGGGGAAAAAAAGTCAGTCTACGTCTTCCATCACCACAAAAAGCCTTTCTGGACAGTTTGAAAAAAGATAAATGGGAAAAGACAGGGAATGTGGGAGATAAATGAGGAGGTATATTGATGTTAACACTTCTCCCACCCTCACAGCGAGTGTCAGTTTCATGAATCGCAGCAAATGAAACGGTATATTTTTCAGTGACTGATGAGGTTTCTTATATTTAGAAAGGAAATATTGCTTTTCTCTGAGCTTTTGAGTGAAGTTTTTTTTATTGTTGAAGATGCCGTTAAGTTAAAATAAAACCACCCAGACAGCAACAAAGTGTCGGCCCAGATCTGGCCCGCATCTGGTACTCCTAGAATCCACTTCCATATGTTGCTGTCTAGGCACAAAAAGAAGTCTATTTTTACTCAAAGTATATTAAAAGTTCAAGCATGGCTTCATTTATACGCTACTTAAATGTCAATTCTCCTCAGAAGTGGAGCTGTTTGCCTTTGTAACAGATCAACAGTGCACACTAGAGGCCTGACGCCAATTTTCTCCGGACCTGTTTATACAGGAGGAAACATAATGACAAGAAGAACATTTACACCTTGAACGTTCCTTGTGTTCGCCCTGAACAAACAGTTGGAAAACGCACGGGCAATGAGATTTCACTGCATCCCGGCATCAATAAACAGAAAGAGGATGTAGGTCAGCCACCTGATACAAAGACAAAACAAACATGGCCGTCATTCTCACAGTAACAGCACCGGTGAATTCCCATTGACTTCTATTGCTAACAGAAGAGGCGTCATTTGGCACGTTTCAGGCTTCTAACGAGGACCGCTCAAGAACTTTGGGTTTACTATATTTGTGTGGTCACTTTGGCTCTTACAACTGTGGCAAAATAAAAATAAAGTCATCATAATTACTGTCTCTTAACAGACACAATTGTCAGGAGAGATATTTTATACAGCTCTTTGGAAACTCTTAATGTTTTATTAGCTGTCATTAAGCACTCGCCCGCAGCCAATTCTGTTTTATTGCAAGTCGTTTTGACAAATCCAAACCAGATTCGTTCAATATAGTTTTGTTCTTGTTCAGACAGCTTGTGCTGCTATCACCACAAGATAAACACTTTGATTGCCCAAAAGACTTCAATGATAATCAAATATCCAGTGATTCTAATGGTATTTGTATCGGTTGAAAGTCTAGTCTTGTAGTATTGATTTTTATCAGTAATTGAGTTTTTAGTCAAAACCTGATCTTTATCTAGGAATCTGACTCTTAATGTTCTTTTTATCTAAACTGTTGACTGGCGTTTTTACAAACGGGTCACTTAAAGTTCATTGTGCTTTCCTGACCCTCTTGATTCTCAATCAAACTGTTTCCTTAATCGAACCTCTTATATCTAAATATCTTTCTAAGCAAGTTCTACATCCCGTTTATTCACGGTTGCATAATCTTATACTCTCCAAAAACTCTGGAATCCAAATCTGCCTATACTTCAGTCGCTACAAATCAAATCTCACTGCACTCGGTGTGCAAACAAATCTTCTACACCTGAATGTTTTGTAGCTTGTTCTGTAAAACGGCAAAGATTACGATCTGCACGATATGGTTGGTGTGTGAAATTCTGATTTGTGGAGTAAAAGGTATGACTGGTCCAAACTCTAGTGAAGCCAGCTTCTTCTCAACCTCTGATTCCAGATGTTGTGTGCAAGACATTCAGGATGTCTTACAGGTCAAGGCCAGTTCAGTCTATAAGGAATGTTCTAAACCTTATACTACCTACATAGACAGCTGCCTTGTAAGGGGCCATTCCCATGTGTTCCAAAACAACTCAATGGAGTGCAACAAAATGGAACAGAATGTTGGAACCTTGAGTGTTTAAAACATTCTAACTGTTACGATGCTAGAAACTAAAGGCCTCTAAAGTCCCTTTCTGACGAAAAACAAGTTATTCAAGTGTGCTATTAGTACACGTCTTAATAAGAAAGTATACTTTCAGTTTATTTTTAAATACTTCTCAGAAATATACTTTATGTATTTCTCAGAAATATACTTAAAATTGCACTTAAGTTTTTACTTAGCGCTTTACTCTTAGCAGTGTGAACAAGTGAACGCACAGAGTAACGTCATAACATAATTTTAAACACACTTAAATGTATCTAATATGATAAACAGAGGTTCATTACCTCAAAATCATAACCGGAAGAGCGGATCAGTGCAGGCGCCCGGCGAATGTGTCCCGTCCCTTCATAATAAAAGTCCCGGTATTCGCGAGGCGGGTATTTGTTTAACAATCGCTCCAGCAGCTTTGCTCAGGTCCATAACACTCGGTCCTGCTCTGCTTTACACTACAGTAACGTTAATAACCGCATGCATGAACGTGATTTCTGCCCGAGTCCTATTTTCCACCGGCTGTGATGAGAAGACCACATCTCCCAAGATGCTGCGCTCACACTTTGCGTCATCAAACTACGATTTGTTTTGAATAGGCGCCCTTTAGTGGACGGAAAGCTCCATAGTGCACCTTTAAAATGTTAATGTTGAAAAATTTGGGAGGCACTGGCTACCTGTTTCAGCCACATATATACCCATTGAAAATGAATGCATTTTAGTACAATGGAAATATACCATTATGTGTACTGCTGAGCATTAACATGTGTTTCCTGAAGCGGAAGATATGATGACTAATTGCCTATAAGTAATGTTATCAATAACCTTTATTGGAATGTAAATGTAGGCTACATGTGTGATCAGTGTTGCCAGATTGGGTCGACGCTTTAGAGCCCTACGGGCCCTGACTTTTTTTACACCCCTAACCTCATACCCACTGCCGGCCGCCGACTGCTTGGTTGTCACTTTAAAAAAAAATCACAAACAAACAAATTATCCAAACATTTTTCTAAATTAACTTTAATAAAGAAACTAAACGAAATATAACTACTTGGACATTACAAACAAAGCTGAACTATTTTAATGACTGCAGGAGTGTGTCATAGGATTGTGCAGGGCCTGTGCAGGGCTCAAAGCTCAACAAAACCAGCCCACTTTCCTCCTCTGTCAATATATAGTAAAATGCAATTTATTCCTGTGATCAAAGCTGAATTTATCATCATTACTCCAGTCTTCAGTGTCCTATGATCCTTCACTAATCATTCTCATATGAGGATTTGATGATCAACACACATTTATGATTATTAGCCTATCAGTTGTGCTGCTCATGCTGATGCTTACATGTGGAAACCATCTAAACATTTGTGGTAAAATTAAAAAAAGAGAGAAATTAATAATTTTATTGATCAGACATGCATTCAATTGATCGCAAGTGATATTGTTAATATTACAAGAGATAATAATTTATTTAATAAATGCAAATAAATGCTGTCCATTGAAATTTCTATTCATCAACGAATCCTGAAAAATAAAATGTATCATGGTTTACACAACATTTTAAAGCAGCACAACTGTTTTCATCACTAATAATAATCATAAATGTTTCTTGATTATAAAATCATCATATGAGAGTGATTAGTGAAGGATCATGTCACACTGAAGACTGGAGTAATGATAATTCAGCTTTGATCACATAGGGAAAAAGCTGTTTTAATTTGTAATAATATTTCACAATATTACTGTTTTAACTATTTTTGATTAAATAAATGCAGCCTTGGTGAGCAGAAGATACTAAACATTAAAAAACTGCATTATTCATATGATAGGCTACTTTATTGTCAATAAATAGGCTACATTGAGATGGCTTGAAAAGCACACATAAAGCATATATTGTCGCACTCGTCTGATTGTCTTTGTCACGTTTCAGCTCATAACGATTGTTTTCCTTCAGCTGCAGCTCCAGCGTGACAGGGTAATTCTACGAATCTGCTTTTGGACTTTGGACTTTCTGTGAGAGTGCCCTCCTCATATTTAGATGCGAATAAAATGACAGCAGGTCATGCATAGATTATTTTTTGTCTCTGATTTTAAATCTTAATGTATTCACATTGGTTTCTATGTAAATACACTTGCCCGTGACCTCAAAAAGCGCTCTATCAACCGAGATTAGAGAAGGCTGTCTTTAGCGTCCTTGTTAATTTCGCCGTCGCCGCGCAGGGTAACGCTGGTTCGAATCCCGCTCGGAGCGGGTCGACTAGAATCGGTGAGACCCAATAAAAGTGAGGGGGACGAAAATACATTTTATTAAAAGTGAGGGGGACACGTCCCCCCCGTAATCTCCGCCCATGCCACTGCCAAAATGCGTAATTCATTGATACTGTACAATAATCCGCCGACAAAAAAATAACAACAATGCGCTTAGCTTTGCTCTGACAAAACTACAGTAGCCAACCCTTGTGAAGTTCATAGAACATGCACTTAGCCCAGTCAAAACTGATTCATCATTGTTTGAAACCTCTTTCAGCAACTGTTGGGGTTGCTAGTTGCAGATGTCCTGAGTGTGTATACAGGAATCATGATTATATTTATAAAGAGTCTTCGAGTCACAGGTGTAATCCACGTTTTCTGTAGAAACGGCTTTTATATATATACTGTATGTATGCCACTTTAGCATAGCGATCACTTGAATACATCTACGACGAGTTATCACGCGAAAAACCTGGCTGTCATGAATGAGCGCATCTGCTGCTGATTGACTGAAAGTGCGTGCTAGTCCGCTGGAACCCGCCCAATCTGGCAACACCGTGTGTGATTTGTGCTTTGAGTGATGTGCAGGCGCGATGGATTGCCTAGTAACCAGGGTGTTGGAATGGTATATGTTTACACTTCTCATCCAACCACAATCAAATTCACACTATCCGGATGACGCGATTTATTTGCATAGTTTTTTTTGAACAAGATGAAATGAAAGAGGAGTAACGAGGCTATTTTTAAAAAGTAAGGAGTAGAAAGTACAGATAATTGCGTAAAAATGTAAGGAGTAGAAGTAAAAAGTAGGCAGAAAAATAATTACTCCAGTAAAGTATAGATACCCAAAATTTCTACTTAAGTAAGGTAACGAAGTATTTGTACTTCGTTACTTGACACCTCTGCATCCCAAATATTTCCAACTATTTGTAAAATGTGAGAAAATTGCTATTTTAATCAATGAGCCGGGAACTCTAAGAGTCGCCTGTCAATTGCGTCATATCTGTGTTACTCTTGGTTTCCGGTTTTATTCTGCAGAAACGCTTTACTCTTAGCAGTGTGAACAAGTGTTACAGCAGCCGCTGAGCGAACGCACAGAGTAACGTCATAAAATCATTTTAAACACACTCAGATGTGTCTAATATGATAAACAGAGCTGCGTTACCTCACACATTTGTGACCGGAAAAGGCGGAAATGGCGCCAGTGACTTTGTCCCGTCATAATAAAAGACGTGGCTCACGAGGCGTGTGTTCGGCAACAATCGCTCCAGCGGCATTGCTCGGCTCCTCAACACTCGGGCCTACTCTGCTTCATACTATAGTAACGCTAATAATCTCATCCATGAACATGATTTCTGCTATCCCGATTCTTTTCCACTAGCCAAAATACTGAGCTCAAACTATGCCTGTTTTGAATAGATGACCTCAAGTGAACGAAACAAATTACAGTGCAACTTTAAACCAGGCACTAATTTGCGCTGCTCTTATGGTAATAATCCGGTGTTCTTTAATTTGCGCGTTGTCAATAGATCACTTGCAGAATTTTCCACTCCCAACTGCACTTTTTTGGGCTTGCACTCTCACTCTAATTTGCCCTCTTTAGTAAATCTCACCCCAAGAGTTTAATAGTAGGATGTTGCTTAGCTAATACAAAATTTGGGTAAAAAGGAGCATTTTAACTTTCTTCACTGCTTTTCAGTATTGACTTCAGTTCTTGATTTGTCTGCCATCTTGGATTACATTTTTCAATAGCCTTGCATTGCCTTCTGGGATTGTTATTTGTATATTGGGATTGTTATATTGAATAATTATTCACGCCTGTTTAAAATGCTCTCTAGGTTTTGTAACATTAAAGTGAATAAACAATGTTCAGTTCATTAACTTTTCATTATGAATCCCTGTTCAAGCTTTATTTAGTTTATATGGAACAATTCTTGGGTCTTTAGTCATTACAGATGTGCCAACAGCAATTCAAAACGACCGTAGAAAGCCAAAACAGCAACAGGAATAAATAAACTGCTATATTTTCCTCACCATTTACGGTATATAGGGCCTCAGAGAGGAAACGGAGTAAAGTTTATTAGCGTTCTATACGTCACTCTCACTTCAGGGAACTACCTGAAAATTTGGCAAAGATAACCATACAGTAGGCCAACAGAAGTTAGCTTGCGTGAGTCTTTCGACAGATTGATGTTGTTTTGCATAGTTACGCATCCCTTGCTTTAGCAGATGGAAAAGATCTACATGTCCAGATCCATGTTGATTTTGATTCTGATTTTGAACAGTTTGCTTATTCAAGTGGTCGCATGCAGATGAAATGGCAAGGAGATGTTCTCTTGATCTTCTCCTTACAGCTGAGCCTTTTGCCTTTTCAATGAGCTTCCGACCCTTGGCATTCCTGTGATTTTCCCATCACTCAAGGTTTACACCCAATCAAAGGCCACCAGCACTTGATGAAATCCGAGATAACGAGGGAAACGGACTCCCTGCTGCTTGAGGAGTGACAGAACCTGTCAATAGAGTCCGTCCTCCGGCTAATCAGCCATCTACTATAATGTGAGCACTGTTTCAAACGTCCATACCAATGGAGAAATTGAATAGTCTAATTAAAAGCATTCACCCAAACAATCACCACTAAGCCGGTCTTTCTTAAAGGGACAGCGCACTTAGACATGACAATTCCGTCATTATTTACTCACAGGTTTTTTACCAGTAATTCCGTATGGCAAATCATAGTAGCTTTTTTTACATAGTAAAAAGGTTGAGTTAGTTCTTAATCTATGTTTTTAAACATAAACCATGGACATAATCACATTGGTAACACTACAATAAGGTTCATTAGTTAAGCAAGCAAGCAACTTTATTTATACAGCACATTTTTAAACAACAGCCGTTGCCCCAATGTGCTTTACAGAGATAAAACGAAAACATTAAAACAACATTCAATGTTGCATGCACCCTGAGCAAACTCAACATTCAAATGCTAAAGAAAATAAATACGTTTTTAAATAAGACTTAAAAACGGCAATCGGAGGAGCTGACTTAGCTGACTAATGTAGTTAATAGTTAACAACATAATTTAACATGAACTCATACTGAACTGCACGTATGCAACATTTATTTATCTTTGTTAATGTTAATTTCAACATTTACTAATACTTTATTAAAATGTTATTAACATTAGTTAATGCACTGTAAACTAACATGAACAAACCATGAACAATTTAAAAGTTTTAAGAACCTCATTACAACATCAAGCCTGTTAATATATTTGGTAACGTTCATTGTTAACCTACCAACACACAAGTTTTCCTATAACATATACACCGATCAGGCATGACATTATGACAGGTGAATTGAACAACACTGAGAATGGGACCCTGACTGGTCTACGGCTATGCAGCCCCATACACAACAAATTGAAATGCACTGTGTATTCTGACACCTTTCTATCAGAACCAGCATTAACTTCTGGAGCAATTTGAGCTACAGTAGCTCATCTGTTTAATCAGACCACACGGGGCAGCCTTCTCGCTCGCTACGTGCATCCCTGTCGCCGGTTCTCCACTGTTCCTTCCTTGGAGCACTTTTGATAGATACTGACCACTGCAGACCAGGAACACCCCACAAGAGCTGCAGTTTTGGAGATGCTCCGTCCCAGTCGTCTAGCCATCACAATTTGGACCTTGTCAAACTCACTCAAATCCTTACGCTTGCCCATTTTTCCTGCTTCTAACACATCACCTTTGAGGTCAAAATGTTCACTTGCTGCCTAATATATCCCACCCACTAAGAGGTGCTGTGATGAAGAGATTATCCGTGCTATTCGCTTCACTGGTCATAATGTTACGCCTGAACGGTGTAAAGGAAGAATTAGTAAAAGCAGGATAGAGATAAAATATGAGACTCCAGTTGTTGTTTTTACTGTATAAACATAATGGCAGTGTGAGGATAACACAATACAAGTAACTTATCAGATTACTTTTTCAAATAAGTAACTTTGTTTTTCCATTTATTTACTGACACCTCTCTTGTCCACATAATGAGAGAAATCACGAGTAAGTGTAGAGGTGTTGTGTGTGCTTTGTGAACTTGATGGTTGCACTTGTAAAAAAAAAAAAAATCAGTATTCCTGAAAATGAATAAGAACATTTGTGAGTGAGTAAATGATAAGAGAATTATCATTTTTGGGTGAACTATACCTTTTTAGTTCAGTTTTTGCTGCTGACCTTCAATTATCTAATTCAACCATAATAATACGCAAAAATGACTTTAGATAAACATCACATTTGTTGATTTTTTGTTGTTGTTCTTCAATCCAGAATAGCAAAAGATTAGTTTGAGCTACTTTACAGGCATACATTTACATTTCCTTCAGTCTGAGACATTCATTTTACTTTTGAAATTCACATTAGCCAAAAAAACAAAAACAAAAAAAAACTTTTTTTTTGTTGTTATTAAAAAATAAAAAAGCAGCTCAGCTTGAGTAATAAAAAGTAATGCACAAGTAATGTAACACATTGCTCTTCATTAAAAGTAACTTATTACGCAATGTATTACTCCACATGCATTACTTGCATTACTTTGAAACTTTCCCCAACACTGCATGCTGGTGTGTTTGTGTTTATATGATAGGACAGTAAATGATGACAGATTTTATATCTGGGTGAGCTCAGCTGTTTCTTTGAAGGTCTTGAGTTTCTGTGTTCCATTAGAGACACACTTCCTAATATCTCAGAACTGCCTGTTTTGAAAAGTTTCACTCTTTTTTGCTCACTTGCATTGCTCTCTGACCTTGTGTGATAGGCGAGAGATTGTTACAGGTGTTTGGCAAAGCCCCAGAAAACCTCTCCGTTTGATGTGCCCATGGATCACAAAGCAAATGTTCGCAATTGACTTGCGTCGGACACAAAACAGAGCGCTTGAGATTTATGATCTCTCGAGACTGTGAACTCGCCAGCACCTCATTCCAACAAGAAGCAAAACAACTCTGGACTTGATTATCAGGATTTTCTTTTATTGATATTGGATTCATGAAGATACTTTGTCGAAGAGCTCAAAACTGAATAGAAATCTGGGTGGCCTAATTCCATTTCCAAGCCTAATCCGCAAGTTTCAGGACGCAAAGACGAATGGTAGGCAAGGCATCACCTCTGACCCCTTAAATCTTTAAGGTTTCGGCAACTTGGCCTTTGAAACACTTAACTGAGGCTGAACAAAAGACGCGCTCCCTGGTGCATCAATGTCACAGCTGATGTACTGAAAGACGGAACAGTATCTGACAGTGTACAAATTGGTGGCCCATTACTTTCATGTTTAAAGCACCACATAACGCAAACCACATGAAATAGCAGACCCACTTCAGAGATCTTACCATTCTTGACTTCATGGGTGTACAAATTCAGGAATTAATGTGAATTAACATTTAGCTATGTCCCTAGACCCTATGTACAGCATGGCAGGAAGACAATAATTGTAGTATTGACTATTCATTAACCTTAACCATTCAACTCTGTGGTCCAGTATTCAAATAAATTCTATAATTCAATATTTTGTCCCTATCTAGTTAGTTGCTGCCAAGCAGTGTTGTCATGGTTGACTAAATATGATTATTAATTTGCTATGATTAATAATAAAGCTACAATTTAATTAAATTATTGAAAAAGTTAAACAACAAAAGTTGAGTACTAAAGTTGAAGTTTTTCAAAAACTAATAAAAATGACAAATTTACTACAAATGTACTAAATTAAATTAAAATATGAAAAGGCTAATTCAAAACATGAAAAAACACTATAATTATAAAAATAATACTTTAGTAACACTGCTGCTGAGTGACAGCTTAATTAGGCTACATTTGCAAATCTGTTCTGATGTTGCTTTTCATTTTATGAATGCATTTTTTGTAAGAAATAATTAAAAATCACAAATTATTTTGAAGATTAGTAACAGGGTAGAAAAAATGCAAATATATTTTATAAAGTAAGTAAAAGTAAGTATGTATACAGTGCCTTCCACTAATATTGGCATCCTTGGTAAATATGAGCAAAAAAGAAAATAAATCTGCATTGTTTATCCTTTTGATATTTTTAAAATAAAATAAAAAAATCACAATAATCTAGCCTTTCATTGAAGTAGAAAAAAAAAGGGGGGGGGGGGGGGGGGCTCACATTATGATTTTGTTTTTCTCTAGTTCACACTGGCCACAATTACTGGCACCCCTAGAAGTTTTAAATACCTCTAAAGTATATTCTTATTCAGATTTGCGATTTTTTTTTAACACATCAGGGTGACTAGGAGTATGAAATTGTCCAGCCATGAGGAGTATAAATATGTGGAAATACAAAGGCCAAATTCCCTTAATCATTCATCACAATGAGTAAACCCAAAGAATAGTTCTGATGTGCTGTGAAAGATTGTGGAGCTTCACAAAAGAGAAAGTGGCTGTAGGAAAAGAGCTAAGGCATTAAATTTTTTTATAATTTCATTAATTTCAGTTATTAAGAAGTTCCTATCAACTAAAGATGCAAAACCATCACATGTCAATGCGTATCAAATGTACGAGTGTGAAATCTTGTGGAATGTATACGCCAAAATGAGTTTTGGCATGCATATGCTACGCAGTTTTTGGTGTGCATATGATACGCACTTTATTGTGTGTATATGACACGCTCTTGGGTAGGACCCCATGGTGGGGTGGGTGTTTTGTGCGTATAATAAGCCATTAAGTGCGTATCATATGCACACGAAAAACTGCGTAACATATGTACGCCAAAACTTATTTTGGCAATTTCCGTAAGATCGGGCTCAAAGATGTTACGAAGCTGCCTGGAAGAGGACGTGTATATCGTCCTAATGCACAGTGAGGAAGAGCGTTTGAGTAGAAAAAGGCTCTCCATGGATCACAGATGGAGAATTGCAGAGATTAGTTGAGTCTTGGGGTCAGAAAGCCAATCAGAAAATTTATCAAACCACCCCTACATCACCACATGTTGTTTGGGAAGATTTCAAGAAAAATACTCCTCGCTCATCCAGAAACACACTCCAACATATTCATTTGTCAGACACAACTGGAAATTCAAAGGGACCTGGTTCTGTGGTCAGGATAAAACTATAAAAAGAGCTTTTTGGCAGCAAACCCATCAGATGTCATATACCGCAGGATCTTTAATGTTGTGGGCCTTTTTTTTCTGGAGGTCCTGGACATCTTGTTCACATACATGGTATCATGGATTCTAGCAAATACCAACATCTAAACCTGACGGCCTCTGCTAGAAATATTATAATGGGTCGTGGGTGGATCTTCCATTAGGACAATGATCCATAACAAACATCAAAAATCAACACAAAAATGTGTCACTGAGCACAAAATGAAGCTTCTGCCATGGCCGTCCCAGTCCCCTGAGCTGAACCCTACAGAAAATGAGTGATGAACTGAAGAGAAGAGCTGGGAATGATCTGGAGAGATTCTGTATGGAGGAATAGTCTCTGAACTCTTGTCAGGTGTTATCAAAACTCATCAGGAATTATAGGAGAAAGGGCAACAGGACATTATTTGTTGAAGGAGAAAATAATATGATTTTAAACCTTATTTCTGACCCTTATGTCCAAACAGTTTGTTGCAATAACATGTTCTGAATGAAATAAATATTGGAAATGGCTGACAGCAAGCTAAACGCATTAATGGATAAAACAAACAATATAATTGTAACATTTGATCCACTGGAGAGGCGAGGTTTTGAACCCAAATGCAGTCTTTATTTGAACACTTAACATAAATCAATATCAAAACAAAGACTTGGCAAAACAAACAAAAGACTAGACTTGACTAAACTTGACTTGACATAGACTTGACAAACACTCACCAACAGCAGGTTACACGCATCAATAACTGACAAAGACTATGGCAAACATGAGGGCTTAAATACACAAGGGCAAGTGACAAAACGAGGGACACCTGTGAACAATGATAAACAATAAACCAATGAGAACAAGACACAGGAACACGAGGCAGGAACACATGAGGGCATGGAATCACATGACAAAGGACCACATGACAAGACCAGGAAGTGCATGACAAAACATGACAGTGAACATGAAACCTTAAAACATGAAACATGAACCTACACCAAAACACCTTTGTGACAGATCCCCCCCTCTATGGGCGGCCCCTGACGCCCATACATAAACCAAACAATCAACAAAGTCTTGGGGGGCGGACTTGGGGGAGGGATGGTGGGCCAGGCCCGTGCCAAGGCACCGGACCAGGACCCTGGCGTAGCTGGGACGGGCCTGGGAGCGTGGGCGGACCCTGACCGTGAGGCATTGGCGGACCCGGACCGTGAGGCGTGGGCGGACCCGGACCGTGAGGCGTGGGCGGACCCGGACCGTGAGGCGTGGGCGGACCCGGACCGTGAGGCGTGGGCGGACCCGGACCGTGAGGCGTGGGCGGACCCGGACCGTGAGGCGTGGGCGGACCCGGACCGTGAGGCGTGGGCGGACCCGGACCGTGAGGCGTGGGCGGACCCGGACCGTGAGGCGTGGGCGGACCCGGACCGTGAGGCGTGGGCGGACCCGGACCGTGAGGCGTGGGCGGACCCGGACCGTGAGGCGTGGGCGGACCCGGACCGTGAGGCGTGGGCGGACCCGGACCGTGAGGCGTGGGCGGACCCGGACCGTGAGGCGTGGGCGGACCCGGACCGTGAGGCGTGGACGGGCTTGGACCCCCGGGCGTGGACGGGCTTGGACCCCCGGGCGTGGACGGGCTTGGACCCCCGGGCGTGGACGGGCTTGGACCCCCGGGCGTGGACGGGCTTGGACCCCCGGGCGTGGACGGGCTTGGACCCCCGGGCGTGGACGGGCTTGGACCCCCGGGCGTGGACGGGCTTGGACCCCCGGGCGTGGACGGGCTTGGACCCCCGGGCGTGGACGGGCTTGGACCCCCGGGCGTGGACGGGCTTGGACCCCCGGGCGTGGACGGGCTTGGACCCCCGGGCGTGGACGGGCTTGGACCCCCGGGCGTGGACGGGCTTGGACCCCCGGGCGTGGACGGGCTTGGACCCCCGGGCGTGGACGGGCTTGGACCCCCGGGCGTGGACGGGCTTGGACCCCCGGGCGTGGACGGGCTTGGACCCCCGGGCGTGGACAGGCTTGGACCCTCGGGCGTGGACAGGCTTGGACCCTCGGGCGTGGACAGGCTTGGACCCTCGGGCGTGGACGGCCATGGCGGTAGAGACAGTTCAAGGGGCCATGGCGGTTCAGGCAGTTCAAGGGGCCATGGCGGTAGAGGCAGTTCAAGGGGCCATGGCGGTAGAGGCAGTTCAAGGGGCCATGGCGGTTCAGGCAGTTCAAGGGGCCATGGCGGTTCAGGCAGTTCAAGGGGCCATGGCGGTTCAGGCAGTTCAAGGGGCCATGGCGGTAGAGGCAGTTCAAGGGGCCATGGCGGTAGAGGCAGTTCAAGGGGCCATGGCGGTTCAGGCAGTTCAAGGGGCCATGGCGGTTCAGGCAGTTCAAGGGGCCCCTTGCCCCCCCCCAAAATTTTCTTGGAGGAAGCTACGGGCTTGTGGGCTGGAGCCAGGAAGTGGGCTGGAGCCGGAGCGGGCTCATGGGCTGGAGCCTGGACTGGGGCTGGAGCCGGAGCGGGCTCATGGGCTGGAGCCAGGACGTGGGCTGGAGCCGGAGCGGGCTCAAGGGCTGGAGCCAGGACGTGGGCTGGAGCCGGAGCGGGCTCATGGGCTGGAGCCTGGACTGGAGCTGGAGCCGGAGCGGGCTCATGGGCTGGAGCCTGGACTGGGGCTGGAGCCGGAGCGGGCTCATGGGCTGGAGCCTGGACTGGGGCTGGAGCCGGAGCGGGCTCAAGGGCTGGAGCCAGGACGTGGGCTGGAGCTGGAGCGGGCTCGTGGCCTGGAGCATGGACGTGGCCTGGAGCATGGACGTGGCCTGGAGCATGGACGTGGCCTGGAGCATGGACGTGGCCTGGAGCATGGACGTGGCCTGGAGCATGGACGTGGCCTGGAGCATGGACGTGGCCTGGAGCATGGACGTGGCCTGGAGCATGGACGTGGCCTGGAGCATGGACGTGGCCTGGAGCATGGACGTGGCCTGGAGCATGGACGTGGCCTGGAGCATGGACGTGGCCTGGAGCATGGACGTGGCCTGGAGCATGGACGTGGCCTGGAGCATGGACGTGGCCTGGAGCATGGACGTGGCCTGGAGCATGGACGTGGCCTGGAGCATGGACGTGGCCTGGAGCATGGACGTGGCCTGGAGCATGGACGTGGCCTGGAGCATGGACGTGGCCTGGAGCATGGACGTGGCCTGGAGCATGGACGTGGCCTGGAGCATGGACGTGGCCTGGAGCATGGACGTGGCCTGGAGCATGGACGTGGCCTGGAGCATGGACGTGGCCTGGAGCATGGACGTGGGCTGGAGCATGGACGTGGGCTGGAGCATGGACGTGGGCTGGAGCATGGACGTGGGCTGGAGCATGGACGTGGGCTGGAGCATGGACGTGGGCTGGAGCATGGACGTGGGCTGGAGCATGGACGTGGGCTGGAGCATGGACGTGGGCTGGAGCATGGACGTGGGCTGGAGCATGGACGTGGGCTGGAGCATGGACGTGGGCTGGAGCATGGACGTGGGCTGGAGCATGGACGTGGGCTGGAGCATGGACGTGGGCTGGAGCATGGACGTGGGCTGGAGCATGGACTTCTGTGGGACTAGGGGGCTCCTCCTCCACAGTCCCCACCGTAAATGAGGAGCCACTAACCAGGAGGGCATGGTCAATGTATCCCTCCAGGGATAAGTGGATTTTCCCTCCTGGGAGATGGGAGCGCAGAGGTTCATTCAACCCAAATCTAAAAATGTCTTTCAGCGCCACATCATTAAAATCCACCGCATGAGAGAGTCCACAAAACTCCACCACATAGTCCTCGAGGCAACGGTGGCCCTGGCGGAGACGCAACAGGCAAACTGCTGGGTTCATTTTGGAGGTCAGTTATTCTGTAACATTTGATCCACTGGAGAGGCGAGGTTTTGAACCCAAATGCAGTCTTTATTTGAACACTTAACATAAATCAATATCAAAACAAAGACTTGGCAAAACAAACAAAAGACTAGACTTGACTAAACTTGACTTGACATAGACTTGACTTGACAAACACTCACCAACAGCAGGTTACACGCATCAATAACTGACAAAGACTATGGCAAACATGAGGGCTTAAATACACAAGGGCAAGTGACAAAACGAGGGACACCTGTGAACAATGATAAACAATAAACCAATGAGAACAAGACACAGGAACACGAGGCAGGAACACATGAGGGCATGGAATCACATGACAAAGGACCACATGACAAGACCAGGAAGTGCATGACAAAACATGACAGTGAACATGAAACCTTAAAACATGAAACATGAACCTACACCAAAACACCTTTGTGACAATAATATACAATTTGAAACATTTTTCGTTTATGTCTGCTTGTGAGGTTGATGTAATACGCCAGGAAACAATGGCTAAATATTTCCATAAACAACAGATCAAACACTCAACAAATCAAAACTCGACATTAAGTAATGATAAAGTACATTGTGTTATTGCGGGTTCAAAAAGGCTTTCAGCATTTATGAATGGATCATTCAGAAGTTGTCTTTCAAGATGTTGGCCAGATGTGAGTCTTTATCAATGCTCTGTTTTGAAGATCTTAAGGCTGAGTGTTGTTCCCTCCTAATCATTTCATCAATCACAGGTCGCATGCTAGTTTAGTTGCCAAGTAGCACAGCGTCATTGTTTTCAGTCGCATGTTACCAACTGTTCCAAACCATCATGTTAGAGCAAACGTCATTGGCTCCAGTTTGGCCCCTGGGTGTTTTATGATTGGGACATATTAAAGCAAACCATTTCCTGGCTAGACCTGTGAAATACAATTTGATGCAATCATAAGTCTTGATATGAACCTGGACACTGGCACAGCATCTCAACAGCCTGGAAAAGTCTGTCCATCGTGCTGATAACTGGACCCAATGGACGGGGTGGAGTCTCAACCAGATGTGTCTTTGAAAGAGATATAAGGAACGGAGTCTTTTGTGGGTTGGAAAGGGGGATTTCTTTCTCATTTATCAGAAATACGGATAAAAGGACTGTGTGGGAACTCTTCCCGATCCAACCCATGATGACACACGAGCAACACATGCTAGACGCTCAGAGGCCGTGATCTCATCGAAAGGGTGTTTCTTTTGTCAACAATAAAATAAAGATGTCTAGTAAGACTGTGTGATGTACTAAATGATCTCAGACCTTATAGCGAACCAAACAGACAATCACAGGAGAGGAACAGATGAGCAAGAAGTTCTTTTAAAAGGAGTCGAGTTTGAAAACACTCTTCGATTTTTTGTATTGAGGGTGAAAAAAATGAAATCCAGAGACCAGTACGTGTCACCTGCATGTGAACTCTGCACATAAAATGAGCCAAATTCTCCAAAGCTGACAAAGTTTTTAAAGAACAGCTTCCTACCGGAAACCTTCTGGCTGAGCGCTGGAAGCCGCAGTGGAAAGGATTCCAGCAGGTGCTGGGACTTGTGTGTTGGCCTTCGCGCTAAATGGGTTTCATGATGAATAGCATCATCATGCCCCAATTATGAGATTTATTTTACTTGTTGGTGAGAAATCACCCTGTGTCATCTAAGAATTCCTTTAATGGTGAGTCATGCAATGTGCCGCTTTAATGGAGTATGAAAACCAAAAAAGAGATGTGAAATATAATCCAGGAAGAGATTTGGCTTGCATTAATCATAGCCTAATTGCATTCATTTTGATTACATATGTGGGGGATTCAGTAATTAACTCTATGTATTTTAATGGATCAAGTTTCTTTTTTAATGGCAGCATGGGAACTTAAAAAAAACGGAAATAGGCTTGTTTTTCAACAAAAAAGACTGCACTCACATTGCAATATGCCACTTATTAATCAATATAATTTGTAATTAGGAATTAAGGATAAGACAATGGCTGGGTTGATTATTATCAAACAAATAAATTAATGTAATTAAACAAGTCTGATTGAAAAACTAATTGAATAGTTAACCTTTAATTTTCACGTCCAGCTCCACGTTGTTTAAATAGCAAATGCACTCGCGCTATTGACCAACAAAAACCTGCTCAGTATTTTTTGTTTTTATTTAAAAGGTTAGTTCCCCCAAAGTTTTCCCATCCGTCAGTATCTCCGTCAAAGAATTTCAAAACCCGGCATGATCATAGATATAGATGCCTCATTAGTGCATGCGTCGAATGAGGTATCTATGTATACATTTCTATGATCGCGCTTGGTTTTGATCTTCTTCGACAGAAGTACTGACGGATGGGAACACTAGGTAAGATTTGTCTGCTATGAGGTAAAAAATTAACAAATACTTTTCGGTTTCTCGCAGAAACCGATCGTTTCGTGTTTTAAGACATCAAAGTATTGTCACGAGCCGCAGGGTTTAATATGGATTCGTATATACTAGTGTTTTTTACTCTCATAGTGGCTCTCATATAAAAAAAAAAACCCATTGACATGCATTATACGACCAACGGTTGGAGTTAAAAATCTTCATTTGTGTTCTACTGAAGAAACAAACACACCTACATGTTGGATGCACTGGGGGTAAACAGATAAACATCTAATTTTCATTTTTGGGTGATCTAACGCTTTATAGGACATGTTAGTAATATGTGTCTATAGGCAGGTACTCAATACACACACAGGGATGCACAGCAGCACACTAACATTTTTAAGTATACAAAATAAAAGGATTCCTCCCTGGAGGAGCGTTCAGTCTTTCCGTTCGCAACTGGCTTTTAAAGGGAATGGGAGATCAGACTCTGATGGTTTATTGTACATTATGGCCAAAACACACTCATGACTCAAGACTGCAACCCTTATGGACCATGTGCCTGGTGTGCCAATTTTTACAATTTTTTTTATAGTTAAACTAGCAAAAGTGGATTCGGACATGCCCTAAGTGCACCTGAGCCGTACATTTCAGACCATGTGCTCAGATCGCTAAACTAGAGCCCCAATTCACTCCAAAGGAAGTTATTCTCTATATCAGTGTCACTGTTTCTGAACTCCCTGAAATGCCTCCATTGTAGTCTTGAGTTTTCTCAAAAACGTCAGAATATTCCTCATTTAAATAATTCCTGCCCAACTTATAAGCAAAATAAAGGGGGTGGCCTTGTTGGGTTAGTTAGTAGTGTTTTGAAACACGCGGTTATGGTAAGGGTTGTGAAATTTCCCAAACACGCACAAAGAAGCTGACCAATCACAACACACTGGTCCAGCCAACCAATCAGAGCACACTGCATTTTTTTGGAAGGAGGCATTCGCATAAAGATTCTGGATAATACACTACTAATATGTTCGTGTATTTGTCCCGAGATCGTTTGATAGTTGATTTTGTTTCAGTCACACTGGCAGTGATTTTCAGGAATATGTGCGTGCGTTCACACACATCCCATAAAGATCCCATAAAGACACGTGACATCAGGATGTGACATGTAATGTCTCAGCAGTGTCTTAGCGCAACATGTAAGATATGTAAGATATCAATGGCAGCAAGGTGTAGGAGATAAGCACAGCAGACGACTCGGGGTCCTGAGCTCTGGAAGGGGATAATGAAGCTATCGGGGCATTAACACTGAACAGAGCCAGAGGGAAGAATGCTGCTAATTAGAGGAAGGAAAGGTGAAGACGATGAAGTTTCTCAAAGTAAACCTTCTGAATATTTAGAGAAAAGATTAGCTGTTAAGCTAGGTTTAATAGCAGATCTTGTGCAAAAGAACACTTACTTTTAAGTATGTGCATACTTTTAAAATTAGTACTAATACAATACTAAATGAGTAATAATATACTTAAAGGCACAATATGTAAGATTTTGGGATCCAAAAATCGTACATATGAACAGTTATATATTTTGTTGACTTGTGTACTTACATTATCCCAAATATTTCCAAGAATGTTTAAATCCAAAGAAGTAAGCAATTTTAACCAGGACCGTGCGTCGTCTATCAATGACATCATACCCACATAACAATTGATTTATTCTGTAGAAATCATGGAAACACCAAAGATGCTTTAATATATTATGTGTTTTATTAGACAGATGAGCAACTGTTTGGATACATTCATCAACAGAAAACTAAAGGGTTCCTTCAGCGATTAGCATATGGCTTTGTATCAGTAGAAACCCTGGAGCATATTCAAATGATTGCGCTTCCCCCCTCATATCCCCCTGAGAAAAGAGATTTATGCATTTTATTTCTCAAAAAATTCATCCCATGACGCAAATAGACGATATTTGCGTCATCTTTGGAATGTTTGGCCAAAGGCTAAAGACTACAGCCAGCAGAGGGAGCCATTTCCACATGTTTTGAACCTGCGCACTGGGGATGGGAGATTACACTCAGAGCTCAGCTCGCAGCTACAGGCACTCATTTAAACGAGCTATGGTGAGCAATGTAAGTCTTTTAACTTCTCAAATTAATTTCTATGAAAGTTAAGCTTCCAAAGGCCTGAACTGAAAACGCGCCAGACTGAACCGTGAGTGTGGTCGCGATTACCTCAGCTCTCATCATGAGAGCTCATCAGCTCATGATGTAAATGTAATCTGACTCATGCAGTTAGTACTGTGAGACTCACGTGGCAACTCAATCATTATATTGAACAGACACGTTCAGTATTTAAATGTAGTGTCTGTTCTCTAACTCAGTCACTGTAATCCAGTAGCGGTGGCTTTGGGAATGGCCTCACAGGGAAGCGAAGCATTCTGGGAATCGTAGTCTTTCATCCCCATGAGACAAAAATACATTTTCCGTCTTTTCTCAGTCTAGAAGGCACCAAATTCAAAAATAATTTCACATTTCTACTACATTAATGACCCAGTTTAAATACAGATTCATCTTCCTATTGCTGAAGTTCCCCTTAAAGATTGCTATATAGCTCAACATAGTTAGTCTTATTGTTTAAATATCGTTTTCTTGATTTACCGTGAGTACCATGTTTTACCATGCCTAATATCAATCTAACTCACTGCAGTGTGAACTAGTGTGTCATAGTAAACGCCGAGTGAACTTTCAACTCACTCAAATGTATCTAATATGATAAAACAGCGCTGCGATACCCCACATACGCTTGACCAGAAGAAGCAGAATCACTCATCTGCGGCATAATATAAGCTCAGCGAAATCTAGGCATCATAAAGTTACGCCTTTGTTTTGAATATGTGACCTCTAGTGGCGAAAAACTACATATTGTGGCTTTAAGTTTGCGTATGATCTGTGATTTATCTCTCACCACACCAGTGTTGCCACAGTTACTTTGAAAAAGTAACCTGATTACTCCTTTAAAAAGTAAATTAGTTACTTTTCAGATAACTTGAATTTAAAAGTAACTAAGTTAGATTACAAGTAACTTTATTAGTTTCATTCAGCAGTTGCCGACAACACCCCTGCCACCTCAACATAGAAATGACAACCAGTTTTGCCAACACTCACTTTACTGGAAGTGCATTTTTAACAGTAACATCAACAATGTATCTCCTGACATTTTAAGTTAAAAATAAAAAAATATTTCCTAAAAAAAATACTTTCCCAGAGACGCAAGAAGAAAGCAAAAAAAATATTTTTCACTAAGGAAAATGACTAAAATAGTCACTCACAGTGACTTGGATAAATTACTTTAATCTGATTACCGGTTTGGAAATAGTAACACGTTAGATTACTCGCCAATTTTTGGGATCAACACTCTGGGCCCTTTTTTAACGATCTGAGCACATGGTCTGAAGCGCATGGCTCTGGTGCACTTAGGGTGTGCCGAAACCACTTTTGGTATAGTTCGACGACAGAAAAAAACGGTCGCCAGGCGCATGGTCTATAAGGGTTGTACCTAGTCTCTTAATGAGTAATGGGTGTGTTTTGGGCGTAACATGTAACCAATCAGAGTCTCATCTCCCATTCCCTTTTTAAGCCAGTTGCGCTCGCACCATAACAGACTTGCTGTTTACATGGCGAAATTTGCGACTATGACTTTAGAGCAGGTTTTTGTTGATCAATGGCGCAGTTTTCAGTTCCTCAGAATAGGAACATGCCAACAATGAGCCTGAACACACCTGGTTTTCAGAACAGCACGCCCATGTGCGAACAGATGGGCATGAGTTCATTTGCTATTTAAACAACTAGACGTGAAAATGATAACTGCATCGTGCTGAAACCAGCAAAAAACACTTGGAGTCGCATTTTGCCGGGTGTATGATAGTGTGAAAGGGACTATAGAGACAGGAACCAAACAGGGCTGTTTTCCAAAAGCATTGTAGGCCTAAGTAGGTGTAATCAACTTACAAATATGTGAAAAGACATTCATATCAACAAACAAATGTGTTTTTGAACATTCAAGGATGAAAACCTATTCTAGTAGAGCCCCCCAAAAATAAAGGTTTTGTGAAAGGGCATAATAGAGCCTCTTTAATGCCACATTTATCTCAGAAAAAAGCAACATCCAGATGCACCATTTAACCTTCACCTTGGTGTGACTCAGAGAGACTGTCAAGTAAAGAATGCAGTCTCTAGACCTTGAGCTATTTCCTGTGCAACATCTCAACTCCCTTTCATCGGCAGGGTGTGCGGCTAAGAAAACACCTGTCAAAGTTTATTACCACAATCATCGTCTTATGCCCGACACCTCCAAAAGCTGGAAGTTCTGCTACTCAAACTGCACGTCGACGTGTAATTATGCACACTCCTGCCACATACGTGGGCCCCTCGTCCCACTGGAACCGTGGGTAGCAGGAGTGCAGCTGTCAAGGAACGTGTTCAGGGTTAATTGGCCTTAATTCGGAGGGTTGTTTTTCCCTGCTTAAGTACCAGCGTGGGGGGTTTGCAGAGACGTGGATGTGTCTGAATGTGTTTGTATAAGAATGCATCATGTATAATTATGTGTGAATATCACTGTAGGGGAATATTGATATTTGTAACCTGGAATGTGAGCGTGCCAAAACCATTTCTGCATATGATTGGCATGTTTATTTTACATATCCATCAAAGATAAGAACCACCTCACAATGATGTCAATCTAACAAGCTTCAAACTGCAACACAATCCTTCCAAAATAAGTCTATGCAGTAGAATACACTGATATACAAAAGAAAGGACGGCATCGATGGTTCCATGAAGAACCTTTGACAGAATGGAACCTTTCCATTCCACAAAAATTTAGTTATTAAGGAAGCTTGTTTCCACCAAAAAAATTAAAAAAATAACAAAGGTAACTGCGACTTTTTATCTTACAAATCTTATTTTATAACACGCAATTCTGACTTTATATCTCACAATTCTGACTTTACTTCACAATTCTGACTTTACTTCCCAATTCTGACTTTACTTCGCAATTCTGACTTTATATCTATTAAATCTGACTTTTTAACTCTCAATTCTGACTTATATCTCACAATTCTGACTTTTTAACTCTCAATTCTGACTTTACTTCGCAATTCTGACTTTTTAACTCTCATTTCTGACTTTATATCTCACAATTCTGACTTTACTTCCCAATTCTGACTTTATAACTCTCCATTCTGACTTTTTAACTCTCAATTCTGACTTCATATCTCATAATTCTGACTTTTCTTTGCAATTCTGACTTCATGGGCCCTATTTTAACGATCTGAAACGCAAGTGTCAAAGCGCGAAGCACAAGTAACTTTGTGGGCGGGTCTCGGCGCTGTTGCTATTTTCCCGGCGGGATAAATGGCTCTTGCGCCCGGCGCAAGTCTAAAATGGGTTGGTCTGAAGTAGCTTCATTATTCATAGGTGTGGTTCTGGGCGTAACGTGAATAAACCAATCAGAGCATCATCCAACATTCCCTTTAAAAGCAGGTGAAAGTTCCATTATGGATTGCTATTATTATGGCGTATTTACCAGGCGAAACCAAAACGAAACAAAAATTGCAGTATATTGGAAAATATCATGTAATACATTAGGCAATATATTCACATATATGGGATTTAATATTTATATTCTCCAATATATTACAATATATGGAAGCGGCAATCATTTGTATATTTTGCAATATATTACAGGAATATATAACATATTGTAGGCTATAATACCATCAATATATTATTCCATGTATTTACAATATATTATAATATATTTCAAAATAATATATTGGTAAATATATTTTCCTTTCGTAAGGGACAGCCGAGGAGACTGATGTTCTTGTACGAGTGTTGTATGGGGATGGGAGAAACCCACCCAAAATAGCGTCGGTTAAACAGTTTTTTAAGTTTTTCAGTCGATTTTTTTTTTCCTGGTTCTTGACGGACAGACCAATTTGTCAGATGTCCTTATATACATATATGTCTTGCCACTATTGGGCAAACAGGTCTGATCCTTAATTACTACAATTAGCCTGAATAATTTGTAAGCTAGATTTATGCCTTTTTTTTCACATCTTCGTGGCACACCACGATGATTTCCGTCATCTCATGTGTTAATATTTTTTTAGTGTAACAATTTATGATTTGCAAAAATAACTGTTGCATCTGTGTAGATTAGGCCTACATGAGCAAAGTGTATGCGCGTTGTGCACGCTATACATTATGTCAAGCATGCGCCCTTAAAATAGCATAATGAACAACGCGCAATGCGCCACTGACTTTAGACTAGGTTTTTTCTGCTCAGTGGCGCAATTGTTTAATGGAACAGCAAAATAGCACCAAGGATTGTTTGCGCCGGAACACGCCTCCTTTTTTTCGCTGAACCGCCCAGGGAGCGCAAGTTCATTCACTAGTTTAGCGACGTGCTTCTGTGGAGGGAAAAGTGCGCTTTGCCCGGGTGCAAAATAGGAATGACACATACGTGACACAAACGACACATACGGCGTACAAATTCAATTGCGCTGGGTGTAGGGGTGTAAGAAAATATCGATACACGTGAATATCGCGATATTATGTTTGGCGATAATGTATCGATTCTCAAAAACGCTGTATTGATATTTATATATTTATTTATTTACATCCAAGATTCGTGGCTTTGTGTTCGGTTTAAACCACAGACTGTATAACACCCAACCGCTAGATGGCAGTGTTATCTCAGAACGTATAACGGACGCGGAGCCGGAGAAGCGCGTGAATCACTAGTGTTTACATTAGCAAACCCAGCTCTCAAGACGATAGAATTATTCCGCTCTTGCAGTATACAGAGCTGAAGTGTGGACTCATGTTGGCTTCAGTTAAAAAGAAGCCACTAAGGAAATCGACAAGAATCATTTTGTTTGCAAAATAGGCCAAGTTATAATCTAATACTCGGGAAACACATTGAAACAGAGAGCTCGCTTAACATCCTGATGTCACCCGCGCTGCTGAGAAGCGTTTCGATGGAATAGACTGCACGTTTTCCTCTCAGTAACAAAATAAACACACACCAAAACTGACAGCGGTGGCAGGAGAACGAATCATAGCGATGTGGATATGATGACCAGCTCTGCAGTTCAGTAACGTTACTTGAAATAGCACTTTATACAATAGACTGCTTTATAGAAAACAGCTTTAGGGTCCGATCACACAGAGCGCGTTTTTCAGGTTTCAGGTAAAGTGCGCTTTAATGTTTCTAGGCAACCCCTGAATCACCTGTACTGTCAGTCAAATCAATGTAACGGTCAACACAACGGAAGGCCCGCCGCTTCATTCATTCGATTGGACAACAGAACATAAGCGCGATGATGTTGCTTTTCCACTCAGAGTTGACTTTTTTTCAACTTCATGCGCTCGGAGCGCTCCTTCAAAAACGCGAGGCGCAGCAAGCGGTTTAAACGCGAGGCAGCGCGCATAACACTCTCTGCCAAACGAAATCCATTCAAAAAAGGCGCCTCTCGCTGCAAAAACGCGTTCTGTGTGATCGGGGCTACTGTGTTAAATATAAAACAAACAGTCATTCAGTCATGAAATGGACTGCACTTCCTGTTGTTAAATAGCCACTGCTATACTGTGAACCTTTAAAACATATCCTACACACAAAGAATCCTGCAGTCACTTTACATTTCCCTTTACTTAGATTGCACATTGCATATGATTAGTGATATAAATTATACTGTATTAATTAAATAAAATACTTTGTCTCGTGTTTTAGGCTTATGGTTGTGTTCTTTATTCTTTTAAATTATAAAAAAACAAAAACACACAAAAAAGAAATATCGCAATATATTGCCTCTCTTACAATATCACAATATATTGCAATATATCGTATCGTAACCCCTGTATCGTGATACGTATTGTATCGCCAGATTCTTGGCAATACACAGCCCTAGCTGGGTGCAAGATAGGGCCCCATATCTCACAATTCTGACTTTACTTCCCAATTCTGACTTTATAACTCTCAATTCTGACTTTACTTCACAATTTTGACTTTATATCTCACAATTCTGACTTTATAACTCTCAATTCTGACTTTACTTCACAATTCTGACTTTATATCTCACAATTCTGACTTTACTTCACAATTTTGACTTTATATCTCACAATTCTGACTTTATAACTCTCAATTCTGACTTTACTTCACAATTCTGACTTTATATCTCACAATTCTGACTTTATAACTCTCAATTCTGACTTTACTTCACAATTCTGACTTTATAACTCTCAATTCTGACTTTACTTCACAATTCTGACTTTATATCTCTCAATTCTGACTTTACTTCACAATTTTGACTTTATATCTCACAATTCTGACTTTATAACTCTCAATTCTGACTTTACTTCACAATTCTGACTTTATATCTCACAATTCTCACTTTATAACTTGCAATTCTGACTTTATAACTCACAATTCTCACTTTATATCTCGCAATTCTGACTTTATATCTCGCAATTCTGACTTGCAATTCTATCTATAACTTGTAATTCTGACTTTTTTCTCAGAATTGTGAGATATAATTAGCAATTACGAGTAAAAAAAGTCAGAATTTTGGGATAAAAATGTGTAATTGGTGGAAACAAGCTTCCATACTTTACAGTGGAACACGGGTCTTTGATTTTTAAAGTTCTTCACATTAAGGAAATGGTTCTTTTAATAATTGTTCCCTTACGGTTCTTTGATAAACCCCAGATGGTTCTTCTATGGCATCGAAACCCCTTTTGGATCCTTTATTTTCTGAACTTTTTTATTGTGCTAAAGTTTCTTCGTAATGGATAAATGTTCTTTAGATTTTCAAAAATGTTCACAATGAGATTTTTTTTCAGAACTTTCCACTGAACGTTTCTTTTGAGGAACCATAAATGCTTCTTCTATGGCATCACTGTGAAATCAGATCCTTTATTTTTAAGAGTGTAGCATATCTTTAATCAGCATATATTCAATATTCATGTGGTACCAGAACATATGGAATTACAAGACAAACTTTTTTTTTAAACCACACTGTTGTTTTCTGGCAGAACTGAGGTCGAGGAACAGCTCTGCGGTGTTCTGGGACGGTGGAGAGGCGGGCGCGTACCAGCCCTTACTGCTGGATGAGGACCGCGGATGGCTGCTGGTCGGAGGCCGAGACCACATCTACATGCTGAACTCTGACAGCCTCGCTCAACCGGCACGCAAGGTCAGCACGCACAACTGCCTCAATCTGACAGCGCATGATGTCATTTACAGACCTTGAGGATAAGGGTCACGAAAGTGAAAACAGAGCATGATTACAATGCATTACTGTTCACATGAATCTCATGAAGTTACAGGATTCTGTCCTAAAACTGCTACAGTATATTCACATAAAGTGATATATAGCAAATCACAACTGCTTGATTGTTTATATCATCACAAAATGTAAAGTATATTATTGCTCAGCTCCAAATGCGACCATAAAGCATGAAGATAATACAATTTTCTAAGCATTAATATGAAGATTTTCAGTTTGAAACACTGAGTATTGTGAATAAATATACAATTACACATAAAAATATGTGGTTTAAATTGTATCACTATTGTGAGCTTTTGTTGATTAAACCAATCTCCTTCATTGTATTAACGCAAACATTTAATTTCAATGAACTCAAACGTTCTTTTGAGCCTTGTTAGTGGTATTAACTAGCGATTTAATTTTACTTACTCTGTGCCCCATAGACTAGTGTTATAAGCTCATCTGTTTTTAGAGATAAAACTCTTAACATTCGATTTCCATTAAAACGCATCTCAGAGAACGATCAACTCGCTAACCATCTGTTAATCACCCCTAGGGTCATTTCTCACCAGAGTTGTCCTTTAAGGGTTAAAGCAGGATGGATTCTGATTGGCTGTCAATGTATTTATCATTCATCAGCTGGAAAAAATAATCTTTCTAAAATGAAATTCCAACGATATCGTTTCTCTGTGGATTTACGTTTAACTGAGCACAAACACTAGATACTATATGTACAGCAAACGATTTTGTCAACTAAAATCTCAATACTGATACAGGCTATAGTATATTTGCATTAGCGTAGTGTCTTTTTCTACAGTTTTCAGGTCAACTAACATATCCGGTTTTGGGTATCTCTCTCGCCTCCTTGAGTATGGAGGTTTGTACGCTAATTAGGTTCAACGGGACTGTATGTTTGTAATGTGTTAGTCAGAATTTGCATACTTCAATCCTAAATTCTCCTTTACACATAATCACAGCTAAATAAACATTACATTTAGTTCAATATTAATTGATTCTGTCTTTTATAACAGCAAAATACTAAAAGATGTCTGTAAGAAATGATGAGGTTAAACGTAAGGTCATACATACGTGATCTTAATAAGTACTAAAGCACGTCAGATTCTCGATCTTCCAATTATATCATTATGTACAGTGTGCTGATTGCCGATTAATGATTAGGTCAATACCTGCACATTATTTCCACATGGAAATGATTACAGTTAAGGAGGCATGCAGATTGTTGAGTAATGATGGTATTGCGCCAAAGAGGGTCTGAGTTAATCAACTCAATATTTGTTGCGCACGTTTTTACAAGCACATCGATGTAATGCACACATTTAACAATAAAAAGTATCAATTAAAAAGGGGAGTAGGGAATTTCAAACCATTATAAATAAAGCATTATTTAAACTTATAGTATTATTACACTTTTTATATAATGTGTTGTTTTGTTATGCATTACTTTCTGTTCTTTGCAAAAACTCTCTTTTATCTTTTTTATTTTTAGATTCACTGGCCAGCTGGACAGGAACACATTGAACGCTGCAAATATGCAGGAAAGAATCTATCGGTAAGATGCAACAACTTTAAAAGGGCACAAATGGAGAAAAAAAGCTTTCAAGGGCCCATAGATGCCCTTTTAATAAAGTGCTCTCACAGACCGAGATAAGAATAAAAGCTGAAAAATCATATTTATAGCTCTAGGGGGGAATATTTCAAGTTGGAAAGTCTTAAGGGAGGGCAAGTCTGAAGTTTTAACATTATCCCCCCTACCCCACCCTACCCAGCAATAACCAATAGGTGCATTACTGTGTGATTTAAAATGCGTCCCATCCACCTATCCTCACAAAAACTCTTTAAAATCAGGCTTTTAATCACATACCACATGTATCTCTCAGATGGACTGTGCCAATTACGTAAGACTCCTACAGCCCTTCAATAAAACTCATGTCTATGTGTGTGGAACCGGCGCGTTCCACCCGCAGTGCACCTACATTGACCTGGGACACAATCTTGAGGTGAGCAATCTCTCTTTTTTGTCACTTAACCGATGTGAAATTACATTTTAAGCTTGTAATCTTGTACATATGTGTGAATCGGACCTAACAAAGGCTTGTTGACAGAAGAGATGAACTAATAATGAGGGTAATGGTGCAAACAGAGTGACAGTCTTGTCTCGTGTCCTAGAAACCAACTTTCCAGCTCCTCAGCCATGTTGGAGAATCCGGGAGAGGAAAATGTCCATTCAGTCCCCAGGAGACATTTACCGCCCATCTGACAGGCGAGTTTCCCTAAACACATTGTCCTTTAGAAACAATCCGTCTGCCGTTTGCAGGCGGTAAAAGGAAAAATGCACAAAAAGTGTCCATTTTTTAGACATACTCCCGTATGAGTCACTGATAGATAAATCTGTATAGCTCTGGACCAGATGTTAGTTTGCATGGGGCAATTTTGAAAGTTCCCCCAGTAAACAGTGTTCACTCATATTTGTCTCCAGTGGACACATATAGGCAGTAGTAAAAGTAAAAAATAAAAATACAACAGATTTGCCCAGTTGCTGTTACAGTGTGGTCGGGAATAGAAATCCAGCTGCAAAATTGGTAATATATTTAGATTTTTTTTCTAAAGTATGTACACCCCAGAGGGCCATAACGCATAAACCATATGCTGCCTAATTAAAGGCTATTACTGCAACCGGAGACCTTTTTGACCATTTAATGATGCCTCTTGAATAATCGAAATTTCCTTTTCACACAAGCTGCTGTAAAACAGAGTATTTTGACAAAGGATCTGGAGTCAGGGGGTAGACAAATGAGCTATGTATCATGGAAAACCATTTGTCATTCTAAGTCGTTCTGCTTGTAATTTTGTGTATGTGCTCGTCTTAGATGGGGAGCTGTACGCTGGGACGTCGGTAGACTTCATGGGAATGAATGCCGCCATTTTTCGCACATCTGTGCACAGCAGCAATCAACACTACATCCGCACCGAAGCTTACCAGGACCAATGGCTAAATGGTGAGAAGTGGAATAAAACATTCATTGTTTTTAATGTGTATGCAAAACCAGCATGGCCTTGGTTTCCAAACTGGATGGTAGAAATTTTTTGTTGATATCACAATTCTAAACAATATTTTGTGCAAGCTAACAAGCAAGCATAAAGGTCTAATATACCTGGATTTCCTTTCATCTCAATGGTAGTTCCTCAATGGAAGTACTTGTAGTCCTCAATGGAAGTACTTGTATTGGAAGTACCTGCAATGGACAGTAAAAACATTTTTTTTGTTACTTTTTATGGAAAGTAATGTTACGTTACTTTTTCTCTCAACCTACAGGAGAGCTGTCAGTCAATAAATCAAAACAAAACAAAGTAACTTGCATTACTTATTTGAAAAAGTAATGTGTTACTTTAGTTACTTGAAAAAAAGTAATCTGATTACATCACTCAAGTTACTTGTAACGATTCTTATAATATAAATCAAGTCCTAGTATCTCAAAAAAAAATCAGGTTTTAAAGATGAGTAGTGATTTATTCTAAAATCCTGCCTTTTTTGGCAGTGGATAAGAAGGAGGTGTATGGTTGGAAAAGTTTGCTATTGACTGTTTTTAAGGCTTGTGCTGCCTAATTAACTTGTGTGACTTCCTCCACCCTCGCTCTGATGCCAATTTTTTTTCACAGAGCCAGAGTTTGTGGGATCTTATTCCATCCCTGACACGCACAGCTTGGACGATGACAAAGTGTACTTCTTCTTTAAAGAGACCTCCGTAGAGTCCAACCAGCTCGACAAGCGTATCTACAGTCGGGTGGCCCGTGTCTGCAAGGTGAGTGCCAAGTCCAGCGCCGTAATGAGCCAATAAAAACATGAAATAGATCCAAAAGACCTTTGTTTGGTATGCAGAATCAATGAGTCTTTTGTAGACATTAATGAATGGACGTGTAGGCCTCAGTATCATCTGTTGAACAGTAGTAGCAGTAGCATGTATCGAATAATGGATGAATGAAGTGTTTGTTTGAGAGTAATTAAACATTAATCTAGCAACAAATCTAGCAAACTAGGATTTCAGTTCAGTGTTATCTTATCAGAGCATTCTTGAAGTGCTTTAAATATTATATTTCATTTATTTTAAGCTGCGTTTGTTTTTAATGTATACAAAATGTAATACATTATATGTTTGCTATTGAGATAATGTTATTAATTTAGGCCAGAATTCGCACAGATACCGTTTTGTAGTCTTGAGAAGTCAACACTAGTTGCCAAAAGTCAGTTTTTTGGGAGTTGGAATTGACAAATCAAAGAAAGTCGAGTAGTGTATTGAGTAGTGTATCAACATAATCCAATGTGTTTAGCTTCAGACTATGATTCCATTGAGTCAGAGGAGATTAAACATGTTTGATATTTTGAGTCTTTTTTTTTTCCGCCTGGTAATGAGGCACATGTTTCTGCATGAGTTTGTGTTTGGGAAAGCTTAAATATCTTGTGGTGTGCAAACCTCAGTCATTTAGTGTGTAATGCCCAGTTTTTCCTCAATAACCATTTATGATGTCATCAAGTGTATGATGCCTAGTGTTTTAAAATCAGTTCAAATTTAAAAATAGTGTCACAGGCAGCAACATAGTAGGACGGATGTTGCGAGACCATATGTTGCTTTCTGGGGTAGTGTTTTGAAATCAATCTCTTGGTGTTTATAAGAATGACATTGGAGGAAAACGAAGCTTGATTAATCGCTGGAGCACCTTCCTGAAGGCTAGGCTGGTGTGTTCAGTACCAGGATCTGGAAGCATGGACACACACTTTGACGAGCTCGGTATGTTCACTTCACACACTCTAATAACACGTAAATCACTCTTTTAAGGCAACATGAACTCAAAAACTGCCCATTTTTATGTTTAGAGGACATCTTTCTTTTGGAGACCAAAGATCCACAGAATCCAGTCATCTATGGTGTCTTCTCCACTTCCAGGTAAGTTTATTAGCTGGAAACTCAAGTCATTCATTGGGTCACCACCCCATAATCCTCTTAACTTTTTAAAACGACATTCCTTTCGATGTTATATTTGTTTACCTCAATTTCTGCATTATCATTGGCTCCATCCAAATCAACCAATCCGTCACACTCATTCCCATTTAACTAACCTTTCAGGTTCTCAGACCTCCCTTATTCCTTCCACCAACTCAAAATCTGATTATCTCAGTTTATCTTGCCAACTGACATCAGTATCAAAACGCCCCTAAAATCAACAGTCTGCTCACAGGATGGTCTCCGTCCCGCCCGATCCATCTAGAACAATCCGTCTCGGTGCTCCCACCCGAGGAATGGATAGCTTGAGGCCATAATGAAGGGTCAAAGGTCACCAGGCTTGAAGAACTCTGTTATTCTAACCCGGCATCAGACTAATACATGTTTCCTTTTCAAAAGCTCCGTCTTCAGAGGTTCAGCCGTTTGCGTCTATTCCATGGCCTCCATCCGAGCCGCCTTCAACGGGCCATTTGCACATAAGGAGGGGCCCGATTATCGCTGGATGGAGTACAAGGGGAGGATCCCTTATCCACGGCCAGGGACGGTAAGTTCTCAACAGGGAGGAATTATGTTTGGGATTGGGCATGTGGAGGGATGCTTCTTTTTGCCTTCTATTGGCAACTTGACCAACTTTGGGTAGAATCCAAATGCAATTTTGGTGTTGCTATCACAAATGCACACAAGATTTGAGATCTATGGTTAGTTTTGGAGCAGCTTGGAAACCATGCGGCCAGTCACTTACTGCACTGCTTCAAGGGGACTGTAAAGAATGTCATCAGGCACTCTGGGGGTCATGTGTCTGGGCAGTTTGTGAAGTGGCTGGAGTGTGGACTTTAAGTGGTGAGGTCTTCAAAAGGAAGTCAGTTATCAGGGCTGTGAATTCTGCTCCATTAATTGTCGAAGTCACAACCACAGAGTTGACCTGAACTCTGAGTAGACAGATTAACCCTTTCAAATTATGGGGTTTAATGACTAGAAGGTGCAGTTAAGATCATGTCGAAACTACTTTAGACTTGTTTTACACTGAGTAGTAAACTACAGCATAAATTCCATGTTGGTTCAGGCTGGTTTATACTGATTAGAGCTGGTACAATTCTTGTCTATCTGGTGGACAGTCTTGTTGTTCTCAAGCAAAACTTGTGTAGCCGATCCAACAGCTGTCTGGCTTCCCATGCTGGTGACTAGCAACCAACATCCCATTTGCAGTTGACCAGAAATGCTTTTTTGCACTGCGCATAACATGTTTGCCAGCTTTACAAGGTCATGAAAGAGGATGAAATATTGGATTTAACTTTGCTCAGGCAAGGTTAGTTAACAAGGTTATCATACTAGTTAACTCTGTTAACACTTACTGGATAACATACCCCTTGTTGGAGTCCTAGATAGACTCGCTTAAAATGGGTAAACGTACCAACAACAGAAGATTCCTTTAAAGGTTAGTTCCCCAAAATGTTTTATTTTTGTCATGAATTCCCCTCATGTCGTTCCAAACCCGCAAGACCTTCGCTCATCTTTGGAACTCAAATTAAGATATTTTTGATGAAATCCGAGTTCTATGATCTCATCCAGTGGCCAAAATCCACATCTGCACAAGTGTTTTGACTATTTTTACCTTAGTCTGTGACTGTTATGCCAAATTCAGTCCCCACAGGGTTACAATCTGTCCTGTGTCCTGTGTGCCTTCAGTGTCCGAGCGAGACTTACGACCCTTTGCACAAGTCCACCCGGGATTTCCCAGACGATGTTGTGAGCTTCATGAGGGCCCATCAGCTGATGTGGGAGCCAGTGGTGCCCATCCACAGGCGTCCCGTCTTCACTCGGATCAACGCTCCCTACAGGCTGAAAAAACTTGTGGTTGACAGGGTTGATGCAGAGGATGGACAGTATGATGTCTTACACCTTGGCACAGGTATGTTGGAAAGTGGTTAACGTGTTCAAATAGAGCGGAATCTTTTATAGCAGTAAAAAGTGTGACCGCTAGTCCTGTTGTTCCCTATTATATACGCATTACACCGTGTCTACACTGGACGTGACAAAGTGACCATTGCAAATCCATTTGTCCATCCTATGTGAAGTATTGTGATTGATTGTCATAAAAACAACGAGGCATCAGTTTACTGTCGGGATTTGTTTGGCTGTTTTATTGTCTTTTGTCGCATTGCATCGTGCCACTCGTGTCCATTGTAGACACTGTGTTAGACATAAATTGCACTACAAATATAGAAATCTCCTAGATAGGCTACCAGATCCAGTAAACGCTATTAAAGACGACCTATGTTCCCACGCTGGTCAGTGGTCCTGTTGCCTGGGATCATCCTAACATTTCGAGGAGCCAATGTTTCTTTTCCTGTCTAACATTTGTCCTCCTGGACTGATGGGTGTGTGCGTGAACTCTGCCACGTCTAAGTGAATCATTTAGGGCAAATAGATACTCTGTTCAGGACAAATATGCTTAACCTATGCGTATAGAGACCAGGCTTGCAATTTTACGCTGTCTAAGACCAGAATAGTGTAACAGCTGCCAGCCCTCAGGGTGCTGGATCAATCCACACGCCAAAAGCCAATGCCCACTCACCATGGTAACTAAGTTAGGGTGCATTATGGGATATATTTAAAGGTTAATGTGAATCTATCTATCTATCTATCTATCTATCTATCTATCTATCTATCTATCTATCTATCTATCTATCTATCTATCTATCTATCTATCTATCTATCTATCTATCGTTCTTTTCTTATATCTGTTTATCATGTCTATAAAGTCAAATCTCACATGGTTAATCTTCTGTATCTCCAGATGATGGCAAAGTAATAAAGGTGGTCTCTGTACCTAAAGAAAACTGGGAAAGTGAAGAAATCATTCTAGAGGAGCTGAATGTCTTCAAGGTAATTTAATAAGATCTCATTTTGTCTGCTGGTTTGTCGTGCCATCTGTTGGACTCCCTCATGACCTCTGACCCTGGGCTCTTATTAGTTGTTGTTTTCATGTCAAGCACTTCCCAAACAAAAATAACTCCTAAAGAAGAAAACCAGCTTGCTCTTAGATTTCCCATGGCTGTCCAGTTAAGTGACCAAACCCAGGGACAGGAGAGGCAACATTACATCAGGAATATTGATTTATCCTGATACTAAGTAATGATTTAGCAAAAACTTTAGACAAAGAGGAATGTGTCGGTTTTGCTCGGGGTGTGGAAGGAATGTAAGCGAACAGAAATCAACAGGTTTAGTAGGAGATGCCTGGAGAATTTCTGTAGTATAATGATTTATTGATAATAGCATTTAGCTTAGAGTTATAATTTCTGGAAAATTTACATTTTAAGTCTTTTGAAGTCAATAACTGTGTGTGAGGAACAGACCAAAATTGTACTTAAAGTTTAAATGATTCGCTGAATACTACTGCATCCCTCAAATGGTGGAATGCCCACCGGCGTTCCTCCGGCCTTTTGGAGAGCGAGAGTCGATTTAAGAGTCAAGGCTCATTTGCTGTTCTATATGAAAGAGAAACGAACCAATGGAGCAGAAAGCTTTAAAACATTCACAAGGGCCTGTTATGATGAGCTGCTCTTATTCAGCGCCAACAATGCGTGTCGTCCCCCACTTTGTTCGGGAGCTGATTCATTTTATGTGTTGACACAATTTTCTTCCTCTTTTTTTTCGTTCTGTAGACTCCGACCCCAATACTGAGCATGGAGCTCTCCACCAAGAGGGTAAGTGGAGCCACTAAATAATGTTATAAGTACATTCTTTAACATCGATATGAGCTTCATGACTTTGATTAAGGCGTATCAGTCGAATGACCTTTTAAATCAATTTGTTAAAGGTTAGACCGTTTTTATATTGCATGCACTCATATATCCTTCTCTAGCAAGTGCTGTTTGTAAGCAGTGATGAGGGTGTGGTCCAGCTTCCTGTGCAGAGATGTGAGCTCTACGGTAAAGCATGTGTAGACTGCTGTTTAGCTCGAGACCCATACTGTGCTTGGGACGGCTCCTCCTGTACCAACTACTTCCCCAGCAACAAAAGGTACAATTTATTCTACTAGTTCACATGTAGTTGTGAAGTTACTCAAAGCTAGTTGAATGTCTGAAATGGACTTATAAATAAGCTTACAGTTTATTTCAATAGTCTTTCAAATCGGCCTAAATAATAATACTGAAAACCACCAGCAAACCTTTCAAATTATGCATCTGAAGGTGGGTCCTAAGGCGGCTAACATCCTCTTTTGGTCTGCAGGCGCGCCCGGAGACAGGACGTGAGGTATGGAGACCCCTGGAGCCAGTGTCAGGACATGAGAGACGGTAATAAATCACATCGTGTCCCCAAAAGACTCTTCACCATTAGGTTGTATATGATATTGCCCAGTCCTGAAAAAAAAAAAAAGAATGCACACTACCCCCTCTAGTGTGCAGAATGGATACTAACACAAGTGTGCACCAGTCCAATATGAAATGCAAAGGGATTCTGTTTACTTTCCTGATGCAAGTTCTTGGGCTTTACAAATTGTTAAAATTGTAAAAAAAAGTATTATTTTAGGATGCTAAAGACCCTGATATACTCATGGTGAAGATATTTTTCATTTAACGGCAGTTAGATGTGGCCTTCTGAAGCAAAGTGCTTCATTTGTGTAAAAAAGTATCCATAATTAAAACAATCCTCCATTTCTTTTTACAAATTCTTGTTTTAGATTCAAATTCATGACGGGTGTATTGTTTAGCTCTATCCTCTGCGCTTCTGCGTTCGTCAATACGCATGGGTCAAAGGTTCAAGGATCCAACCAGAGGGCGAGTTCCATCAAGGAACAAACACTTCGTTCGTGGAGAGGCAGCAGATGCAAGGAAAAAATGTAGTCGCACCCTTACAAATTTTAGGTGCATGTGCAACCAAATTGGTCACACTCGAGAGCCCTGTCACTCTTTTGCCATAAATCGATGCTTACAGCAATCCACCGGAAATTTGTTATTTGAGTCTATAAAGTTTTAAATATGGATATTTTCCTTACACAAACACGCCACTTTGCTTCAGAAGCCCCCCGGAGCCATGTGGAGCAGTTATATGATGGATAGATGCACTTATATGGTTTTCATAAACAAGGCAACAATTCAATGTATTATAAATCTTGGATTAGCAAGGACTTTTTTAATATACCTCTGATTTTATTAACCTGAAAGAAGAATGTCATATACACCTGGATGGTGTGAGGGCGAGTTAATCATGAGCTAATTTTTATTTTTGAATTAATTAATTTTTAAATTAAACTATTCCTTTAATTTAGCTTGAAGTGTATCAGTCCTTAAATATAGGGTAGTCATTTTTTTAATAAACACTTTTTGTTATAGTGGTTGAAACTCTCTTTACATCCTGATAGCAATAATAGAAGTGGTCTACATTCAATTTTAAATATTATCTTCTGTGAAAGTGACGGGACAAAAAACTCTCCATCAAATCATTGCATTCGGTCCATAGTCTGTCTGCTGTGTGCGATGTGTTTGAGAAGGAGATGTGGCTTTGGAGATGCTCTGAACAGAGGATGGGATTTCATGCTTACAAAGCTAGCTTGCTATTGCTAGCCTCTTCAGAATTGCCTTCCCTACCTTTAAAAGGGTCCATTCCTCTCTGCAGGTTCAGAGCACCCTGAACTGAAGACGGTTTACGGTGTGGAGACGAACTCAACCTTCCTGGAATGTGTACCACGTTCACCACAAGCCACAATCAAGTGGATCGTTCAGCCAAACAACAACCAAAACAGCAGAGAGGTCCGTCCACATCCTGTTTTTAGAGAAGATTTAATTGTAAATTCACTTAACTGTACCCTAACACAAACCCCTTTCTGTATTTTAGTTGTTTCCAGGTGAAGAAAACCTTATTCACATGCAACGTGGGATCCTCATCCAACGGCTTACATCTGCTAACACTGGCCTGTACCTCTGCGTAGCCTACGAAAACTCGTTCTCCCGCACACTAGCCCGCTACGAGCTACACGTCATCCCCCAGAACAACATGTTGAAAGCCCAGAACACCCATCCGGGAAATTACGCAGCCTCACCGCGAAGCTACAAGGAACTACATCTAATGGGAGTTAGCGGGCTAACGGCTGACGAGTACTGTGAACACCTCTGGTACCGTGAAAAACGACGGCAGCAAAAACTTCGCACGCTAAAGTGGAAGCAGGTGCCCGAAAACCGCAAAGCGAGAGTTAGGCGACAAAATCCACCCTACGAGCCTCTGGACGGAGGTGAAACTGCAGACATTTAATGAAAAGGAGAATGTGACTTTATCTGGACAATTAGCATCTTGGCTACAAAGTCTACTTCCGGGTAGCTGCTGCCAATAAATGCTACTGTTAGCACACCAACAAAGGGCTGCAGACCTTGAGAACTGTATTATTCTTCTATTAAGTCCACTCTTAAGTTTTATTTTGTAGCCTGTGCTAGTGTTAGCATGTAGCCTAGCTTTAGCACAGTATAACCAAACAGCCTGTAGCTGTGCAACTATGAATTAGTGCATCCAACTAAGCACATTTTGCATAGATTTTCTGTAATATTTTGATGTGTTTCTGTTGTTTGTCAACCTCCTTGAAAGACAAGCACCTATGTTAAATGCTAGGTATGCTTGGAAAGCTAATATTGAAGCTAACACGCTGCCCTAAGCTAACAGCAGTGCAAAGATGAACTGACTTCTCTTGCTTTTACTAGGCATGTAGATTAAATAGTCCCTAGATCTGTATATCAATATATTGTTGTTATATTTGGACTTTTGATACTGTAAAATGTACAAATAGTTTATGCTGAGAATAGCAGGTGCATCCATGTTCAGAGGAAGTTTGCCCAGGATGTGTACCCTTCATGTGTTTTTTTCTCTTTAAAACAATCTTCTGCTCTTTTCTGAGAACACCCTTGAGTAAATATTGTGTTTGTTTTATGACTTCTATGCATGTCATTTTGTAAAGAAAAGAAAAGCTCTATATAACAGCTCAGCTTGTCCCTTGTGTGTACAATTTAAAATGTGTTTGTGTGTCGGAGCATCTGGGAATGGTAAGTAGGCCTCCGTGGATCCATCAAAGAGCTTTTTAAATTCTTTTGACTGCCCATTAAATTGCTTCCAGAATCCTCAGGCCTTTGCTCTTCTCCACCACATCTGAATGAAAAGTATGGTGGAATCTAAAATAGGTTAATTTTTTGTTGGTTAAAGTGGTGAGTTTGTTGAACAATGCTAGATGTCTTAATGTACATGGATTGATTAACAGAGCTCACATGTTGGGATACTTGGTGTTGTATGCCCCATTAAATAATGCAGCAACTGCCACACGTGAAAGCGATGCTATTTTATTAACAGAGTTAGTTTAATAATCAGAACAGATCAAATATTCACATTACTCACGTGCATACTTGGTAAACGCACACAGAGGGGGAAGGATGTTCTTAAAGATCCTGAAACTTTTAGAGTACAGCATATTATATATAATACACACATCGCACTGTACTTCTGTACAGATCATTTATGATCTACACTTGGGTTAATCCATATATAATGTAGATATGCATTGAGTATATATTTTTCGGCTATGCATCATTTTTTATCTCTAGATTTTGAGCACAAAAGTGTATTCCTGTAAAAATGGTTGCTATATATTTAAATACCTAAGACCTGATTTAATGCATGTATACTCTTCCATTCAAAAGTCTGGGATCATTTTTGTTTTATTTATATAAATTCATAATTTTCAGCAAGGATAAATAAATGTATCAAAAGTGTCAGAAAATACATATATAAAATGTAATCATTTTGTTCTCAAAGTTGATGTATTACTTACAAGCAGGAAAAATGGGCAAGCGTAAGGATTTTAGTGAGTTTTGACCAAATTGTGATGGCTAGACGACTGGGTCAGAGCTTCTCCAAAACTGCAGCTCTTGTGGGGTGTTCCCGGTCTGCATTGGTCAGTATCTGTCAAAAGTGCTCCAAGGAAGGAACAGTGGAGAACCAGCCACAGGGTCATGGGCGGCCAAGGCTCACTGATGCACGAAGGCTGGCCCGTTTGGTCCGATCAAACAGACGAGCTACTGTAGCTCAAATTGCTCCAGAAGTTTATGCTGGTTCTAATAAAAAAGGTGTCAGAATACACAGTGCATCGCAGTTTGTTGCGTAAGAGGCTGCATAGACGCAGGCCAGTCAGGGTGCACATGCTGACCGCTTGGATGGCCGGGTGTGTGTGTGCGTCGGTGACCTGGGGAACACATGGCACCAGGATGCACTATGGGAAGAAGGCGAGCCGATGGAGGGAGTGTGATGCTTTGGTCAATGTTCTGCTGGAAAACCTTGAGTCCTGCCATCTGTGTGGATGTTACTTTGACACGTACCACCTACCTAAGCATTGTTGCAGACCTTGTTCACTCTTTCATGGAAACGGTATTCACTGGTGGCTGTGTCCTCTTTCAGCAGATAATGCTCCTGCCACAAAGCAAAAATGGTTCAGGAATGGTTTGAGGAGCAACAACGAGTTTGAGGTGTTGACTTGGCCTCCAAATTCCCCAGATCTCAATCCAATTGAGCATCTGTGGGATGTGCAGAACAAACAAGTCCGATCCCTGGAGGACACACCTCGCAACTTACAGAACTTAAAGGATCTGCTGCAGATGTTATGCCTGATCAGTACATGTAGACATGAAATGTGACTTTTTCACTCATTCATCCCTGAATCATAAATTTATAGTGTGAATAAATGTATGAAATTGAAAATATACCTAGGGTAAGTACCATTTCATCTCACTTTTTTGTTTATCTGTTGCTTTTATTGAACACACATAGCCTTTGATAGTTTGACACATTTACAGAAATAAAACTTGATTTTATATGTGATGTGTGATGTCAATGACGGCTTCATCGAGAGACAAATGAGATGCAGAGGCGGACAGTATTAAAGTATTTTTACTTTCCAAGTAATTTTCAAGTATATGTACTTTATCGGTGTTCTTCTTTGGAAAACTTTTACTTCACAACATTCCAAAACATAATATTGTACTTTTTACTGAAATATATTTAATTGAATATCATTTAATACTTCATTACATTAAAGCGTAGTGCTGTATACTTTTAATCAAGTAAAAGTTGAAAACTTGAGTACGTTTTACAAGTAAGAAAGTACTACATTTTTATGTAGTACTTACAAGTATTACAGTTTTTCTCGATTGCTTAAACACTATAACCAGGCTTTTGAACTAAAATTTCAAAACCATAACGCCATTTATCAAAAAGCACACCCATTTCACTAAACTATAAACACCATTCCCTGTTTTGACACATGAGTCAGATTTGTTAAACTGTCACTGCAAAACTTTACACACAAATCCCTTAATTTCTCATTGCCTAGACCATGTGGCCATTTAGAAAGCACTAGCATTCAATATTGTTCACTCAAGTCAGCATATTTCAGCTCAGAACAGAACATCAGAACAGTTATGGATCAGCGTATTGATTCGGATCGCGTGTCAAACTGCCAAACTGCTTAAATCACGTGACACTGCCAGCGATCCGAATCATGAATCAATCCGCTGATTCATGACCATTTGAATCTTTATTTAAGGATTGAAAACAAACGCGGAAGAGAAGACAGTAATCACGGTTAATGAATTCACTGGTTCATGGTGTGTGTGTGTTTGGCGTGTGAGGGGGAGGCGTGGTTTCTGATAACCAGATCATCCCCACCACCTGCTGCACTTGATTACCCGGTCTACATATTGGCTTGCTACCCACCCTAGGCGCACTGACAAAGTTGAGATATGTTTAACCTCACCGCCAACCATTGATGACAAGCAGCCACAAACATGCGGTGTAAATGCTAGTGATGGCGAAGTGAAGCTTTCTGAACCAGTGAAGCTTTCAGCACAGTTGTATCAGAAAAAGGTTCATTACTCGAAGCTTTTCAAGTCAGAGCTCAACGAGGACCTCTGCTGGTGAAAGTGAGGGAAAGCGCTGTGTCGCAAAATGTTTTGCAACCGACGCATTATCTAGAAGCAAAAAGTGAATGAATGGATTGATTAATAAATTAATGAATTAATCAATATTTATATATGACATTATATGATCTGTTCCATTGACTCATAGTAACTTAAACCAATAAAGATATGATTTTGTATTGTGAATGTGAACATTTTTCATGTTTGTAAACAAATAAAACTCACGAATAAAGGAAGTATGCTAAATAAATGCATGCACACAAGGAAAAACACACACACTTTCACATGATTATAGAATGATAGGCCTATACTTGTCTCTATAGTCATAAATAAATAAATATATGCGGCAGAACAAAAGCCAAATAAAGGGTCAACCTTATTGGGCGAACTCAAATGAAAGTGTTCCCACATTTCAGAACGCCCTCTCTTTGCAGCAGGTTCCATAACAAACTCGCGCAATACAAAAAAAAAACCACTCAATGCAACGCAATACACCTCAACAACCCACAAGGGCACGCCCCTGTGTTGCGCATTTTTAAACCTTTCTGAATCAGTCACGTGGGTGTTTGTGAAACGAAGCTTCGGACGTCATTGGTCACGTGGTTTTGATAGAACGAATCAAGCATCGATACAAAGCTTCACAGAAAATAGTTTCAATTTTTTGACACACGCTTCGGAGCTTTGGTGTCACTGTTAACATCACTAGTAAATGCAGCTTGAGACACATTTTACTGTAACTATGTGAAAAGGTTGTGGGTGTGCTGCTAAAATATAATGTTAAATATACATTTCAACCACAGATTCTTCCTTCCAGTACCTTAGACATGCCTATTTTATTCTTTGGTTCTATCCTCACACTACATACAGGAATAAGTCAAAATTATGGTGGCTGTTAATAAACCAAAGAACTAAGACGATAGTTATATTTCATCACCAGAACAGTACAGGACACGCAACATGCAATTTTTGGGAAATTTAAATGGAATGATTGACCAATTAAAAACAAAATATTTGGACTAGTTCTGTGTACGTCACAGGGTCCTTCATAAAACGTTTTCAACAGAAGGTCTTGTGACATTTTGATTAAACATTATGAGCAATGTTCCCTCTGATTTCTTTTCTCGCTGAGCAAAACCTTTCTCTATTGGGTGGACATTTTGGTCACCTGAGCAAAAACATTCTTTATACCAGACCTGTACACACACACACACACACACACACACACACACACAAGCAGTTAATTCAGAAGTCAAGTTAAAGTTGCACTATGAAGTATTTTTACTCAGTAAAATATCCCAAAAACCACCAGTGTTATAAATTTTGTTCAGTTCTTAAAATATCTAAAATGTTTCCAACTTTTTGTAAATTGTGATAAAATTGCTATTTAAAACCAAGGAGCCGGGACGTCTGTGGGAGTCGCCTGTCAATCGCGTCATATCTGCGTTACTCTTGGTTTCCGGTTTTATTCTGCAGAAACGCTTTACTCTTAGCATTGTCACAGCAGCCACTGAGCAAACGCACAGAGTAACATCATTTTAAACACACTTAAATGTATCTAATATGATAAACAGAGCTGCGTTACCTCATGACCGGAAAAGCAGAAATGGCCCCGGCGACTGTGTCCCGTCATAATCAGGCGCGCTGGAAGGGGGCTGAAAGTTGGGTCGGAAAATGTGTGACGTCATTATGTTGTCGGTGGCGACCAGACAGGTGTTGTAGTAGAACCCCCCCTTTACCATCAAAGAGCACAGACGGACCCAAAGAGCACAGACGGACCCAAAGAGCACAGACGGACCCAAAGAGCACAGACGGACCCACCGCCCCAGATTATTGTTGTTTAAAATTAATTACTTGTTAAAACGCGATCATACCATGGGTGTCGGAAGCAAAACTGTGGGTGGTCTCAGAATTTGTTTTTGCGGGAGTAACGTTAGATACAAATATACTGCAGTTTACTAAACGATTGATTGTGCCAGACAAAATGAGTTATTTGCCCTGCCTTTTGCCGAACTCGCTCTACTCCCTTTTCGCATCACAGATCAGAAAGGCATTTATTTTCAATAAAAATTGAGAAAATATTAGAAAAGTGGAAAAAAAAGAGTCAAACACCTAATACGTTTTTCTCGGTTAAGGGTAAAACAGACGTGTTGAATTAGTGACGATAAAAGTGAGAGCGTCCAATATCATTGGTCTTTAAAAGTGGGTGAGTCTTGTCCTCACGACACACAATGGTTCCGACGCCCATGGATCATACACACTCGTACACGTTAATCATCACTCATAAAGCATTCTTTTTATTTGTGTTCATAGGCTACATACAATATCCAGCATCTGCCAGGGCTTTTAGTCCACCATGTGCGCATATTTGGAGAAACAATGATTCATAATCACGTTTGTAAAATATCATGTGTCCCGACCTCAGCAGACTGGTGAGAGTAGGCTACATGTTAACGTCCAGCTCACTAACCTCGCGGATGTCTGAACAGAGTTTGTGTCGGTGTCAAGGTCAGCGTCGTTGTTGTTTACATACTTTATCTGAGAAGATTTCCCAATTTTACTTTTCTTAACAGTGTTAGTAGTAACGTTACTCAAAAAAAGTCTACAAATACGTTTCTGCTGCTTATTGCTAACCATGACCAAACGAGAGTGAGCGAAGGTGACATGATTCCTGAGGAATTATTAAAATAATAAACTAATTAATAAAGTTTATATCTTATCCACGGCCCATTATTTTAATCCCATTAAAACACAGTATGTTATGTCAGTCTATTTTAATTTATTTTATTTCATTTCATGTTTTAAATACAATATAATTTTAGTCCTCGTGCTATAACGAGGGGGGCCGCAGCACCCCCCTTCCCGCGCTACTGGTCATAATAAAAGTCCTGCAGCTTGCGAGCCGCCGTTTTGTTGCGTAACAATCGCTCCAGCGGCCGTGCTCGGCTCCTCAACACTCGGTCCTGCTCTGCTTCATACTACAGTAACGTTAATAATCATGTCCATGAACATGATTTCTGAGTCCTATCCCGATTCTTTTCCTGAAGATCATGTCCCAAGATTCTGAGCTCAAACATGGCATCATCAAACTAAATGACAAGCAGCCACAAAGTGTACGGACATGCGGTGTAAATGCAGCTTGAGACACATTTTACTGTAACTATGTGAAAAGGTTGTGGGTGTGCTGCTAAAATATAATGTTAAATATACAATTCAACCACAGATTCTTCCTTCCAGTACCTTAGACATGCCTATTTTATTCTTTGGTTCTGTCCTCACACTACATACAGGAATAAGTCAAAATTCTGGTGGCTGTTAATAAACCAAAGAACTAAGACGATAGTTATATTTCATCACCAGAATAGTACAGGACACGCAACATGCAATTTTTGGGAAATTTAAATGGAATGATTGACCAATTAAAAACAAAATATTTGGACTAGTTCTGTGTACGTCACAGGGTCCTTCATAAAACTTTTTCAACAGAAGGTCTTGTGACATTTTGATTAAACATTATGAGCAATGTTCCCTCTGATTTCTTTTCTCGCTGAGCAAAACCTTTCTCTATTGGGTGGACATTTTGGTCACCTGAGCAAAAACATTCTTTATACCAGACCTGTACACACACACACACACACACACACACACACACACACACACACACACACACACACACACACACACACACACACACACACACACACACACACACACACACACACACACACACACACACACATTCAGTTCACATTTCATCATGCAATTATAACTTTTAACTTTAATGAGCCATTTCTATTTTATTTAACCCTTGATGTAACTTGACATATTAAGTATATCTTTTTAAAAAGCAGTTAATTCAGAAGTCAAGTTAAAGTTGCACTATGAAGTATTTTTACTCAGTAAAATATCCCAAAAACCACCAGTGTTATAAATTTTGTTCAGTTCTTAAAATATCTAAAATGTTTCCAACTTTTTGTAAATTGTGATAAAATTGCTATTTAAAACCAAGGAGCCGGGACGTCTGTGGGAGTCGCCTGTCAATCGCGTCATATCTGCGTTACTCTTGGTTTCCGGTTTTATTCTGCAGAAACGCTTTACTCTTAGCATTGTCACAGCAGCCACTGAGCAAACGCACAGAGTAACGTCATTTTAAACACACTTAAATGTATCTAATATGATAAACAGAGCTGCGTTACCTCATGACCGGAAAAGCAGAAATGGCCCCGGCGACTGTGTCCCGTCATAATCAGGCGCGCTGGAAGGGGGCTGAAAGTTGGGTCGGAAAATGTGTGACGTCATTATGTTGTCGGTGGCGACCAGACAGGTGTTGTAGTAGAACCCCCCCTTTACCATCAAAGAGCACAGACGGACCCAAAGAGCACAGACGGACCCAAAGAGCACAGACGGACCCAAAGAGCACAGACGGACCCACCGCCCCAGATTATTGTTGTTTAAAATTAATTACTTGTTAAAACGCGATCATACCATGGGTGTCGGAAGCAAAACTGTGGGTGGTCTCAGAATTTGTTTTTGCGGGAGTAACGTTAGATACAAATATACTGCAGTTTACTAAACGATTGATTGTGCCAGACAAAATGAGTTATTTGCCCTGCCTTTTGCCGAACTCGCTCTACTCCCTTTTCGCATCACAGATCAGAAAGGCATTTATTTTCAATAAAAATTTAGAAAATATTAGAAAAGTGGAAAAAAAGAGTCAAACACCTAATACGTTTTTCTCGGTTAAGGGTAAAACAGACGTGTTGAATTAGTGACGATAAAAGTGAGAGCGTCCAATATCATTGGTCTTTAAAAGTGGGTGAGTCTTGTCCTCACGACACACAATGGTTCCGACGCCCATGGATCATACACACTCGTACACGTTAATCATCACTCATAAAGCATTCTTTTTATTTGTGTTCATAGGCTACATACAATATCCAGCATCTGCCAGGGCTTTTAGTCCACCATGTGCGCATATTTGGAGAAACAATGATTCATAATCACGTTTGTAAAATATCATGTGTCCCGACCTCAGCAGACTGGTGAGAGTAGGCTACATGTTAACGTCCAGCTCACTAACCTCGCGGATGTCTGAACAGAGTTTGTGTCGGTGTCAAGGTCAGCGTCGTTGTTGTTTACATACTTTATCTGAGAAGATTTCCCAATTTTACTTTTCTTAACCGTGTTAGTAGTAACGTTACTCAAAAAAAGTCTACAAATACGTTTCTGCTGCTTATTGCTATCCATGACCAAACGAGAGTGAGCGAGGTGACATGATTCCTGAGGAATTATTAAAATAATAAACTAATTAATAAAGTTTATATCTTATCCACGGCCCATTATTTTAATCCCATTAAAACACAGTATGTTATGTCAGTCTATTTTAATTTATTTTATTTCATTTCGTGTTTTAAATACAATATAATTTTAGTCCTCGTGCTATAACGAGGGGGGCTGCCGCCCCCGCAGCACCCCCCTTCCCACGCTACTGGTCATAATAAAAGTCCTGCTGCTTGCGAGCCGCCGTTTTGTTGCGTAACAATCGCTCCAGCGGCCGTGCTCGGCTCCTCAACACTCGGTCTTGCTCTGCTTCATACTACAGTAACGTTAATAATCATGTCCATGAACGTGATTTCTGAGTCCTATCCCGATTCTTTTCCTGAAGATCATGTCCCAAGATTCTGAGCTCAAACATGGCATCATCAAACTAAGCCTTTATTAAGTAGTGTAGCTTTAAGCACATTTTAATTTGACTGAGATTTTTTTTTTTTTTTATAATGCTGTTCAGATCTTCTTAACCAAGAAAAAATGATAAAAAATCTCTCGCAAAACAGTTACATTCTTTATAATAATATATGAAAAAAAGCAGTTACACCGGCATTACCATCCAACTTAATTTTTTAAAACTTAAAGTGTTTATTGCTTTATTAGGTTTTTTTTTAATTAATTTTTTTAAATACTTTTTAATGGCAAGGATCTCTAAACAATCCCCTTGTGAGATCAATTCTTTATCAGGCTTACAATATAATATAATTATAACAGCCTATAATATGATGTAAAACTAATTGAAGTATTTAAACTGATATAGGCTATTATATCAGTTTAAATGCTTAAATTTGTAAAGAAAAAAAACTTTAGTAATTAATTAGATCGCTAAGTATGTTCAAGGGAACATGTGAACTCTTTTATATTTATCTAAACATCTCTGAAACCCAAACCACACACACAACCCCAACCACACACAGATCTATTTAAACTGACCTGTTACTTGAGTTGTTTTGAGTTCGCACGCAACACTTGTGTGAGTGTAACTGTACATTGTCCACCACTTAATTAACTTAATCAAGACACTCTTCTTTAAAATGGGATTACGTTGTATTTCACATCTTTGCGTTTCGCGTTGCCTCTTATTTGATCAAGGTCTCTTTTATTTTCAAATATAACAAACAAAAGATATACAATTCACACATGAAATAGTCAGCGTTGCCTCTTATTTGGACCGCAAACATGACTCGCTGCCCACATCGCTGCAACATCATTCTCTCTATGAAACATGTAAACCGCTAGCCTAGAAATCTAGACGCACCGTAGCGGCAGCAAATCTAATCTGCCGTAAGTGTCGTTTAGCAACTCTCAATACCCTTCTGAGCTGTAAACGCCAAACTCTGGTTGGGCCAATCACATCGTGTATAGAGTCGGTGGGCCGGGCTTAACATAATGACGGCCGAGTTTGTTCTAGTAAACACAGAAACTGGCGAACGGTGGTCTTTCGAATCAGCTTTGACCGTGACTCTGGAAGACTTGGAGTTCAGCTTTTCTCTGAGAAAAGAACAAAGAATGGCTTTGAAGTCATTCTTAAGAAGGGAAGATGTGTTCAGAGTACGGCGAATGTTTAATCTATCAACGAGCTCTGCTTCACCTTCGTTGCTCTGGTTGGTTGTAGCGCTATCCTATCGCGTGCAGAGTGAGTTTGAAAGACAACCGTTTATCCCGCCCCTCGGATTGAGCTGTCAATGGTGAGTTTCCAGACCAAACATCTTGATGTGGGTCTGGCTTGTCAGGCTAGTGAACCGCATTTACCGGTTCTAACACAATAGAGACACTAACTCTATAAAGGATGAACAGGGATGGGAAGTTCGGTTCTTTTCCGCGAACCGGTTCTTTCGGACAGTTCGTTTCAATGATCCGGTTAAAAAAACGGATCACCGGTTCTTTTACGTCTTTACGTAATGACGTCACTTCCATCATCCTGGCGGATGAAAATAGATTCAAACACATCCATATAAAGTATTTGTAATCAAAACTTAGTATAGTAATAATTATTATTGACATCATCATCATCTTGGATACATTTTTTCATTTATGTTTTGCAACAGCACTCAATACAGTTCACCAAATCGAACTGAATCGATTGTTACAACATCTACTTCAAGATATTAGTTTTATTTCTAGTTTGAGAGACTGACACTGTCACTGTCGTGCAAACACTGATGTTTTACACGGATTAAATAAACTTACATTGACATAATACTTACACAAATCCTCAGTTCACCCGGGCTCATGTATTATCAGCATCAGCTGTCCCAGTCCGAGAGAAACGGTTCGGTTACGACGCTCTCACGCATGCTCAGTATCTCAGCTCACCGGTTCTCAGAATCGAACATGTCCGAAAGATCAGACAGATATTATTGGTCAAAACTGTGTTGGATTAAAAGAGGCGGGAACAAACCACAGTCACACACCTGAATGAACCTATCTCCCCACAGTTTAAAAGCGAAGGTCATCCATCTTCACCTCTGGGGTTTTGTGAGAGGAGTGAGATTGTGATATATGTGAGATTTATAGTGTGCATTGGTTAGTTATATTTAGGCTAGATTAAATTAGATATATTGACTGATATAGACAGTGACAGATAGGATAGATATAGGCTAGTGACACATTCATGTGGGAAGTTAGATAGTGATAGATAGCACAGCATAAGATAGAGATATAAGCTTTCTGAACCAATGAAGCTTTTAGCGCAGTTCAGGTATTAGAAAAAGATTCATTACTCAAAGCTTTTCAAATCAGAGCTTCTGCGCGGCCGTGGCGTTAGATGAAAAGCGTTAAAATGAAACATATGCATCAATGCACTGGTGACTTTTTCAAAAAAGGATCTATAAAGTGCATTTCCATTTTATGCTGACTGTTATGTATTAAGCACTGTTACATTAATACATAGTAATGGGTGGAGTTATATGATGTCATGAAAATGACGAGAGGGCTCGAGAAAATGTATGAGTGCAATGTGAGCATTAAAACGAGATGCAAGTTATCTTTCCGTTCCTGACTTGATGTGTCTGACTCTTCTTTAGTGTCCTCTGTCTTTATAAAAAGGAAGATACGACAAAGTGGCGACGAGGATGTTTGAAAGAACCTCGTGTTTGAATTGCCGAATATAAGAGTAAAGTGCAGGAAACAGTTGAGCGCGACGCGAGCGCGGTAATTCGAAAAGACGTGATGGCCGGCGTCATAGGAAATATTGGACAATTCGACGAAAATATTGAACAGTGGAGTTCATACACGGAGCGATTTGAATATTTCCTGCAGGCTAACGCAATTGAAAATGAGAAGAAAGTGCCTACGTTCCTCAGTGTGATGGGTGCAAAGACTTTCACTTTGCTACGCAGTCTCGTACAGCCTAGGAAACCAGGTGAGAAAACTTATGCTGAGATTGTGGAGGTGTTGACAGCCCATTTTTCACCTAAACCGCTGGTGATAGCGGAAAGATTTCGGTTTCACAAGAGAAATCAGGAAGAGGGAGAAACTGTTACTATGTTTGTGGCTGCACTGAAGAAACTTTCAGAAAACTGTGAATTCGGCGATGTTTTGAATGATACCATCAGGGACAGGCTCGTTTGTGGATTAAAAAGCGAAGCCATTCAAAAAAGGCTGTTAAGTGAAAGTAATCTCACATTGCAGAGAGCCACTGAAATAAGTGTAAGCATGGAACTTGCTGCTAAAGAAGCACAGCACTTCAGTAATGCAGATAAAGTCCTTAAAGTGTCAGCTGATAGGAGCACATTCCAGAATTTCCCTGGCCAAGCACCTAAAAATGCAACATGTTTTAGATGTGGCAAAGTCGGACATCTGGCATCGGAGTGTTGGAGTAAAGAGTTGGTGTGCCGTAGTTGTGGAAAAAAAGGCCACATAGAACGCGCTTGCAGAGGAAAACAAAAGTCTGCAAAACAAAAATTCAACAAAACGCCTGGCACATCAAAGAATAAGAAGAATGTGTATACAATGCAGTCAAATTGTAAGTACACAGATGACACTGATTCCTCCTCAGAGGAAATTCCAGTAAAAATTCTAGCCATGGAAGGAGACTCCAAAGGCTATTGGGTGACACCTGTCATTGAGGGAGAGCCGGTGCGTATGGAAATAGACACTGGCGCTGCTGTGTCTATTGTATCAGATGATGTGTACCACAAAACCCTCAAACATGTTTGCTTAAAGTCCTCCAATATAGTGTTGAGAACGTATACGGGGGAGCCTGTGACTATAAGAGGGGTAATTGATGTGGAAGTGGAACTAAATGGTCAGTCAGCAACGCTGCCACTGTATGTGGTAAAAGGGAACTACCCAGCTTTACTTGGACGAGAATGGCTGGAAACAATGAAACTGGACTGGCCGATGGTGCGGATGGTGTCAAAGGGAAACACTGAGCTGAAGGACATTCTAGAAAAATATGCTGATGTTTTCAGGGATGAACTGGGCACGATGAAGGACATTACAGCCAAGCTCGATATCAAGCCTGACAGTAGGGCCAAGTGTTGCAAAGCCCGTTCTGTGCCTTATGCTATCAGATCAAAAGTTGAAGCCGCTCTGGAAGATCTGGTAACCAGTGGAGTCATGATACCTGTGAGTAACAGTGAGTGGGCTACACCTATAGTACCTGTGCTTAAAAAGGATGGTTCCATTCGAATTTGTGGTGATTTTAAAATCACAGTAAATCCGGTACTGTCAGCTGACCAGTATCCACTTCCCCTCATTGATGATCTGTTTGCTGGCTTGGCAGGGGGAAAGCGGTTCAGTAAACTTGATTTGAGTCAAGCCTACCTACAAATGAAAGTCGATGAGAACTCTAAGGAGTTATTGACAATTGTTACACACAAGGGGCTTTTCAGATACCAGCGTCTTCCTTTTGGTATCACCTCGGCCCCTTCGCTATTCCAGAGGGCCATGGACCAGGTTTTAAGTGGCCTGTCAGGGGTGCAGTGCTACTTAGATGACATCCTGGTAACAGGAAAAACTGAAGCGGAGCATTTGAGTAATCTGGATGGTACACTCCAGCGCCTAAAGGAATATGGCTTAAGAGTGAGAAAAGACAAGTGTGAGTTTTTCAAGCAGTCAGTTGAATATCTTGGTCATGTGATCGATGCTGATGGATTGCACAAGGCACCGTCAAAAGTACGAGCCATACTAGAGGCTCCAGCACCACAGAACACCACCCAGCTCCGCTCGTTCATAGGTCTCTTGAATTATTATGGACGATTCATCAGTGGTTTAGCCACACTGTTGAAACCACTACACCAACTTCTGTGTAGCAACCAGTCATGGGAATGGACACAACAATGTGAGACCACTTTTCAAGAAGCTAAGAAAGCTCTGGTGAAGTCCGGGGTGCTAACCCATTTTAATCCTAAACTCCCTCTGCAATTAGCCTGTGATGCGTCGCCTTATGGGGTGGGAGCTGTGATTTCCCACATCATGCCTTCAGGAGAAGAAAGGCCAATAGCTTTTGCTTCACGCACACTGAACAAAGCCGAAAGCAAGTATGCACAAATTGAGCGAGAAGCTTTGGGAATCATTTTTGGTGTTCGTAAATTTCACCAGTATTTGTATGGCAGGCAGTTTATACTGCTAACGGATCACAGACCTTTAACCACCATCCTTGGACCACACACGGGTATTCCCTCTCTGGCAGCAAGTCGAATGCAGAGATGGGCTCTGCTGTTATCAGCACACACCTATGAAATAAGATATAGGAAGGCAGAGCAACACGGAAACGCAGATGGTCTGTCAAGACTACCATTACCCGTGACATGTCCCGAGCGCAAGCAGAAAGACATTTTCTACTTTGAGCAAGTCACAATGGCCCCGGTGACATCCACACAGGTGAGAAGAGGCACACGGAACGATCCAATTCTGTCTGTAGTCATGGAGATGGTAAAAGGTGGACATGTGCCTAAGGACACCACTAACTTGAAGCCGTACCTGTCCAGAAAGCATGAACTGTCAGTTCAGTCGGGGTGTCTTCTCTGGGGACAAAGAGTCATCATTCCCCCATCGTGGAGGAAACCGGTCCTCCAGCAGCTCCATGTGGGCCATTGTGGTATTGTGCGAATGAAGGAGATCGCTCGGAGTTATTTTTGGTGGCCAGGTCTTGAAGTGGACATTGAAGGAAAAGCAAAGTCATGTCCATCCTGCCAGCAAGTGAGAAATGAACCGCAACTGGCCCCATTGCACCCGTGGGATTGGCCAGAATTCCCTTGGCAGCGTGTACATGTGGATTTTGCGGGTCCAGTTGAAGGAAAGATGTTGTTAATAGCGGTGGATGCTCACAGCAAGTGGCCTGAAGTTGCTGTTATGCACTCAACAACTGCAGAGAAAACAGTGGTGAAACTGGGAGAAATGTTTAGCCGGTTCGGCTACCCTGAACAGCTCATCAGTGACAATGGGCCACAGTTTACATCACAAGAATTTGCTGTGTTTTTACAACGGTGTGGGGTACAACACATTAAATCAGCTCCGTACCATCCAGCCACAAATGGTCTCGCAGAGAGGATGGTTCAAACCATCAAACACACCTTAAAGACATCACAAGGACAAGGGAGCCTTCAGCATCGCCTGAATGATTTCCTGTTGTCATACCGAAACACCAGCCATGGGACAACAAAGGTTTCTCCAGCTTCTCTGATGTTGAAGCGCCCGCTTCGCTCTGGATTTGACTTACTGAGACCTTCTACGGTCAAGGAGGTGGTAACTCATCAGCAACAGAAGCAAGTTCAAAGGAGAGACAAGAGGGCTAAAAGCAGACTGTTCCATCCAGGACAAAATGTTATGGCCCGAAACTATACTGCAGGACCAAAGTGGGTACCAGCGACAGTGATAGCTCAAACAGGACCAGTGTCATATACTGTACTAACTGCTGACAAGCTTACCTGGAGAAGACACTTGGATCAGCTGTTGTTGGGATTTGCTACTGGGGCAGAGTCGGCAACTGGATGTTCAGACTCTACAGTGATTCCAGAAGTGACTGTGAACACACCACTTCCAACCGGAAAAAGCCCTGCAACACCCGAGGCTGAAAACATTCCACTGATGGAAAATTTGGAAAAACAATCAGAACCAGGATCCAAAATATCTGTTTCAGAGCCCATGTTAAACACAGAACGCCGTTATCCCACTAGGGAAAGACGCCCACCGAAAAGGCTTGATTTATAGAAAAGAGAGAGAAAGGAAAAAAAAAAAAAAAACAAGGAAATGTGACAGAGAAATTTGACAGTTCAAGTTCTTTATTTCAGTTTAGTTCAGCAATTGACTTATGATGTCCAAGTAAATTTCCGTTCCTGAAAAGGAAAAAAAAAGAAAAAAAAAAGAAAAGAGGACATTCTGTTTTGGGGGGAAGGAGTGTTATGTATTAAGCACTGTTACATTAATACATAGTAATGGGTGGAGTTATATGATGTCATGAAAATGACGAGAGGGCTCGAGAAAATGTATGAGTGCAATGTGAGCATTAAAACGAGATGCAAGTTATCTTTCCGTTCCTGACTTGATGTGTCTGACTCTTCTTTAGTGTCCTCTGTCTTTATAAAAAGGAAGATACGACACTGACTTTAAGTTATGGTGACCTGTGAAACATACTTTGTACTTTTAATCTCTTTGAAATTTGAAAGATTAAAGGGCAGGTGCGGTACTAGAGGCCCTGGCCCCTGCTGAAATCTGATTGCCCCCGTTCCATCAAACGTCGACGAGAAGAACAACCGGAGAATTCTTCACAACGATCACCGATGCAATTCCAGCCCCAAACAGTTGGCGGCGCTCACGGCAGTAATGTGTCGATGCAATTTGGGAGAAGAAGCAGAGGTCTTGGCTAGCAGAAAACCCGCGTAATATATTATTACTACTGTTATTGTGACACAAAAATGTAGTTTTAAGTCCTCTTCAGGCGAGAAAGTAGTTTACAGCTCAAATTTGGGGTTTGTTTATAAAGAGAGCGCCTTTTTTAAATGTGATCTGGCGTTTTCTGAGTTGTAGGATCCAGTCTATCAGCGGGTGCTGAGCGCTTGTTAACCCGCTGAGAGCAGCTTTTCCTCGGCTATAGTCCTTCTTACGTTTGCTGCTGACTCTGATGTCTCTGTAGTGGTTAATATTCGTCTTGAGGTATTGAGATGTTATTCGTTTTGTGTAGATCTAACTGCCGATCTTTGGTCTCATGAATCTATCATTTGTTCCCTGGCAGATCGTTTTGGCTGAGGGCAAAGTGAAGTTTTATACATTTGTAGGTATAATTTGACCATTGTAGATAGCACTAACTTTGTTTGACTAAATTGTTCACTTTATTTCTTGTACAGCTTCTTTTACCTTTTACTTATACTCTTATACAGTAGTCTATCATTGATCACACAAACTGATATTTACAAAAAGAGACTGGGCTGTGTTTTGTCATATTTCATTTTATTACAGTGCAACCCGTTCTCACTCCCAAGGCTTCAAAATCCGAAGCATGGTCAAGTGCCTTGCCCGTCACAAAGAAGACGCAAAAAATGTACCCCTAGGCATTCTTTTTCATATGCACTGGGTATGGGAATGTTATTGTCATGGTGATATTTTATTGGTTTATGATTTTGCCATTATGACATGTTGGAGTGTGATTCTCAATTTAATCAGCAAGCAAAATTTATTTACATTTATTTTAGTTATGCTATTTAGACATGTTTTAACATGTAACCCAACCCCATCCCATCCCTAAACCACCCATGTGTGAACATGATATAAAACACAGGATATAACATACGACTGCATCCACAATTTATTCAAAAAGTTAAATAATCAATACTACAATAAAACGAAATATGGCACAAAACACCAGTCTTTGCCTCTTTTGTTTTTTTCGCATTAAAAATTTTTTTTTAGCTACAATAAAACGAAATATGGCACAAAACACCAGTCTTTGCCTCTTTTGTTTTTTTCGCATTAAAAATTTTTTTTTAGCTACAATAAAACAAAATATGTCATAAAACACCTATTTTTTCTCATAAAAAAACGAAAACACTTTAGGCTACAATAAAATGTGTCATAAAACAGCAGTCTCTGCCTCTTTTTTCATTAAAAAAAAACAAAACAAAAAAAACAAAAAAAACATTTTAGTCTACAATAAAGTGAAATATGACATAAAACACCACTCTTCCTTCTTTTCTTCCTTCCTTCCTTCCTTTTTTTTTTTTTTAATGTACCCCGTGCGTGGCCCTTGAATGTAACATCTGGCCCCTTAATGGCCCCTGTTACAGAAAAATCCTAAAACCACCACTGCTAAAGATTATTTTTTTTAAAGTAAGGGTTGCACACAACATTTGTCATTGAAGTCTCAATTAGTCAGACTAAATTGGTCTCTGACAATAAGCCCTTAAATCGACTTGATAAGACAATAAGAAGAAAGAGGGACTAAAGAGTAACTCATCCGGTTAGCACATCCTGTCTCGATTAAGGTGAGAATTTGTGGGTTGATATTTGCAGAGTGCAGCGCCAGTGGAACTGAGCTTTGAGGCTTTTTTTCAAAGAAATGTTAGTCGCAGATATGTTGCAAATATCATTGCATCGATCTGTAAACGCCCTTTTCCAAACCAGCTACAGTAAAACAAAAAACAAAAACAAAAAACCAGCTACAGTAAAACCAGCTACAGTAAAACCAGCTACAGTGGTCACCAAAAAAACTTTGTGGAAATCCAGTATTGTAGCTAAGCACAATGTGAAACCGTTCAGATATTGTTATAGACTATGTTGCTCTAAAACGGTAGAAAAAAAAGCTGTAACTGCTTTCAACTACAAATTTACGTGTGATTTTACAGCAAATGACTTTTAATCTTTGGGCCCAATTTATTTCCACAAATGAAACCTGAAACAAAACGCAAAGCCATACGTAATATTCAAGTTATTTTATTAAGATGACGTTAGCGAAAGTAGACATGGCAAACAAATGTTGAAGTTTAAGGTCTGCTCTGTGTGAGATGGAAAATACTAGCCTAGAAATCTAGACGCACCCTAGCGGCAGCAAATTTAATTTGCCCGCAAGTGTCATCTTGATATGGGTCTGGCTTGTCAGGCTAGGAAAATACATTACAATGCATTGCATTCGTCATTTCTCAGCTCAGCTCTGTTGTTGTGGCTGACCTGCATTACACAGGCGAACGATGAACAGCAAATCAACTTTTAATGGCACAGAAACAGCTTTCCTTCTCCTTAAACGATACTATACGATGCATATAATGACAGTGAAGATATTCAGAGATAAAGGATAGTGATAGTAACAGAGGCATCCGGTAATTTTAAACTGCCGATCATAGGTCCATATCTTGAGGTTGTTTGTTGCTTCCATCAGCTCAAACATCTTAATAGGATATATAAAGCTAGGGGAAAAACACATTATAAACTACAGAAAAGAACATTATGCCTGTGTTTATTATTCGTTCAAATAGTTTCTTTACACATTACATTTAATTTTGATATTTAACTGAAAATGAACTCACCTGTTAACCCAATGATTAGAATAGCACTGATCAGACCAAATATAAGAGTAACAATCTGCCACCACGTCGGCTCTGTATGCTGCTCTACTGTGGGATTCGGACACTCTGTTGGCTTGCTGTTAGTTGTTGTAGGTTGAGTTGGGTCTGAAAAGAAATCTGTAAAGAAATTGTGCTCAAATATATATATATACACACACACTATATATTGGCAAAAAACTTTTGGGACGTTTTCCTTTACCACTTGAACTTTAATGACACCCCATTCTTATTTACTATGGAGCTACCATAACAGCTTCAACTCTTCTGGGAAGGCTTTCCACAAGGTTTAGGAGTGTGTTTATGGGAATTTTTTACCATTCTTCTAGAAGCGCATTTGTGAGATCAGGCAATGATGTTGGACGAGAAGGCCTGGCTCGCAGTCTCTGCTCTAATTCATCCCAAAGGTGTTCTATCAGGTGGAGGTCAAAACTCTGTGCAGGCCAGTAAAGTTCCTCCACACCAAACTCACTCATCCATGTCTTTATGGACCTTGCTTTGTGCACTGGAGCGCAGTCATGTTGGAACAGGAAGGGGCCATCCCCAAACTGTTCCCACAAAGTTGGGAGCATGGAATTGTCCAAAATGTCTTGGTATGCTGAAACATTAAGAGGTTCTTTCACTGGAACTAAGGGGCCAAGCCCAACCCCTGAAAAACAACCAACTCCATAACCCCCCTCCACCAAACTTTACCATTGGCACAATGCAATCAGGCAAGTACGGTTCTCCTGGCTACCGCCAAACCCAGATTTGTCCATCAGAATGCCAGACAGAGAAGCGTGATTGGTCACTCCAGAAAACATATCTCCGCTTACACCACTGCATCTCACGCTTTGCATTGCATTTGGTGATGAAAAGCTTGGATGAGCTGCTCGGCCGGTTCTTGAGCTAATCTGAAGGTTACACAGAGTTTGGAGGTCTGTAGTTATTGACCCTGCAGAAAGTTGGCGACTTCTGCACACTGTGCGCCTCAGCATGCGCTGACCCCACTCTGTGACTTTACGTGGCCTCACTTGGTGGCTAAGTTGCTGTTGTTCCCAATTGCTTCTACTTTGTTATAATACCACTAACAGTCTGAATATTTTTAGTGAGGAAATTTAACTAATGGACTTATTGCACAGGTGGCCACCGTACCACGCTTGAGTTTACTGAGCTCCTTAGAGCAACTCATTCTTTCACAAATGTTTGTCAAAGTGTCTGCATGCCTATAGTTATAGTTATCCATCAGGCTCATATTGTGAAAGAGTGGTTGGAAGGGAGCATGAAGAATCATTTTCACACATGAATTGACTCCTCTGAGCCCAGATCTTAAATTCACTGAAAGTCTTTGGGATGTGCTGGTGGAGACTTTGCAGAGTGCTGGACTCTTGCTTTGTCAGTACAAGATCTTGACCAAAAATGTATGCACCTCTTGATGGTAATAAAGAGGTGTGTCTCAATGGCCATGATGTGTTTAAGATTGTTTAAGCATTTAAAATCTACACACTCTATTAATTAGGCTTAGAAGTACTGTAGCCAAACATAAAACAATGCTAAAAGCATAATAATCACTGAAATAATGATAAAATCATTTACTCTTAAGCATTTGCATATTTAAATACAAATAGTGCCTTTTTGGGGGAATGGGCAGTATGTATAGGATACATTTACTTACCAGTGATGTATAGTCTGGTGCCGTTGCTGAATTTCACAGTTGTTTCTGTGTCCATGCAGTAATACACACCTAACTCGTCCAAAGTGATGTTATTTATGAACAGATGATGTGGATCATTCACTGAATATTTGTGCCTGAAGGTTTTTTGGTAGTATAATGTTGTTGGTGGGATTAAGAAGGAGTGTAATATCATAACAGGTGGATTTGGCAAATTTAGCAACAGCCATGTCACCTCTTGTGCATCATCAAGATCACAGTTTATTGTCACATTTTGACCCAAATCTATGACTTGATCTGTTAAAGTCTCTGCAGCTTGACACCATATGAGCAGATCTAGAAGAAAAACAATTAGGAGTTTTTCCACTTAAAGTGACAGTTAATCATCACAGAATCTATTTGTTCATTATAAATCGTCACATGCATATGAACAGATTTCCATGTATAATAAACTCACAGAAGTGAAGCTTTAAGATCCTCAGCATGGTCTTGGTCTTGTTTCACACAGCTTTTTAAATTGAGCCAGACCCCTGGGCTTTTAGGAAGGCACTTTGAGCCACATTAAGCAGAGGAAGTCAAAGCCTATGGCATATGGCAAGCCATTTTACCATTTAAACAACCTTAAAACAAACTAGTATCTATTTTCATACTACTCCATTAAGCACTAGTACTCATTCCTTAGCCACTAGTACTTATTCTTTAGATACTAAAGAGATACTTTAGATACTAGCCTATTCTTAAGGGTAGCGCCTACTGGTACTCATTCTGATAAATGAGTACCAGTATCTAATGAATAAGTTCTAATAACTTATGAATAAGTATTTACTATTATCAAATGAATGAGTACTAGTATCTAAAAAAAGAACTAGTATCTAATGAATAACAACTAGTATCTTTTAAAAAGATACTAGTCTCTAAAAAATAGGCACTAGTACCTAAATAATGAGCACTAGTAGCTAACGAATAAGTATTAGTACTTAATGGAATATATACTAGTATCAAAATATAAGTATTAGTAGCATGAAAAAAATACTAGTACGTTTTAAGAATTAAATGTTAAATCAGCTTGCCATACAAAGCCAAAGCTGAATATATAAACTGTACAACCGTGCAGTAGGTGGCGATATTGTAAAAACAAAAAACAAATCAGAAAGTCAATGAGCATATGCAAGAAATTAAACGTTTAATTTAACAACAAATAAATTAATGGCAAAAAAAATTTGATATATGGCACTAAAAACGGTATAAAACATGATACTTGTTACATTTGTAATAAGGAAGAATATGGAAGGCCACTTCAGCATAAAAACGTTCTAGCGTTACTCGACGTAATTATATTTTTACTAGTAACAATTAAATTAAAGAGCTCTATAATTCAATGTTTACTAGTAACAATTATGATTATAGAGCTCTCTAATTTAAATTGTTACTAGTAACAATTGAATTACAGAGTTCTTCAATTGATTTATTACTAGTAAAAATACACATTAAAGATATGTGTAATTGCAGAGCTCTCCAATTGAATTGCTACTAGTAAGAATTAAGTTACAGAGCTCCATAATTAAGTTCTTACTAGTAACAATTACAATTAGAGAGCTCTGTAATTGCAATCTTACTAGTACAAATTGAATTACAGAGCTCTACAATATCAATTCTTACTAGTAACAATTGCATTACAGAGCTCTGCATTCAGTGACATATCATTATGCTAATCGTGCCTATGCATATTCAACTGAGGTATATAAACAGGCAGGCAGGAAACTTTGGCGCCGCAGTCGACATAGACGAAGTACACGCTGGAGAGGCAGGGCAGCAGTCTGCAATATCTGCCTTTGATCGAGTTTTAAGTGCAGTTTCCCGTGTTCATTAATGATATTGAAAATCGTCTAGTTATTATCTTGGTTATGGATGGATTGATTGATAATTGAACATCATCAGACAATATGATAGTTTTTATGTATCTATTACAAAGACATTAGCCGCCTATTTTCATAGGCTAGGTTATTATATATAATATGTATTTTTTATATATAAAAGAGTTAAAGGCACAGTCAGAATTCCTCACTGTTCTCTTGTTCATTTTAGAGGTTCATCTTGTTCGAGGTGAGAGATGTCTCCAGAAGACTCGGCTAACCTTATTCTCTGCTATTTCCCCACAAAGCTTCACAGTCATTTCCTCTTCATGGGTTCGACATTTCATTTACTAACATTAGGCAGTTTTGATTTACAAGTTTTAATGTTGGATGAATGCATTATTTTGCATTTACATGAGCAAGCTTCTATCACTTGGTTTAGCTTTTTCTTCTCCTGTGTTTTGAGTCGCAGATTCTGTACTAGAAATATGAATAGATGGAAAATTCAATCATTGGTGGGGAAAGAGTAGTAGATTGTCAGTAAAAGTAATTTCCTACACTACCAGTGGACTAGACACAAATTCAGATTCACAGAATTTGAACATATCTATTTTATTTCAATATTCTAGTCAATATTTTCAAACAATGCAAGTTTATTAAAAATAAATAAATAAATAAATAAATAAATAAAAAAGTATATTTAATAGGTTACTCAATCAAAAGATTAAACACAATTACAAGCCAAGTATACTTTGAATACTTATTTACACTTTTAAGTATATCTTATGTCACACTCTGCTTTATTCGTGTTTTTCCGCTCGCACTGCTTGGATTTATAATGTTTTTGTTCTTTAGGGCTGCATTTTTTTGTTTGTAATGTTTTGAACTGAATTAAATATATATATTGCAAGCTTGTTGTGTAAATTACCTAATCATACGTTTTTTCAGAAATGGTAACAAAAACTTGATTAATAATAAATGATTTCCTCAAAATAATGTAATTTAAATAAACAAATATTCAAATATTGTTTTTTTATGAGCCCCAATATTTGAATTCAATATTTTGGAAAAATGCCCATCACGAGTTGATATCTGAATGACAGCTCCCCATAGAAGTCAATGGCAAAAATTAAAAATGTGTTACTAGTAACAAAGAATAGTTATTTGAAATAAGTAGTATCCAATGAATAAGTGTGAGCCTAATGAATAGTAAGAGTATCTAAAAAATAAGAACTACTATCAATGAATAACTATTAGTATATCTTTTAAAAAGGTACTATCTAAAGAATATGCACTAGTACCTAAATAATAAGCACTAGCTAATGAATAAGCACTAGTACTTAATTGAATAGATACTAGTATAACATAGTACTAGAGGCATGAAAATAGATACTAGTACATTTTAAGGATTAAATGTTAAAACGGTTTGCCATACAAAGCCAATGCTGAATATATACCGTGAGGTAGGTGGCGATATTGTAAAACAAAACAAAATGCAAGAAATTAAACGTTTAAATTAACAACAAATACATTCATTTTATTTAAGTATATCTCGATCAAAGACTGATTACAAGTACAGGCCATGTCTTTTCTGTCAGTATCAGTCAAGTATACTTTAGTGCTATTTTAAGTATATTTCTGACTAATTCTCACCCATATACTCCAAACTCATTTTCAGCGTCTTCAAAATCAATATTTTTATCACTGACAGCTTCTTGAGCACATCCATCATCAAGAGACATTGACACTATTTGATTGTGTTTAGTACTTGCTCTCTGCAGTAAATCACTGAACCATTTCAAGTTTGGCAGATTTATTGTTTCGTTTTCTGTCAGAGGTAACTATGAGTGAAACGTCACTTCATCATTGCATATCAGACATCGCCACCTTGTGGAATAAAGGTGAATTGCGCACTATTTAGTCATAGATTGATTTATCATTGTGCAAAATAATAATAATAATAATAATAATAATAATAATAATAATAATAATAATAATAATAATAATAATAATAATTGATTGACGATTACCAAGGTTGTCTAACTTAAAAAAAAATACACACACACACACACACACACACACACACACACACACACACAATATATATATATATATATATATATATATATATATATATATATATATATATATATATATATATATATATATATATATATATATATATATATATATTAAGTTAGACAACCTTGGTAATCGTCAATCAATCCATTTTAAACAATACAACAAGAAAAAAAATATAGAATTATAATTAAATTATATTGTTTAAAATGGATTGAATGGGTTGATGTCTAACTTTCAAAAATGAATGAGGAGGAGGAAAGTGAATGACGTAAAAGAAGTATACTAATAGTAGCCTACTCTTGAATAAACACATTTTTCATAAGGGTAAGCACAAGTTAATAAAGAATCTGTAATGGAAGTTTTCGTGATGTAGAAAAAGCATACAGCATTTTTGGAAAGAGGGTTAAATGAGACAGGAATAGCAGGTAGAACAATTTAATTACATTTAACTTATTTGATTGATTCAAGACAATTGAAACGGCTTAATACGACTCCTCAGGTCAGTCTCATTAGGCTACTCTTCCATAATGATGAATAATTATCATAGTTGTGTCGTTGTGTCGTATGATGCAAAGTTAACATGCAGTACAAGTTAATTACCAAGTGTACCGAGTGAGCCAAGTTACAGTTATGAATCATACAGCGCTGTCATCTGCAAGGTGGAGCTCTGAAGCTGGACTGCGGGAAGGACTGGCTCTGGGAAAGCTTATTTCGTTTTTAAAAATCACTCAACGGACACGATTGTAAAAAGGTAGGCTGTTAAATTTTTTCTATATTTGTATGTTTGAACTATGAAAAAAGGAGGGAGAAAATGGATAGAAATAAAATAGCCTATATACTATTTTCTTCTTTTTTTTTCTTTAGTTGTCAAATGCTTTATATGTCCTCACATGTTTGTTTATAAGGCTACATCTTACTCTTAGATTTAAGACTATACTTCATGAAGCGTGTTTTGTAAAAACGGAGAAACGTTTGAAAAAAAAAAAACTTTTAATATGCACGTGAGAACTAGTATTTAACATAAATATGGTTGATAATAACGTTTTGAGAAATTTATAGTTGCTGTTTTATCCCTTGTTAGCTGTTATTATTGTAATTGTAGTAGTTGTATTAGGGCTTAACGATCGCCATTAGCTCGCTCAAATTAGCCAGTTCTGATATTACAGAGAAGGCCGCACACATTTACTCATAACAAGTGTAATTTTAGTAATCACGAAAGCTGCTACTTTCTATAACAGTGGTAGTCAGAAATCAGATTGCATACCTCCTGGACTTTTCAAGAAAGAAGACATGTATGCACATCGCAAGTGGAAGCAAGTTCAGTATCTTGCTGACCTATTCTGGAAGCGGTGGGTGCGTGAATATTTACCTTTGGTCCAGGAGCATCAAAAATGGACTCAAGTAAAGAAAAATCTGGCAGTTGGAGATGTTGTCCTGATAATAGATTACTCTTCTCCAAGAAATTCATGGGTCTTTGGAAGAATCATGAATGTGTTTCCAGATAAAAAAGGACTGGTAAGGAGGGTGTTGGTTAAAACTAAGACCAATACCTTGGAAAGGCCTGTTGATAAGTTGTGCCTTATCTGTGAAATAGACTGTTAATTACTCATCGAACAACAAGGAGTGTTTTCTAGGCCCTGCAAGGAATATGGACATTTCAGAATATAGATAATGGACACTTAAGGTTTCTAAAGTAATGCATGATGTAAATAACATTTCAGTATGGCTGCTCTTGTTTTGTTGAAAATTTAATTGTCAGTCTGCCTGCCTGTCAATTAGGGGCCGGAAATGTAAGAGCCATATTTCAATATTTCAGAATTTCTATTTTTAGATGTTTACTATGTATATTTCGTACAATAATTGTTTTTGTTAATTAGTTATTTGGTTTACATTTGTTCGTTCTGCGCATGTTCAGCAACGTCATTTTTTCTCTGTAGAGCATGTAAGCCTGATATTGACGCACATGCAATAATTTTTTATAATTTTTTATAAAAAATTAATTTTTTACACGCAATAATTTTTTACACGCAAAATTTTTGACCGTAAAGTAATCAATATAGCATACATTGGCTTACAAGTATAGGATCTCAACAAATAAGTTTTTAAGATACGCGTCAAAACTTGTGGAATAACTAAAAGACATTCACATGTCCAGTACAATCACTTTAAAATTCACTGTTTATAATCATTTTTGATCACTGCAGAACACCATATGGTTGCTTTGCTGTTATTTGGATGGATTTCTAAACTTGTATTTCTTTAAAATGCTATTAGTATAGTATTTACAAGAGCAATATATTTCATCATCGCTCAAACAAATGAAAATAAAAGCACGTAAACATTTGAATTGGGCCATTGTTTATAGCAGCATTTATTATGATACCAAGCATATGACATTTTATTTACAGCATACAATCATGTTACGGACCACGTGAGCAGCGCGTTCCCGATCACAAAACTCTCCCGTCCACCGTGGCATGAATAAATCACAATCCGAATGCCCGATTTTTACGTTTTATCACTGAGGTGGCCTGCACATTTATTTTGACGGATTGTTTTACAGTCTATGGTGTGAAACAGGCAAAGGGCGCATGACATACGTCACGACCAAACGTTAGCGATTGGTTATGGCAGATCCAGAGTGGCTCAGGGCAGATCCAATAGTTTTAAACCTCAACAGAGTGCCCGCCTTCGCGGAAATATACCCTTGTCAATGGAGAGTGGCCAGACTTTATGTACAAATGAAATGTACAAGACCAGGCTAGCATGGCAGCACAGCTGAAAGGTTTGTTTGAGCTGCGCCCTTCAGCCTTATTATTTAAATTTTGATGTGAAAGTGCCCTAAAATTTGGCCAAAAATATAACTTTTTTGATTTAAAAAAAAAAACAAGCCCTGCCCAGATGAGAAAATGAAACTCGTTCAGATCATTTAGCCTATTATTCGACAAAAATAAATGCACATAAACTGTGATTGAAACATATTTACAGAATAAACTCCTAAAATTTGGTCGAATACAAACTTAAATTGGTGAAGAGTCATCTTTTTAACACTTTTGAAATCTTATGCAAATTCATAATGATGGATGAACACATTTAATTTGACACTCCAGACAGCAACATAGTGTCGACCCAGATCTGGGCAACATCTCGTACACGTGGTTCAATGTGTGCCAGATGTGGGCCGGATCTGGGCAGACACTATGTTGCTGCCTGTGATGCTGCTGTGCTGTCATTCCTAGAAATTAGACATGTTTTTACCATGTTTTGTCTGTTAATGTCTCATTAATATTAAAGTCTTTGCTAGAATTTTCTGGTAAGTGATGATTTTGTTCTTTTGAACAGAACGAGAGAGGATGGAAAGTAGGTTTGTTCGCATACTGTTTAAATTAAATTTGCTATTTAAATGGGAACCCAGCGATGCCATCTCCAAACTGTTCCCACAAAGTTGGGAGCATGAAATTGTCCAAAATGTCTTGGTATGCTGAAGCATTCCTTTTACTGGAACTAAAGGGCCATGCCTAACCCCTAAAAAACAACCCCCACACCATAACCCCCATTCCACCTAACTTTACACTTGGCACAATGCAGTAAGGCAAGTACCGTTCTCTTGGCAACCACCAAACCCAGACTCGTCCATCGGATTGCCAGACAGAGAAGCGTGATTGGTCACTCAAAATTAAGAGACCACTGCTAAATTTCAGTTTCCATACAGTTAATAATTGTAAAAGATCTAACCTTAAATTGAATGTGAAAGTGAAAGTCAAAAGAATAAGTCACTGTATAATTTACCTGTATTCAATTTATTTTTGTTGAAATAATGTTTATTTTTATTTTGTTTTTTTCTAATAATTTATAAGTTTTTAGTTACAGCTAATATTGTTAAATGTTTATTACATTACTTCAGTGTCATGTTAGTGCTTGTGTGAATGACACTGTGCAGCTTATAAATATAAATATTTAACTTCTAAGCTTGATGATGATATTTGATTCATCATGTGACTTTCTCACCACCACCACTTGATTTTGTTGGTTGTCAGTGTAGTATATATTTATAAAACATTAATATGTAATTAATTCTGTTTAATGTAAAATAAGTTAAATCTGTAAAACCAATTGTCTGAAAAAATTAACAGAATGTTGTTTACAGTATATATATATATATATTACTAATATTTCAGAAGGAGTTATATTTGCTGGAATAATCCTGTCTCCAATTACAAATTGATTTGATTGATTGATTGAGATTTTTCCCACCACATTTCACCGCCCAAAAAATAAATAATTTAGAGAACATGCCAAAACACATAAAATCTGTGATTGAAAATCAAGGTTATTCCACCAAATACAGAACTCTTTCTACTTTAAACCATTAGTATTGTGTTGTTAAATGAACATAGAGTTGTTTTATTTGCATTACATGAGGCCTGAAAACATGGCATCTTTATTTTTATTTTGACCAGTTGTACATTACTGCAAATAAATGCTCTAAATGACAAAAATGTATTTGGAAGAAATGTCAGAAATATCACATTTGTACTCTTGCTATTCGGAACAAAATCATCACTCATGTGACGTTGTGTCCGTTACTCGTGTGATATTGCTTATGATATAAATTACAGGAGCATCTTTGTCCTGATATCTTGAATTTATATAGGCTTCATCACAAAGTGAGTTGTTCCCCTGCTTCATGTGGTACACAAATTATGTTTTTAAGCTTACTTTTACATCTACATCTTTGTCGCTGTGAGTTGCTTCATTGTTCAGAAAGCATGAGTAATGAGTGAGATATTTTTATTTTGTCAGTATTTATTTTCACAGAACTGAAGATAACCGTTTCCAAACCTGCCATTGCATCTGGTTTTAGAGGTTGAAGATATTTCTAAAAATCAAAGCTGCTCCCTGTGTTACAAACGGAAAATCATTTATTCCAGCATGGAACTGTGCCAAACAATCGTCAAGAGGTAACATATTTTGTTTCTACATACCAAATAATCTATGCTTTACAACATATAAATATGAATGTAAATATAAATGCCAATTATAACATTTTGGCCAAAACATGCTTGTTTTACTTTTTACTAAGAATTTACATTACCTGTGTAAAGATGTTGAGAACTCAGTGAAAGAACATAAGTGCATTGCAGATATATATAACATTATGACCGGTGACGTGAATAACACTGATAATCTCTTCATCACGGCACCTGTTAGTGGGTGGGATATATTAGGCAGCAAGTGAACATTTTTTCCTCAAAGTTGATGAGTTAGAAGCAGGAAAAATGGGCAAGCTTAAGGATTTGAGCAAGTTTGCCAAGGTCCAAATTGTGATGGCTAGACGACTGGGACGGAGCATCTCCAAAACTGCAGCTCTTGTGGGGTGTTCCCGGTCTGCAGTGGTCAGTATCTATCGAAAGTGCTCCAAGGAAGGAACAGTGGAGAACCGGTCACAGGGTCATGGGCTGCCAAGACTCATTGATGCATAGGATAATGTGCCCTGACACAGAGCAAAAATATTTCAGGAATGGTTTGAGGAGCACAACGAGCCCACCTTGCAACTTATAGGACTTAAAGGATCTACTGCTAACATCTTGGTGCCAGATACCACAGCACACCTTCAGGGGTCTAGTGGAGTCCATGTCTCGACAGGTCAGGGCTCTTTTGGCAGCAAAAGTGGGACCAACACAATATTAGGAAGATGGTCATAATGTTATGCATGATAGGTGTATGTTCTGTCTGCAACACTCTAGCCACAGTGGAGGAAGATGGAAAAAAAGTCAGACCACCATATTAAAGGGTTAGTTCACCCAAAAATGAAATTGATGTCATTAATGACACCCTAATGTTGTTCCACACTCATAAGACCTCCGTTCATCTTCAGAAGGGGGGGGGGGGGGTGTTTCAAACGGTTATGATTATATTATGATAAATATTATATTATATTATATTATTATCATAATATTATATTATGATAAAGATTCAAACGGTTATGAATCAGCGGATTGGTTCATGATTCGGATCGGCAATGTCACGTGATTTCAGCAGTTTGACACGCAGATCCGAGACAATGCTGAATAAAGTTGTAGTTTTTAATATTTTTGGACCAAAATGTATTTTTGATGCTTCAAGAGATTCTAATTAACTGATGTCACATATGGACTACTTTGATGATGTTTTTATTCTCTTTCTGGACATGGACAGTAAAGTGTGCATACACTTGCATACTGCTCGCTACCCCTGCTGGTTTCTCCTCCTCTCTGCTCGTTTCCCTCCTCAGCTGTTCCCCATTAGCGGGGTTCCGCTGATCTGTAGCACCTGTCTCTCTCTCCCTGCCGCTGGCTATTTAACCCTCCCTTTCTTCTCGTCAGTTGCCGGATTATTCGCTGAGTAAGCTGATGGTGACGATCTATTACCCTCCTGTTGTATGTCCTCTATCTGGATCAGGTCAGTAGTGATGGCCAAATGAGGCTTCCTGAACCACTGAGGCTTTCCAGCCCGTTCACCAAAAGGTTCATTTACCTGAAGCCTCATGAAACAGTGTGCTCCCTAGTGACACCTGCTGTGCAAAGCAATGCATCGCACACAAATCTATTCATCCTGAGCAACCAAATTATCATAGTGTGGGCACACCCTTTTTCTATTGCCTGTGTATTAATAAAGTATTTTACTCTGCTTGTATTAACCTATGTACACACAACTCACACAAACACACAACTTTGTGTTCTACTATTCAGTAGTTCTTTGGGTTAGTGATGACAGTGAATGATTGTAAATACATTATTGTGAGTGCAGTGCTTATGGGACTGGAATTGTGGAACAGCAAACTGCAACAGGTTCGCTACTACATACACCAATGCAAATGCCTACTGCAAACCCCACAAGAGCCGCGAGGTTTCGAACCACTTTTGTCCGAAAGCGATACTCAGAATGAAGCAATGACGTATTCAACAGAAAACGAGGCCTCGTTTGTCATCGTCACGTGATTTTCACGTAAACGATACAAGCCTCGAATCGGGGCTTCATCTGGAACGCCCCTTTTTGCTCGACACAAGCTCCGGAGCCTCGCTTCAGATGTCCCATCACTACAGGTCAGCCCTAACATCTCGCTGCTTTATAACCTCTCTACCACTCGGTGTCCAGCCCCGCTGTAGACGATCGCCCAGAGCGGTGCTCGGCACTTTGCAGCCGCCAGGTGCGCGGATAAGAGGGGGTTAGTCCCGCTCGCTGGTCTCCCGGACTCCCGACTACCTTCCCCGTCTCCTTCCCACCCACGAGAGAGAGAGAGAGAGAGACCGTCCCGTTTGCAAGGGATCCGTCTAGAGACTGTGCTGCTTAATCTTTGTTATAAATCTGCTCTGCCTTGGTTCCAGTTACTAGGGACTCTGTCCCGCTACTACTTGCTTTCTAAGTTAACGATAAACGTTGCAGCACTTCCTAATAAACTTCTTTCTGAGCATTTTTGGATCCTGTTTCTTCCTTACAACACATACGCTCTCAGATTAAATCTAAAATATCTTAAACTGTCTGAAGATGAACGGAGGTCTTACAGGTGTCTTACGACATTAGGGTGAGTCGTTAATGACATCAATTTCCTTTTTGGGTGAACTAACCCTTTAAGCAGTTCAAAATGCTAACGCTACGTCCAACGTCATCGTTGCACCAGCTACACTTTTTTCGTACTGGATGAGTTTATTCCTTGAGTGAACCTTACCAGAACATTAGCTAGTTCTGAGAACATTCTCGTTCACAACTACATTTAACATCGTCAACTTGGATTGATGAAAACACATCAGCTCAGTTTGGTCTGAGGATTGCATGTTGCTAATGGGACTTTTGTTTCTGTGTTTACAGATGGGGGTTATTTTGTTTCCTGCATGCGTTTCTTTTCATAAATGAAGGTGAGTGCTAAAATGTACAATTATTTGAGAAGCAAAGTTCTACCTTTCTTGTCTGCTAAAACATATTTGTTTGTCTTTTAACCTCTCTCTGTTTTCAGTGTCTCTGCAGAAGACTGTTGAGGGTTTTATCGGAGACTCTGTTGTTTTACCTTGTTCTTATAAAGAACATCAGTTTTCAATTCAAGACATCACTGTGCGTTGGAGATACAATAGCACGAGTGTATATAACATTAATAAAGGTAAAGGCTCTGGAGAAGAACAGAATTCAGCATACAAGAACAGAACTGAAATATTCCCTGAAGAGTATCTGAAAGGAAACTTCTCACTCAAACTCAACAATCTGCAAAACACTGATACAGGAAAATACAAGTGCTATATCTCAGCGGAAACAGTCCGGATAACAACCCAGAGTATTACCCTTTTAGTTAACGGTGAGTAAAACCAAATGACTGACACAAATGTTCACACCCTATTTCAACCTACATTCTACCATAAAAACATAAAATGATACATGTTACCCCTCAACTCTTGTAATTGTTTTGTCTTTCAGAGAGACAAAAAAGAATACAAAATACAACGAATGTCAATGAAGGATCAAACCAAAAACCAGAGATTATTGTAACGATCATTTCCAGTCTGTGTATTGGCATTATATTTTACTTTGGCTGTAAGTGACTTTAGCAATGCTAACAGCAAGATCAACATGTACTTCATATTGTAAGTACATGAGAGCCTCTAATCAAATTTTGTAACTGTTTTACAGAACACCTTCACAGGGTTTCTATCCATCGCTGACTTCCCAGTTCTCACGACTCAACGTTGGAAACCGCAGGACTGCATCTGTAGATATTATTCGGAGTGAGGAGTTGTGCTTGTGTTATAGTATTGGGGAAATTATATTGGTTATACCATAACCCCATTTTCAAAGTTCAATAACATTATCAATATCTACTCAATCCAATGTTTCTCAACCATGATTAAACATCTAATCCTCATCATTCAAACAAATACTACAATAGGAAAAACAAACTTCCCCAGGACATAGGTGTCCATTCAAACGTCCCTGTATGCAAAAGAGACTAAGGAAGGAAGTGAGGTCTACCTATAGACCTTGACATGGGGTGTGTGGGCAGTGTAGAGCACTAGATTTGATAGTTTGCTTGGAATTATGCGAGATGTAGTACAAAAAAATAAGGGAGAAAAAAGGAAAGAAAACTGAATTAAGGGTCATATTCACAACACAGATATAAGGGAATGTCTCCATTTCACAGTATTATGTTATGATTATCTATGCATCTCTTGGCTGGCAGAAGATTGGGGTAGCTATTGAGTAACACACACACACTCATACACACACACACACACACACACACACACACACACACACACAACCATAACACACACACGCATGCAACCCCCCCCCCCCCCACACACACACACACACACACTTGGATATGTGATGTATGGTTCCTCTCCATAGGCATACTGGTTTTTCTAATGTACAGACTGTGTAATCTATCCCCCTACACTAACCCTACCCATAAACCTACCCATCACAGAAAACATTTGGCATTTTTTGAATTTCAAAAAACACCATTTAGTATGTTTTAGTATGAGGACACAGATGTCGTCATAAACCATGTTTACGTTGTAATACCCATGTCATTATACACATTTGTGTCCTGTAGCGACTCAGGCGAATCAAACACACAATCGCCAGTTACATTTAACAAATATGATTTGAATGCTTTGTGCTTAGTATCAGACCTTACCCCAACACAACAGAGAAAGATTCTTCGTTACCCTGGAAACCATCTGATAAGATGTTTTATGGCCCAAAAAAATTTGGCCACAGAAAAGTGTCTTAGACACATAGACTTTAAGACACGAGATTGTAAGACACACGCTTTTGCCTCAAATTATAGACAAACCATCTATAAATGAACATGCACCCCAGGACATTATATGTAAACACATAACTGTCTTGTAAAATGTTTCTTCTGTATGGTATTTTGCATCTTTTTGTCTTTGTCTTAATAATTTACTAGTTCAGGTAACCTCATATATGCATGCTCCTTGACTCATGCCTACTCAATCATGGGGTAGAAACAATGTAAGTTTATTTTAAATGCTTGTATTTCTGTATAAGAATGTATCTCTGCTTTAATACCTCCCAGCCATAAGGTGTTTGATATCTAAATATTCCTATTTCTTTGACTTACTCAACGATGCACCAAATGGGATTATGAAATGTATCATTAATATGTTTAGCAAACTTGGGAGTAAAACCATACAAAATCAACACCCCTTTACGACACCTCAGAAACATGCAAAGTAGGTCGTAAACCAAGACAAAGAGAACTTTTCCCGCTCAGAATTCACCCTCTGGATTGGGTAGACTACCCAGAAGGGGGCGTGGATTAAGTGTCTTAAAAGACCAGTGGAGACCACAATCGCTTCTTCTTCTCTTCTCTCGCTGGCTGAACCAACAGGTCCCTCCAAGCAGGGGGGGGGGGGTCTCCAGACGCAGAGCCATGTGCTGTGTGGGACCAGAAACCGAGGCCCACCACACTATGGTGCCAGCAGGCCTCAGCTCTTCTGAAAAACTGCTCTTCTGAAAAATCTCTCTTCTCTTCTGAAAACTCCTCTTCAAAAAAACTCCTTTTCTGGAAATCTCCGCTCTTCCGAAATCTTCTCTTCTACAATCCGGTCGTCAACAACCCCTTTGCTCCTAGTTCCATCAACTTACTAGCCCACGGGCCTTCTTCAGGAGGAGGACACGAAGCGCCGCTAGAGAAAAGCTGCTCCCCTCCCGACCTCGGAGAGAACCACCGGATACGCAGAAATACACGCACATAAGCGAGAAGCCAAAACGAAACCAAAAAGAATGCAAGTATTCTTATTCTTATAAATTCAAACTGCTGTAAAGAGGGTGTGTTATTTTCCCGTTGGGACAAGTTAACTCTGTGAAGGTCGTATTTGATGAACTGAAGAAAAGCTGCTTCTTACCTCTAATGCTTTGTACCATCTCTCTCTCTTGCTCTCTCTCTCTTTTATCTCCCTCTAATTTCAGTCTATTCATTATTCTCTTTTATGTATTCTTTCGTTAATATCTACATGTCTACTTTCTTGATGCATATTTAGTGTGTACTTTCTGTGTGAATCGTAGTGTTATTTTTAGTCTGTGTTTATTAAACCTCCAAAAGACATTTAATGAGTTGGGTTTGTTGTTCTCCCACATACACAAAGTCAATGAAACTTGCGATCTAACGTTACCTAACTGCTCATGCTACTATTTTAGTAAAGTAAACTGTATGACCATTTGAAATATTGAACTTGTCCTGATCAGTAAAGTTAATGTTTCTTATGCGCTCGTAAAGCAGTAATCCCTTATTGAGAATTGATTTGAAAAGTCTATAACTAATTTGGTGGACAAACTTAGTAGGATAATTTCAAGCAAGTCCGTAAAAGGGTTACTTGTATTTAATTAAACATTTTTCCCTATCGGAAAATCTTAATACGTAATGAACAACTGGCAAATTATATTCATAAATTCATGAATATTGAATATTAAATCCCTTTTGAGTTAATTATTCCCTGAGATATTAAACTCATAGTCATTGTTGTTACAGTCCTCATAACCATATACATGAACACACACAGACTAACAGCAGGCCCTGACAGGAGGAGGACAGAGTAAATGTACACAGGACCTACAATTCCCACATCTTTATTAGCCCCGGGTCCAGTGGACCCGAACATCCTGTGTGTAATATAAATGTGTAGGGGGGGTGTACAGTGTGTGGTCATTGAAAATGTGTTCTGATATATATTCCTCACAGAAAATAAGGCCAATGAGCAAATACAAAAAGTAAGTGTCAAAAATAATAATAATAATAATAATAATAATAATAATAATAATAATAATAGCAGATACTAGCAGACTTACATTAGTACTTTTGCAAATAAAGCATCCAGCACAATCAAGATTTTCTGAAAGACTTCAAATGTCTTTCTCAGCTTTGGGGGGTTTAAAGGGTTGCTTCACCCAAAAAATGGAATTAATGTCATTAATGACTCGCCCTAATGCTGTTCCTCACCTGTAAGACATCTTCAGCCGCGAGATCTGTCGCTCAAATCCCAATGTCGGAAGCCCGCAATGCGGCTTCTTCCGCCCTGGATGAGAGCAGTCATCTCAACACTCTGAGTTCTGAGCTATCTGTCCCCTGCATCAGAATCATCCCTGAAGGCCCCCATGCTCCCCACTAAGCCATTAAAAACTACATCAGGGCTGGTGGGGAAAGCGTATACGGCAGAAAGGCAGGCTGATGCTTGTTTGCATACCATGAGCATTTTACAAGCAAACCAGGCTGAACTTCTGAGAGATTTGGATGGCAGTGAGGGGATCAGCCCTGACGCAGTTTGCGAACTGCATTAAGCCACAGATTTATCTCTGAGAGCCACCAAGGAGACTGCTAGAGCTATAGGGCAGCCTTGGTAGCGACCGAGAGACATCTGTGGTTAAACCTTTCTGATATCAAAGACAAAGATAGGGCTTTTCTCCTCGATGCTCCTACTGATTCCCCTGGTCTGTTCGGTGACGCTATAAATACGGTCGTCGACAGATTTCATTAGAGTAGGAAGCAAGTGGAAGCTTTTAAAAAGTATCTTCCATGCCGCTTCCAACCCTTCTTGGGCTGCTGGGCGTGAGCAGCCCCAGCCGTCAAGCTCTTCATATAGGCAGCAGCAAAAGAGGAGTGTTGCACCTCGTGCTCCACCTCAGAGATTTGGTGGGCAAGGTCTGTACTCTCAGCCGAAGCCTTCTAAGGTGAAGGCCTGAGGGTTGTGCTTCAGGCGAAGAAGGCTTCAGGCCAAAAGAGGTCCTGACGCCATCAGCGTCAGGTCCCCGAGGGCACCCCCCTGTAGAATGGTGTGGTGTTCACCTCAGTACAACGGTGCCCACTCCACTCCGTTGCCCTCAGGGGACCGTCCTGCCAACCAAGCCACCCTTGGTGCTTTCGGGGCGCAGCGGTATCCAGCGGGCTTGTGTCTCAGCGTCCACTGGACAATGTGTCACACTTGCGGCCTAAAAACATCAAGAGGCTGGTTCCCTTAGTAGTTTTTCTGACAGAGTGGAGGCTTCTACCAAATATATCGCTATGGGTCCTGCAAACGATAGAGAAAGGGTACAGATTTCAATGTGTGGTTAAGCTCACCTCAATTCACCTCGATAACCAACTGATGCCACATATGGACTACTTTGATGATGTTTTCATTACCTTCTGGACGTGGACAGCAAGTGGGCATACACTTACATTCAAAGGACAGAAAGGCCTCAGACTTTATCTTAAATAAAATATCTTAAACTGTGTCTCAAGATGAACGGAGGTCTTACGAGTGAGGAACGACATTAGGGTGAGTCATTAATGAAATAAATTTCATTTTTGGGCGAACTAACCCTTTAATGTTCAACTATGTATTTAATGTAATCTTCACCACTGTATGGCAGTATAATTCACTTGAGTTGCATTTGCTATATTTAATATTTAGTATTTTGGGATAGTTCACCGAAAAAATTGTAATTAATAAAAAAATTAGCCCATGATTTATTGACCCTCAAGCCATCCTAAAATATGACATTCTTCTTTCAGACAAATCGCGAATCACCTTCCGTATTCAACTTACGGAAAAAGTGCAGCGCCTCTCGCAGTTTAAAATCATTTTAAGCATTTCAAATTCTACATTTTTCCCGTAAGTTAAATACAGAAGGCGATCTACCGGAAGCTAGATAATTTACTTTAAAAGTTTTAAATATGGATATTTCTCTTACAAAAATGCATTGATTTGCTTCAAAAGGCCTTTATTAACCCCCAGAGCCGTGTGGAGCAGTTATATGATCGATGGATGCACTTTATGGACTTCAAAAACAGAGAAACAGTCACTGCCATTATAAAGCTTGGATTAGCCAGGACTTTTTAAATTTAACTCTGATTTTATTTTTCTGAAAGAAGAGGTCATATTCTAGGATGTCTTGAGGATGAATAAAGGGGCTAATTTTCCTTTTTGGGTGAACTAACCCTTTAACAGTTGAATTGTATAATCTAGAGATCTCACTTCAGAGGTATTTAGCCTTCTCATCCTGTCCTCCAGTCTTCTATCCACTCTACCGGCAAAAGATAAGAGCCGTCGCTTCACAGCCAGTATCACTTTAGCATCTTCACTCCAGTTACTCCCCTGTTTACATTCTTTTCGTCTCTTTTACATTTGTCTGCATTCTTCTGTTCTGTGCCAATTGGTCGAAATGTTGGCGTAATTAAGATTTGTTTAAATGTCTCTCTTGAACTGAATTTATTTGAACAAATATATAGTAAAAAACTGTAATATTGTTGAATGTTATTACAATTTAAAAGAACTGTTTCAACTTATATTTTGTGACAATATCATAGCTGACTTTCAGCATCATAACACCAGTTTTCAGTGCCACATGATCCTTTAGAAATCCTTCTAGACATAGAAATACAATGAATACACAACGACACCCTTGTGTATGGCATTATTGAGGGGAAAGGCTCTGTAAAAGGACAGGAGTCACCATACCAGATCAAAGCTGAAACCTTCCCTTAGAATGAAACACATTAAAAACATAACAACTATAGGTGACTTGACGTGGGAACAATACTCATTAATGTGACATATTACATGCAACATACGGCGCCAACAGCATGTTTATACACTCTAAAAAATGCTGGGTTAAAAACAACCCAAGTTGGGTTGAAAATGCACCGACCCAACAATTGAGTTGTTTTAACCCAATGGTTGAGTTGTTTTAACCCAGTGGTTGAGTTGTTTTAACCCAGTGGTTGGGTTAAATGTTGCTTAAGACAACCCAATTGCTGGGTAAGAACAACTCAACCATTGGGTTAAAACAACCCAATTGTTGGGTCGGTGCATTTTCAACCCAACTTGGGTTGTTTTTAACCCAGCATTTTTTAGAGTGTATAAAATGCTACACAATATAATCACTGATATGCACAATAAACTCTTTTTATTCCTGAAGGTAGATGGCGCTGTCCCAATGTCTGCTGTAATCTATTTCGTATATTTGTAATATTATTGTTTTAAAGAACCAGAACATTTTTTTGTCATCAACCTATATAATTTGTTTTATGTGTCTTCAAAATATTGTTTTGCTAAAACATAATATGAATTCATTATATAACATTTACAAAGCAAATTATATTATTTCACACCTCATGTGACATAATAATCACATTAATAAGTAGATTTAGAGACAAAGTCCATCATTCGTTTCCTTTATTTTGCTAACTAAACTTAAATACAATAAAAAGAATGGTTGTTCCAAATCTGTATGAGTTTCTTTCTTCTGCTGAACACAAAAGAAGATATTTTGAAGAATGAAGATCGGTCACAGTATATTTCTTCCAATCAGTCCAAAAACAGATTTGGTTACCGACATTCTTCAAAATATCTTCTATTGTGTGCAGCAACCTCAGGGTGAGTAAATTATGACAGAATATAAAATGTGGGTGAACTATCTATATCTAACTTTTACAGAGCGATTGCATTATATATAATTTTTTTTTATTTACTTAGTTTTCAACTGCATGCATTTATGCTGTGATTTTGTGGATATTTCATTTTTTGTTGTTGCTTTTTTTGTTACGTATTTACTGTACAATTACTTAACTATGCCATAAATTGGCGTATGATTTTTTAAAAATTTTAATTGGAAAAATTACTTTATTGATCTTAATTGCTTTTGCAAATTATTAAACATAAATTTGCAGAAATGTCACAAGTCACCACTAAAAGAAATTATTTAAAACAAATTAGAACAAGAGATGAATTTTAAAAAGTAAATAAAACTAACACAATACAAAACAACAACACCAATAAACAGTAATAAACAGGAGTGAAGAGTTCACAGAACAATACC